>NC_086082.1:16984981-17300340 GCF_948474715.1 Cydia amplana
TAAATAATTATACTTTTAAGAATCTCTACTATAGTTTACAAAGTTTAAGTATCCGCAATTCGGACCGTATCTTACAATGTTTTTTTTTTACAAAAAAAGTTGTCGATTGAAGTCATTGAAGTGTCAATCAATTGATGGTCGTTGTTTCCATATGTTATTACCAATTTTACTGAACTTTATTAAGTTTTGTTGCTGAGTTTGATTGCGGTAATTAAACCTAATTGTTAGTATATCTTAAGAAAACATGAGTGAATAGGTAAGTGATGAAGCAGGATTACATTTTTCAGGTTGTCTAATATGTTTTCACTGCGGAGGTGAAAAGTTTTGTGAACTACACGAGATCAAAGTTATTTTTACATCTCGTGCGCTTTTGAGTCCCTTACTACGCTCTACTCTACTCCCTTACTACATCTACTATAGAATCTTTCGCTTGCACGGGACTCAAAACAAGCACTCGAAGAAATATCAAACTTTGATCTCTTGTTGTACAAATAACTATTCTATACATCTCGCTCGTACTCGCATATTAGTGCGAGCGAGCTGTATAGAAAGTAAATTACGTTCTCGATAGCGTATATGTCAGTTTTGACACTGTCAGTGACTCATGGTACGGACTCTGATCGAAATGCCGCGTGAGTCAGTTGACGTTTTTAGCGACCAAAAGGCTAAAATTTATATGTAGGTAAAATTCGTTAAAAGATCTCTCATACATGTGATACAAGATTCATTTCATCCAGTAGGTAACGATTATTCGGACACTTTATGATGACTTTTTTTGTAGATTTTTAATTATTTCAATTTCACATTTTATATTTATTTTAATTTTTTTTTGTAATTTAATTGACTATATGCTGCAGTCTTGCATGCAAACACGGGCGAATGAGAATAAAATAACGTCAGTACGATATAATTTTAATGTCAAATATAAGTTTGATTTGGCCTACATATCCTTCGCGGGAAGAGCCTCAGTTACATTAGATAAGTACCTTTACAAATAAGTACGAGAGCATGTTGATTTGATGCTATGCGTGAGCTATTGAGTGAGCGTGATCTCGCATACCGGGGCGAATGTGACAATCATTTGACAGGAAAGATTTACGGTAATGCCAAGGGTCGTGTACTTAGGTATTGTTTTTCAGATAACGTGCGAGGACGACTAAGGAAAAGGTTTAATGTATTTTCTTTTGTCATTCCTGTTTTGCGGGATTAGGGGTTAGGGGGTTGTAAGTAGGAAGACAAATTTGGGATATTTGTAGATGGATGTGATATTTTCTCACAGAATAAGAAGAATGGCGATGCGAGCAGGGTACGTGTCGCCGCCGGTTATGAGCAAACGCTCGCATGCTAGTACTCGCCCGCGCTGACCGAAAAACGTATACATGCCTTTTGCGCCACAATAACGTTCAGATTAAGAAGCCAGACATCAAATCTGTCTAAAGGAGGCGTATCCATTCACCAGGCACACAAGTTTTTACTACCGTTGCGCGAGAAATGTGGAAATGTGGAGAGGAACGAGCGGCGACACCGGTTCCGATACTAACTGCGCGCGATAGCCGTTCTAACCTCTTTAATATGTTCTGTGTATTTTCTATTATTTTTATTGGGTTTTTTATGATGGCGATATATGATACATTATTTGTAAAAAAGTCACAGTCAAAGTGTTTCATTGTCACTGTGACAAATCAATCCATTCACTGTACTTGAAACACGAGCATAATAGCGCCTTGCCTGCGTAGGTAGGTAACTAATTAACTACATATATACTAGCTTGTAAACTAACTATAGTGGCTCTGTGAGCTGTAAGTATAGGTACCTCGTGTAAGCTTAGAAAACGTAATTTTATATATCACAGTGAACTCACAATGGTCTTAAGTGCCATAGACGCCATTGGCTAATAAGTACCTAAGTCATTTATGTTCCAAAAACTGGATCGACAAAAAAAACTATTTAATTATAGACTCTGGTCACAACATTTCACGAGAATCGGTTAAGGATTGCGGACCTGAGCCCGTACCATGAGTCACTGACATTTACGCTATCGAGAACGTAATTTACTTTCTATACATCTCGTTTGCACTAATATGCGAGTACGAGCGAGATGTAAGCATAGAAAGTAAATTACATTCTCGACGGTGTTTATGTCAGTGACAAACTGATGGTAGCCGTACTGTAGAGGAGAACATCCGGAAATACGAAAACAAATGAATGAATGAATGTTTCTTTATACAGGCAATAGACCCATTACATACGTTTATAATACAAAATACAATAAGTATAAAAGATAAAAAGAAAATGCCCGAGGTAAAACGAAGTCAAAAGTACACGTTACCATCTTATAGTAATATACCAACTAACTTTAACTAACCTTAGTGAAACTACACGTCCCTAGACTATTTTAATAAATTAAAAAAACTCCATCTCTACCGGAAATTACAACCAACTTTCCCCTTTCCCCCATTTGGCGCCACTGTCTAAGCGTATCTGAAGAAAAGTTTGGAATATTTTAGTTCCGTTTTTGGCCGTTTGTTTTTTAAGTTGGTGTATAGTTTGTTTGTCCGCCAATGCATTCTGTAACGTTCGGGAATCACGCGAAGCCTCTGTGTAATTATTTTTGGGCTACTTCCGCGTTTGAGGTGCGTTGGGGTGAATTTAAAAATACTTAATCCATTTAAAAATTGTATTTTTTTACATAAAAGTTTCCGGACCGATACGACCTTCAAACATTTATGGTTTGGCGGATTAAATTATAAGCTACAAAAATTGAAAACTATTCTGTGGCCTAAACACAGCACTTCGACCTCGAACCTAATAAAAATATTTCATTTCATTTTCAAGTTTTAGGGCCACCCTACACTAGCGTCTTTTGAGCGTCGGCGTCTAGTCAGCGCTATGGAAAATGGCTGCGCAGTTGCGCCAACGTTGCGTCGAGCAGCAGCCATAGATTTGACTAGACGCCGACGCTCGGGAGACGCTAATAGTGTAGGGTGGCACTTATCATCAACAAGATATTTACACTCCACTTACCCAAAAAATATGTCCCTAAATAACCCCAATGCACCTTAATAAGCTTTCTGTTATAATTTCAAGCGTGCTCAACCTTCGTTACGAAAAAGCATTATGTCTGCACGAGATTGTTATGACGATGAACCTTTCTGGCCTAGGCCAGTAATGTTTTGTTGGCGTTTTGCGTGGCTTCGTAAGCTATGAGTCAGGGACTTTGTGTTTGCGTTTTGCGGGTGGACCACTAGGTTATTACTGTTTGTCAGCCTATTTCAAAAAGCATGTCGAAGTGCTGGTACAGTCACCAGCAATAATATGTGTAGGGTTGAAAATTCTCGAAAAAATCGTTTTATTCAGAACGTTTTGAAATGTTCGTTTTTTTCCGTATTTTTCAGTTTTATTGGGAAAGAAACGAAACTTTTTTAAACTATAACGACAGCGTCAAAGTCAATAGACATTTTCACAAAACAGACGACTAAGCAGGTGTAGTTACCTCTATGGATTAAATATATCGCTTCGCTTATTTCCGTTTTTTTTGTTTTTTTTTCGGAAAATTATATAAACTAAGTGACATTGTTTTTTCCGAATAAAACATAAAAAACGGGAATTTTTCCGGGAACCCTAAATATGTTACACAAAATACGCCGCATAAATATGTGACGTGCTCTTATTGCACTACAAATAAGATCGTGTCAGATATTTTTGCGGCCTTTGTTGTGTAACATATGGTGGCTGGTGACTGTACGCTCGTGGATTCGAACTTTATAGTAAGTTACTCTTCGAAGGCCGCAAAAATATGTGAAGCGCTCTTAGGCTCTACAAATAAGATCGTGTCAGATATTTTTGCGGCCTTCGTTGTGTAACATATAATTGCAGGTGACTGTACTAACAAGATTATACTTGGAGACTGTTTGACAACAGACGCTGAAAGTCATCGAATGTCGCCGATGTAAACATGTATGTCTGTCAAGCCGGATATGTCAGTAGCAATGGAAAGCAAACTATAAAGTATGGTATCCCTGGGAAACAAACAAAAGGCAGCAATGTACTTACATAGAACAACGATGAAATGTAAACAAAAAAGTTCCACAGATAAGACACGCGATTTTCGAACAATTCAAACGTAGTGTTGCTAGCCCGCGATTTTGTCGTTGATATATGACTAGTACGTATGGACATTTTATTTGACTATACATAGGTACATGACGTACGCATATTATTCTCAGCGCCAAAGCAAACATATATAGAATCTTGTTAAGGTGACGGTAGAGGTGGGTAAATTTTCAGATTCTGTCAATTTACCCCATTTCACACACAAGCGCACTTCACGCACACTACCTCACTTTACTGGGACAGGTCATTGACCCATCAAGTTTTTTTAAGATAGCGTTTTGAGTTTAGTGTTAACCACTGACCTCTTTTGAGGAACAGAAACTCTAAAAACGTTCCATTGAAAGAAGAAAGAGAAACAATACATTAAATCTTGCTCTCCTTGTCTGTTCATGTCACACGTGACGTATTTAAATTCTAATTTAATTCATTTGATTGTTAACTATTTTCTGCATATTATGGCTTTGTCGAGATACGCGTTTTGTAAAGTTAAACCGAATAAACCCAGATGTCATTAAGTCAGATGTAAAATGTTATTTACTACTCTATACGGTTATTCATAAGGCGAAAAATCAATTCAATTAAAAATTTAAATAAATAAAGTTTCGGCAGGGTGGAAATTTAATTAAGGCCGACAAAATAAAATTTAATAATATATGTCGGCTGATGTACCCCTAAGATCTTTACAGATTTACTTGTACGAGTATCGTATATTCGCTATTTATTTTGCTATTAAATTTATAAAATTAAAATAAATAATTAAATATTATACTGGCATTCCACCGCTATTATTTCAGTGCTGAACTGATTATCTTCGATCGTAGCCTTGATGATGTAGTTGTACTTACACTTACGGCGGTAGGAGCGGCAATGAACCCCGCGCAGCGTAGAACGAGAGGTGCGTTGGGATAAGTGCATATACATATAATTCTTCGTGCGTCTGTCTGTCTGTCCGTCCGTCTGTCACAGTCTATTTTCTCCGAAACTACTGGACCAATTCAGTTGAAATTTGGCACACATATGTAAATTTGGCACACAAATGTAAATGTGACCCAAAGATGGACGTGTAACGTAAATAAAATGTATTTTAGAGAATTTGAAATACGATAGCCATTTTGGGGGGGGGGGGGGGGGTAAATGAAAAAATTAAAAAATATGTTTTTTAAACTATATAGTGTTACATATCAAATAAAAGCTCATTGTAAGAATCTCAAAGATATTTTTTTTTTATAATTTTAGGATTAATAGTTCAGCAGTTATTCATGAAAATAGGCAAAAAATGATCATTCTCCGCCCACTTTCTCCGAAACAACTGGATCTAAAATTTTGAAAAAAATACACAAAGTAGTTCTTTACCTATATATGTCAGGAAAATCTATAAGAAATGTGCAGTCAAGCGTGAGACGGACTTAATATACGGAACCCTTAGAATGCGAGTCCGACTCGCACTTGTTTTTGTTTAGCTCTTATTAGGTTTAAGGAGTTTTATGAGTGAAAAAAGAAGTTTTTTGTTTTATGTGCCCGCGTTATTGCCGATCGATTGTGTTTTAAACGATAATTAGACAAAAAAACTTGTTTTTCACCCAACGAATATAGATCCCCATGACACATCTTCCAAGTCGCCTTTGGATAGGCTTAATTTTAAAAATAATTGAAATAATGTTCTATATCATTCATACTTGCAAAAAAAGACTAAAAATAATTTACGTGACCAATGCTTATTATTAGTAAATATCTTACAATTTAATATCTGATATATCACACGATACAAAAAAATGGCCGCAAAGTTAAAAGTTTATTTATTTACGTTACTAGTCCATCTTTGGATCACCGACTCTTTGTCATATGTGAAAAATGTGTACCAAATTTCAATTGAATTAGTCTATTAGGGGTAGACACACGAGTGATCTTAAAAGGGATTTTTTTCTTGAATGATTTGTATGTACTTACCCCAACGCACCTCACGTTCCACGCGGCGCAGCGTAATCAGTAAGTACCTAATAATTAGTGTCCGACCGAAACACAAATTTCTGTATATATAAATATTGTTGTCCTACTTGCCCCCCAACTTTTGGTCTTTGTCACATAGTTTAGTTTCATAATACGAAGTACTATTTCGTATGTTTCGGCCAGGCCGAAAGATTCGGCCGTTTTTTGGCCGAAACCGAAACTACGGCCGAAACATGATTTTATGGCCGAAACTGGCCGAAACCGAAACCGAAACCGAATCTTCGGTCGGACACTACGAATAATCACAATGGTCTTAAGTACCACAGACCCTACTGTCGCTTAAGTCCTTTATGACAATCTCTGCTTATTAGAACTTATAAAAAAAAGAAACCGAGTAATTATATCCAACTACCGAACCTGCTTACAAATTTTCTCGAGATATTTGAGAAATGTGATATGCAAAGGAGAACATTCGAACAAACGAAAGTATTTTTGCCCAAGCTGAAACGGAGACCTTCGCCTACGCTCGGTCAGTGATGGTTTAGGTACAGTCAGCTGCAGGTCACCCCTGCATAGAAGATTGTATGCAGGGGTGGTACCTTTTCTCTGCAGCTGACTGTACACCTATAAAACATTGTTGTACCTGCTGCAATTTTATACCGGTACCGTACTTTATATTTCAACAGGTATAGTACCTTCAAAACGAAGCGGTATTGATAAATAATAACGGTACCGTACCGCCTATAAATAATAATAATAATTCAGCCTATATACAGGGTGGTCCAAACCTTGACGTCCAAAAATTTTTTTTTAGATTCCTCACGTCGTGGGCTATCAGAATATACCCCATGTATGTTAGCCGATTTTTCGTAGTTATCGAGTTATGATTTTTTTTTACTTTTAACTTTTCATATGAAATTCCGGGGTTCCCATACAGAGTGGCTAAAAAATAACTGCATTTCCGTTGCCAGGGAGGTTTTGGGATTATACTGAGCAACTTTTACAATGGGGCCAACCCCGAAATCGCGAAAAAAAATTACCCTTCCATAGAAAATGGACTAGCCAAAATGTATAAAAAGCCAATTTTTTTTTCGCGATTTCGGGGTTGGTCCCATAATAAAAGTTGCTCAGTATAATCCCAACACCTCCGTGGCAACGGAATGCAGTTATTTTTCAGCCACTCTGTATGGGAACCCCGGAATTTCATAGGAATAAGAATAAGAATAGAATAAGAATAAGAATTGTTTATTGCCACATACATGAACATAAAATAGGGTTAGAATTACTTACATAATAAAATAAAACAAAAGTGAGAAGATCTTTGTATTAGGCAAAGGGTTCCAGTCTCAGCGTGTGCCGGGCCTAGGTGCCCGGCGCTGGTTTTCAGACCGGTCCCAGACTAAGGACGGTCGGAGAATATTACCTACATAGGAAAAGTTAAAAGCTTAAAAAATCATAACTTGAAAAGTACGAAAAATCGGCTAACATACATATGGGGTACATTATGATAGCCCACGATTTTTGGACGTCACGGTTTGGACCACCCTGTATAGACAATAATCTCAACGCTAGCCCAATGCGGATTGGGGACTTCACACACAGCTTTGAATTTCTTCGCAAATGTATGCACTACGAGTATGCAGGTTTCCTCACGATGTTTCCTCCTTCACCGAAAAGCTAGTGGTAAATATCAAATGATATTTCGTACATAAGTTCCGAAAAACTCATTGGTACGAGCCAGGATACCAATGAGTTTTTCCTTACCGCTTATACCGTAAAGAAATAATGCAGTCTCTGCTTTGCACGATTATTGTGTGGACATAATTCTTATAATCACCGAAACATACATACCTCTACGCACAGAATGTCATTGAAATAAAACATTGTTTTTTATAGTAAATTAATATAACATTCGATTTATACACATAACAATAAGCAGGCCAGGCCGCAGCGATATTGGCCTGTAAGCTTCATCTCGGTCTCCAAATCCGCAAAACTCGCTGGTACTAAATGCTGGTCTTGCCGTTATTAATTATCTTGATTCTTGAAGATTATCAGAACAGCACGTTACGTAATCGCATACATAGACGGAACGAACGTCAACAAAGTACTGCAAGTCTTTAGGTATTAAACGAATTACGCTTCGTATTAATAGATGAGTAATATTTAAATGAACATATAATATTCTCTAACATAAATACAAGATTACAATTAATTGACATCAAAAGTCATTGACGTACAGAAGTCATATACATTTTTATAATGACGCAAAATTGATACCAGCATAATGAAAATCAATCCCAATCAGTAAAACGAGTCTTTAAACTTTTTTCATTTTAAGCGGGTTTTGAAGGAACAAGTTACTTAAATTCGATTGTAATCGTATTGTTTTTGGATAATTTACTGCTGTTTTCGACCGTTACGACCCGTAAATAACAACAACTCACATTTAAAATTTGACTGGAGCTCGACGTGATTATATTTATTTACCCTATTTTATGAAATACAATTTATCTACTGGTATACATTTTCGTATGCGTATATGATGAAATGTCTTTATTAATGTCAAAAACGAGCTATGACGACGTACACGTCTGCTTCAATGCAAGGCCAACGGCCATCTGACTCGAAGAAGAGTTTTGAGTGATGTCGTAAATGTATGGAAATTATACGAAAGTTTACATTTGGGATTGAATTTCTGTGTTGTATTTGTGAGTAAAAATATAAGTAGATAATAATCTGGTAGTTTAGTTATCTAGCCTTCAAAATCCCACAACAACTCAATTACTGTCAAAGACAAAACTGTAATGCGTCTTGCTCAAACGGAACTCCATATTTTGATTTTTGGACACTTTTAGTGTCGATTTGTAGAGAATTACAGGAAATAAAAAAAAATATGGCGTGAAGAGCCGGTACACGGCTTCTTCATGAACAGATTTACGTATAATTTAATGCAGTTATTAATCATTCATTGAACAAATTGATTGCACAAAGTGAGGTCTAAATCGAAAACGTCATATACCGTCCCCTTAAGCTCTACCTAACGTCAATTTGAAAATCATTGGCAGTTGACAACCCCTTTCGTAATTCACAAATCGGTCTGGCCCGACCTCGCCATTTGGCTACGACCGTAACCAGATTCCGTCAGGTCCAATACGCCGTGACGGGATTTAGTTTGCCGGGTGTCGAACCTTGTTACCGGGGCAATTGAATAAGCCGTGGGGCATGTGGGGCCATAGACTAGGAATCCTCTAGACGAAGTTTAGAGCAATTATTTCATGAAACCGATGCTGCCAAAAATACGAGGGTGCGGGGGGACGAGGTGAGTGAATCCCTACCGTGATTGGTCCATTCAAAGACACGGACCAATCACGGCACGGGATTCACTCGAAGATGGAGTAAAACTACCGTATAAGTGGCAGAGGGGGTAGCGTTACTATGCTCAGTCTAGGAGGATGTCTTGTCTGTGTGTGGGGCTAATAGGTTCACTATATAGCTAAAATACCTATCTGCACGGTTCTTATGCACGTGCGCTTGTTATGTTTATAGGGTATTTTTTTTTAATTAGTTTTGGCGATTATTCGTCCGTGAAAATGAAAACTATAGTTTTAAGTGGGATTTTCACGTCAAAACTAATTTTAACAAAGTGCTTTGATGAGAATGGCGTAGGTATCTATCAAAATTGTTGCAGACTTATCTTGGTATAACTTTATGTAGTCTGTCTCATTTTTATTATGTTTTGCGAGCCAGCTGCATATTACCTAAGTAAATATTATCAAATCGCACAAAATACTTACTTGATAGATCTATTTTCTAAACTTTGAATGCTGCTCCTATCCTATATGATTGATAGTTACGATATAACCGATACTTTCCCAACGCAGGTATTCCTTTTAAATCGAATCCGCAATTTGCAACATAATTATAGTTACAACATAGTATAGATCCGTTTGGGCGGTATCATAGTTTCGCAAACATCGGTAATAAAATGGGGCATTATCCATGAAAAGGGACCTTATTGTCGATGGCGCTTACGCCGCACAGCATCGCGAGGCATTGCATTTATATCGGGACATCGTTAATAATGGCGTAACCGCCATCGACGATAAGGTCCCTTTTCATAGATAACGTCACAAATGTAGGTAACCGCAGTCGGTTACCGTGTGTATCGGAAAAACGATGCGGTTAGGGACAATATGTGGTAAGAACTTCACTTTAAAGATGACTCACGCTAGACCGGGCCGGGCCCGGGCTGAGGCGTTCGACGTGCCATTTTAAATGACCGCTGATCGGTGATCACGTGGTGCTTTCCATAGAAAACGAAGCGCCGAAGGGCTTACCCCGGCCCGGCCCCGGCCCGGTCTGGCGTGAGTCGTCCTTAATGCATATTCTAGGTTCTAACAGCAACAATAGATCATAACATAAACTGAAAATATAAAAGCAAGGTGCAAGTTGCAAAATAACTATTCTCAAAATTTCCAAAAATTCTGGAAAGTCATGAGAAAATTCTCATGAAAGTTTCCATTTAGAAAGTTCCCGTTCACATAAGGAATTACTAAAATTTTCTTAACTGTTGACGACTGTTTCATTTAATATTTACGTCACTCATTTGCAGTTTAAGTGTCACAGAAATCGAAACTAACTGTACTTAAATAAGATGGATTGGCAATAAACGTGTAGAAAAAATACCGAAAACATTTCATGGGAACTTTGCAATATTTTTTTAATTATTTGGCACACGAAAATAAAATAAATGACCGAGGCGTCCAGTACTCAGACCACTGTATTTAGAGTTGGCCAAAGGGCGCCATAAGCAAGAGGACGCAGGTTTGATCCCAGCCCTGGGCACTGAAGGACTTGGTCACTTTTTAGAGTTCCGTAGCCAAATGGCAAAAAACGGAACCCTTATGGATTCGTCATGTCTGTGTCTGTCCGTCCGTATGTCACATCCACGTTTTTCCGAAATTATAAGAACTATACTGTTGAAACTTGGTAAGTAGATGTAACTGAAATTCAAAAAATTTGAATTGAATGAATGAAACCCATAAATTTTTGGGGTTCCCTATACTTAGAACTGAAACTCAAAATTTTTTTTTCATCAAACCTATACGTGTGGGGTATCTATGGATAGGTCTTCAAAAATGATATTGAGGTTTCTAATATCATTTTTTTCTAAAATGAATAGTTTGCGCGAGAGACACTTCCAAATTGGTAAAATGTGTCCCCCCCCCCCTGTAACTTCTAAAATAAGAGAATGATAAAACTAATAAAAATATATGATGTACATTACCATGCAAACTTCCACCGAAAATTGGTTTAAACGAGATCCAGTAGTTTTTTTTAATACGTCATAAATCCCCTAAATACGGAACCCTTCATGGGCGTGTCCGACTCGCATTTGGCCGTTTTTTAGGGTTCCGTAGCCAAATGGCAAAAAACGGAACCCTTATAGATTCGTCATGTCTGTCTGTCTGTCTGTCTGTCCGTCTGTCCGTCTGTCTGTCCGTCCGTATGTCACAGCCACTTTTCTCCGAAACTATAAGAACTATACTGTTGAAACTTGGTAAGTAGATGTATTCTGTGAACCGCATTAAGATTTTCACACAAAAATAGAAAAAAAACAATAAATTTTTGGGGTTCCCCATACTTCGAACTGAAACTCAAAAAATTTTTTTTCATCAAACCCATACGTGTGGGGTATCTATGGATAGGTCTTCAAAAATGATATTGAGGTTTCTAATATCATTTTTTTCTAAACTGAATAGTTTGCGCGAGAGACACTTCCAAAGTGGTAAAATGTGTGTCCCCCCCCCTGTAACTTCTAAAATAAGAGAATGATAAAACTAAAAAAAATATATGATGTACATTACCATGTAAACTTCCACCGAAAATTGGTTTGAACGAGATCTAGTAAGTAGTTTTTTTTTATACGTCATAAATCGCCTAAATACGGAACCCTTCATGGGCGAGTCCGACTCGCACTTGGCCGCTTTTTTTTGTTTTCTACTTGAAGCACAAATCAAAATATTTTCATAAAATAATAACAAAAATATATCGCTTTTCACCCTAAGGTGCCTATACTGTATCGATACTTTGTTTTACCTTTAAATTAACCAAGTGCTTAATCTTAATAAACAAAGAAAGTAAATGGGAAGCGAGTAACAACGGCCTTTGTTCCGGAATTTGGGTCAATTGTGTTCCCATTCAGCTTTTCCACCGGCGTCGTATTACCCTCTGCAGCATCGTTTACGCGGTACGGGGTTCTTGTCTGGGGTAAGTTTTAGGCGAGAAATTAGAATCGATTGCGGCACGGCACTACTGCTGACTGCATTGCTGCCGCAAAGTGTTCTGCAGTGATTCAGCACTGTTGCAGCAGTATTGCAGCGAGACTTTACTAAAATGTAATTTTGACATTTTCTGGTGCAATGCAGTCATGTCGCGCTACATTACAGAAGAAATAATACCGGTTTAATCCAAACGGTACCTTAAATAATAATCAAACCATTCAAACCCTATTGACACACTTATAACAAAAAAAAATCGTTACAATTAAGCTGTAAATATTCATCTCCGACTCTACAGAGAGTCGATAAACAGAAAAATATAAATAAAAACACCTCAAGGTATTCACAATACAGATTTTATTTTCACATTTTCTTCACGATTCCATAGATTTTATTGTAATAAAATCACAATGCAATAAAGCACCTGTCAATAAAAACAGAATTGTAACAAACCGGAAAGGGAAATACAATTCCTGGGGGATAAAGATGGCCGCCAAACCGCCGCGTCAACAGCCACCTGCAAACCTGGTTATGTACATCGACGTCAGAATTTGCGGAAGGCTCTTAAAAAATTGTTAGTAGAGTCTATACGGAAAGAGAAGAGTCGTGGAATGTATCGGGCCCAATACATTCCACGGTTCTACTCTTTCCGAACAGACTCTGTAGGTAGGTATTATAAATTCTCTCTTTTTTGGACGTCTGGTTTTGCTCGTGTCATCTTTAAACGTAAAGGTACGGCTAGGATTCAGACAACACACTGTATAAAATCCGGGAAACATCAATTTTGCGGCAGTAATAGTCATTATTAATCTATCTATCTAATACCTTTAAACGAGCGATTCTTGTTTATTTATACATATATATATATATATATATGGGATCTCGGAAACGGCTCTAACGATTTCGATGAAATTTGCTATATAGGGGTTTTTGGGGGCGAAAAATCGATCTAGCTAGGTCTTATCTCTGGGAAAACGCGCATTTTCGAGTTTTTTATGTTTTCCGAGCGAAGCTCGGTCACCCAGATATTCTATATATATTTCGGGGATCTCGGAAACGGCTCTAACAATTTCGATGAAATTTGCTATATGGGGATTTTTGGGGGCGAAAAATCGATCTAGCTAGGTCTTATCTCTGGGAAAACGCGCATTTTCGAGTTTTTTATGTTTTCCGAGCGAAGCTCGGTCACCCAGATATTGTTGTTTAATTGTGTTCAACTTCAAAAAAACAAAAACGCTTACCACTAGAAAATACAATACAGCATACACTGATCAGTGATCAGTGATCAAAACTATACATATTTTGTCCTTCATTTAGGTATAGGATTTTATTTGACGAGTGATTTGTTAATATTTTGGGGATGAGTTTATTTAAAGTGAGGTTCATAGTTCTCAGTCTTATTAAACGAATCCCTTCTATTCCTCTTAAATCCGTGTAGACATGTCATTTGATCAAATTTACCGCCCCGGGCGCTGAGTCAGGCCACCGAATAATCTCAAAATGGCGACGCCCCGTGTGCACGAGTAGGTACATCATCGGTGGGAGGCAGTGATGGAATATATACCTATATAGACGATTTTTTTTTTGACAATTGACTTTAAAAAATGGAAAAACGAATAGAATGGAGAATGACGAAGTTAGTCTTGTCCCAAATAGAGTTATCTCTTCTTGAATATTATCCGTTACACAATTTTCCGCTACAAAAATAAAGTTGTGATTGCTCACTAAAAGTTTTGATTGGCTAAATAAAATTCTCAACTGTAACTTGACAACATCATATTTTGTAAGGGGTTCGACATATACCGGGTGAGATTTTAATTACCAGCCATACACTGCGTAGTGACTTTATACTTAAAATGCCGAAACCGCGAAACGAAGCAAACTTTTTTCAATAGCGAAAACTTCTGTAGGTATTGGGTAATATTCAAAGTTGCACATTATCAGAATTCGACACTTTAAGCAAATTACCGTAAAATGGGGTGAGTAGGGTTCGTGGGGAGAGCTGGGTTATGAATGAAAAGGGGGTGAGATGGAATTTTAAGGCTACTGCTACAAAATAATGTATTCCAATTTAAAATGAAGCTATAGTAATACTCATAATAAAAAAAAATCGATCCAACAATCTTCCAAAATTACCTTTGTATGAAATCCCATCTCATCCCAATTACGAGGGACTACGGGGTGAGGTGGGATCTCCTGATTATCGTCAAAGTTATGAAATGGAACTACCCAAAATAAAATAAAAACTAAAATACAAACGTTAGGAACACTTATTATATACACTTTCAGTTTGCATATGTAAAAATAAAATGTTATCGAGGTTTGAATGTCAGTTTTGTCCCTACTCACCCCATTTAACGATACAATTAGTAATGTCGCAACAGTAATGCAGCAGCAGATGACATCCGAATGTCACCTTTAGGGACTGCTGGGTCAATACCAGGACAATTATTTAACAGAACAAAGCATCCTTAAACGAATTCCTTCCCTTTGGCTCGCGTTGGCACATTATCTGGCATCTCGGAACCCGGTACTTTGGGCAAATTACAATTTAGAGCTAACCCACCGACGCTGCGTATAAATTAACAAGGTGTACTCAAGCCCGCTTCCTCATACAAACGTCTTCATAATTATATTTTTATGTTTATTTATTTATATTTTTGAAGTGAAAACTTCTTTAGCGGCGCTGGGCACTTTTTCAGGTGGGGAAAAAATGATAAACTCGAGATAGCGTAAGGCGATCACGTGACCGTAAGGGGCGTAAGACGATCACGTGACCGTAAGCCCCGTAACCTTACGGGCCACCTGGCCACTCATAATTTAAATGCCATTTAAATCATTAAAGAAAAACTCAATGTTATTTGACATTTATGTTGCGATATAATATTTAAAACCTTCGCGTTTTGAACACATATTAACTCACATTTATAGACGGGTCTAACGCGAAATTTATTCAATTACCTTTATATACCGACGTTTCGACACAGGTTTCATTATGTGTAGTGGGTGGTTTGAAAAATGTGATGTCTACCCCAAACTTTTTCATACACTTTTCGTCGGGTAGTTTCACAAATCTCTGTTTTGACATTTTGCTGGGACATCAGTTGGCCGCGACCATGACCAGTGAAACCTGTGTCGAAACGTCGGTATATAAAGGTAATTGAATAAATTTCGCGTTAGACCCGTCTATAAATGTGAGTTAATATTTATGTTGCGGACTCCTTTTCAAGACTCTTTACCGATGTTCAAATAATTTGACGTTGTCATGGCAGTATGTAAATAAACATGTCAATGAAAAAGTGTGATCTTATTTGAGAATGATAATAATATATAATAAATAAATAGAATACCTCCGCTAAACGTATGTATCGTGTTACCGGGCGTCGGTAACATAGTGAGGTGAGTTTTCACTTCTATCGGCACTCCCGGAGTGCAACCGTTGTTGCTTGTTTATTTATATGAGCCTAGAGTGTCCCATTGCTGGGCAAAGGCCTCCCTTCTCCCTTTCCACGTATCCCGGTCTAATTTTATAAATAATGAAAAATTCACCCTGTCGCGTCTACCAACAGCTGTAAGGTAAGAGGTGACATTCGGATGTCAACCGCAGCTGCATTACTGTTGTGACGTTGATGTCGCCTCTACTTCTGTCAATTTCTCTGTCAGGAGTACCTATTCAATAATAGGCCTGGCGGCCCAGCCAAGGTGACGATCGCTTGTCACTCTGTCACACTAATACGGAAGAGTGATAGAGAGACACAAAGCGATTCGATAGCGAAGCGCAAGCGATCGTCACCTTGACTAGGCCGCCTAGTTTCGTTCTTGGGTTCTACGGGTACTTATAGTATAGGTACACATATTTAAAACTAAAGTATCATACCTGTGAACAATATTATAGTTATTTAGTTATTATATTTTAAGTATTAAGTTAATTACACAAGTAAGTTAATTACATAAGTATATAAAATTTGGCTTTTTTATCCATAAGAGAGGTGTGAACTTAATATCTATCTATGACACGGTTAGTAGTTCAAATAAAAAATATAATTTGCAATAATTCTTCTGTTAATGTATTCTACAGTCACCGAAGCATGGTTGTTAAAATATTTCTTACTTATGTATTGCATGCTCGTAATATAGGTATTTAGAAAGTAGAATGAGATATTTGCCAAGAAATTGAATTATGTTATGGTTTTTATAGCGTATGTGCACTGTTATAATATAATAAAAAACATATTTATATATTATTTAAATCTCATTGCAATCAAATTAAATGACGTGTGAATGACCAATAGTAGTGAATAAATAATAAATATGTATGTAATTAACAGTAATTTATGTTTATAAATAACTGTATGCTTTTTCTCCTTAGAAAGTCGAACCTACGTTATTGCATAAATAAAAAATAAACAAACATCCAGGGAAACCTTAGGCCTTAGGTGTCTTAATTTTTTAATTTATCCTTAATCAGTTCTTGACAAACACTACAAACACAACACAAACAAACACAAACACAACAAACAGTTGTACAAACACTATGTACGCATAACCGTGTCTACTTGCAGTAGGTACCTACTTTGCAGCGATTTTCTTGGAAAACGCTTTTTATCTTATTTATTTATTTTCATTTGTCAATATTACTACAAAATTCAACATTTAAGTAAATTTTCATTGGATTATTCAGTCAAAGATATTCAATAATGTATTAAACCTATCTTTTTCAAGTCATTTGATATGCATCTATAGGCATAAGTTCTTATAAAATTTAAAATGTATTTTTATTTTACTTTTAGAAAAATCATAATTTTATCCGTATTTCTATGGCCGCCGATATCCAGCAAGCTCCGAAAACGGCAGATTAGAGAGCCTTTCGGCAGCACTCAGGGAAATAAGTCCTTGAAGTAAATTAAAGCCAGGAATCAATTTATCTCACTACCAGACTTGGATGTAGGTACCTACTCGTAAAGGTACCGTTCGGATTCAGACGACACCGGCACTTGATTGCAGCTGCAATATTTCAGCGCGACATTACTGCCGACTCCATTGCTGCTGCAAATGTCAAAAAACCGGGCAGCAACATCGATTTTTACACAATACTGCTGCTATCAGCAGCATTAAGTACTGGAGGAAACGTTAAATTTCTTCAGACGTCTGCGACAGTATTTAATGGAATAGAAATAATGTATTCGTAAGCATACACATAAAATAGAAGATTACACAAAACAAAAAAAAACATAAATGGAGAAAGTGTCACGAAATGGTCTCACCTCAGCATGTTGCTGGCGACTTCCAGCGCTGATCTTCCGATGAGACCATCCGGTGAAACAATCACGACAGGTAATAAGATTAACAACCAAATTAACAAAAACATTTACAAGACAAAGAAAGTAAAAAGAAAAAAAAAACACAATAACTACAAAAATGTTGTATTACGTACAGCTGTTATATATCGGGCCAATAATATTGCAGTAATGTCGCGCTACAATACGGCTGCAGTAATGCTGGCGTAGTCTACATTCGAACGATACCTTAATTCAGCGTTTCAGTGCTGACCTTGTACTTGAGAATTCAATTTGTATTTGCTTAATTGGTAGGAATATTGAATGTAGGTATCCTGGTAAATTATTTTAGGGAGCACTTAAGAGTCATACGAACCTTGCCGCCGCCATACAATCGATGGTAGCCGGTCGATAGCGTGACGTAACGTACGCGTTTAGTCTCATTTTGTATGGGATTTTAACCAGCGCGCCAAGCGGGACGTTTTGGAAACTCAAACAAAACCCATACAAAATGAGACTTTACGCAAACACGTACGTCACGCTGTCAAATGAAATTTACACTAGGGTACTGTTTTTAAATAGTCTTAACCTAATGTATATTCGTTTATAAATTATCAATGTGATTCTAACAGTTATCCTAAACAATTAATTCCATTTGGACGAGACTCTATACATATTAATTTAAATATAACAGTCGTTCTTCAGAGGTGAACAAACAATGAGAGGTCAAAATCAAGATGGCCGAAGGAAAAGAAAGCAATCTAGTGGATTAATTCTGCGACTTAAGACTTTGAAGTCCCGAGGAGGAAAACCACAGATTTACATCCCATAGATACCTATATGAATAATTTATTTCGAAGTAAACAATTATGTAGGAGACAGTAAGATACAGTATAAAAAAAGTTATATATCCACAGATATAGTTGGTCAAACCAATTTGTCAGTAAATAGAAACAAAAAAAACCGGCCAAGTGCGAGTCGGACTCGCGCACGGAGGGTTCCGCACCATCAACAAAAAATAGAGCAAAACAAGCAAAAAAAAAAACAAGCAAAAAAACGGTCACCCATCCAAGTACTGACCCCGCACGACGTTGCTTAACTTCGGTCAAAAATCACGTTTTCACCTCAGCAGCTCGAACAAGGGTACTTTGCTACTTAAAAACAGTGAGCAAAATCGCATTTTGCTCACTGAGTGAGACAAAATGAGCAAAATGCGATTTTGCTAACTGTTTTTAAGTAGCAAAGTACCCTTGTTCGAGCTGCTGAGGTGAAAATTTAATTGTTGGTATATCTTAAAAAAACATGAGTGAATAGAGGTAAGTGATGAAGAAGGAATACATTTTTCGGGTTCTCTAATATGTTCTCACTGCTGAGGTGTGTACTACACGAGATCAAAGTTATTTACATCTCGTGCGCTTTTGAGTCCCTTACTACGCTCAAGATTCTAAATTAGATTCACTCGCTACGCTCGTGAATCTATTATAGAATCTTTCGCTTGCACGGGACTCAAAATAAGCACTCGAAGAAATATCAAACTTTGATCTCTTGTTGTACAAATAACTATTGTTGTATGGGAGCCCCACTTAAATCTTTATTTTATTCTGTTTTTAGTATTTGTTGTTATAGCGGCAACAGAAATACATCATCTGTGAAAATTTCAACTGTCTAGCTATCACGGTTCGTGATTCGTGAGATACAGCCTGGTGACAGACGGACGGACGGACAGCGGAGTCTTAGTAATAGGGTCCCGTTTTTACCTTGGGTACGGAACCCTATAAACTATACTCATCCTTTCCTTTTGGGTGCTAGTACTAGTGTAAGACAAAGATAGTATGTCTCTTTGTCTATGTTTGAAATGAGACAGTACTTTGACACACTACTATGTATCTTTAGGGATCATCAGTATAATTTTCAGTACAAGATTCCTGCTCCGTCTTCGCATTCAAACGCTTTGATACGTCGTCTCGTACTTCTGACTCTTATCCCATAGATGATCTATTAAGAATAAAAAATAAAAATAAAATAGAGTTTTATTGCCACAACTAAAAAAAATTGCACACAAAAAATTACACAAAAAAAATCTAACACTGAACTACAAATATCAGGTGATTTTGTACCTAGTATAGACAATGGGTGCCGGTCTCAGCCTTTTGCTAGATATGTGTATATGACGCCATTATTACGGCATGAGCAGTATCTACAGTTGCATCAAATTGTGAAAAAAATATTTTCTATAAAGTTAAAATCCAGAGGAAAACGGGGACTACGTTTGTATGGAGAAGTGTATTTGAGCGACCCTTTCGTCTATGCTTTATCTAGTGAGCAACGATCTATGATTCAAACAATATGGCCGCATTGTCTAGAAGATATAAGATAAGTCCATTGTCTGAGTTTTGATGAAATGTGTCGCCGTCGCATGGCCGGGACATTATTAAAATAGATTTTTTGTTAGAAACAAGATGGAACCCCATTGACTCCCTTTAGAAGATTAGTAAAAACTCTTGGGAGAATTAATAGACATCGCATTAATGAAGCGTTTTCGCAGCCGCATACTATATGTGTACAGGATGTTTTTTTACTTCCGGAAATATTCTTCGATGTGCATATATAGGTCACACTGAGCAACTTTAACTTAGGTATGGGACCAACCCCGAAATCATGAGAAAAATTTGGCTCTCCCACAGAAAACATCAAGATCTGACCAGCCAAAATGTATGAAAGAGGCAATTTTTTTTTAAAAGTAGTATTGTCGGATAGTTTTTTCAAACATTATGGCAAGGAAATTATGTAAAAATAAAAAATGTCCCTACAACTTTAAATAAAATGGTCTATTTACGACAATGGTTTACGACAATTTCGACGACCGGTCTGGCCTAGCGGGTAGCGACCCTGCCTGTGAAGCCGCGGTCCTGGGTTCGAATCCCAGTAAGGGCATTTATTTGTGTGATGAGCACAGATATTTGTTCCTGAGTCATGGTTGTTTTCTATGTATTTAAGTATTTGTATATTATATCTATCGTTGTCTGAGTACCCACAACACAAGCCTTCTTGAGCTTACCGTGGGGCTTAGTCAATTTGTGTAAAAATGTCCTATAATATTTATTTATTATTTATTATTATGGTTTCTATTTCCGTATAACCTAATTATTTATATGTTTTGTTTTATCTTTTATTCCAACATAAGTACTAATTACCATTAAGTGTGACACACAGACACCGTTAATGAGCACACACACATGTCGAAGCTATTTCCAGGACAAGGATTTTAGGGTTCCGTACCAGAACCCCTAGTGTAAATTTCATTCGAATGCGTGATGCGCGTGCGTTATGTTTATGTATATTTTTGTATAGGATTTTGAACAGCACGCCAAGCGGGACGTTTTGGAAACTCAAAATTCCATACAAAATGACACTTAACGCAAACGCGTCTAAAGTGTCATTCTGATGGAACTTGCTAACTATGTAAACAAACTGCCATCTTGAAACTGTCAAAAAATATTAATTTACTAGTGACTTTTGAATACATATTAGTTAGCAAGTTCCATATTATGTCATTTTATGCAAAAAACGTTTTTAGGTATTGTTTTTTTTTGTACTAATGCCAATTTCAGTATTCTAATAAAGTGAAATATACTTACTGCATGACAATAACTAATAAAAACAGGTGACGTGTGAGTGGGACTTAAGGAAAAAAATTAAATTATTGGAAAACATGTATGATGGTACGGAACCCTCAAGGCGTAGAACTCGCACAATAGTTTTTTCTATCACCCAAATTATCTGCTACAACGAAATCCGATCTCAATAAAGCATATATCACATATTCGCACCACAGTCGAAACAGCCATCGGAAAACCGGTTCAAATTTAGACTTTATCACGCAAGTATACGGTAGACATTCGAGTGAGTCTTCAAATGGCTCTTACGGCTGTTATATTTGTTGTTGTTATCGTTGACCTAATTGTGGCGGAAGCCGTGCAAGTTCATTAATTAGTTTTACCGGTTAGTAATGAATAGGTAAACAATTGTTATAAGGAGCTATTGTTATGGTTAAGTTAGGTACATATAAGGGGCATACCTAATAGAAAAGACAAAGGCAGAAATGGGAATAATTAAAAAAATACAGACACACAAGCAGACAATACAATATCATTTGGAGCCACGGCAGTGCCCCCGCCAAGTCGAGCTAAACAAACATCCTTTTCTCGAAGCGATTCAGGCCATTTTCGACCGTCTTTAATTTTGTGCTGGATAAAGTTTGAACCCTGATTTATAGTGACATACTTATATAGACCGGGATAGGGACAATACTAAAGGTAATCACGGTTCATATCCCGGTCTATATAGGTAAGTCTAGAATATAATTTATTCCTAAGCACAAGCAAACGAGACAATACATAATATAAAAGGAAACACAAAATAAGATTAAAGTGCCACGAAATGGCCTCATCTCAGCATGTTGCTGGTGGCTTCAAGCGCTAGTCTTCCGATGAGACCATCAAGTGAGAATAATAAAAATATAATTCATTTAACATTATAAGGTATATTGGGGTACGTATATTTTATATGAAAAAACAATTTTTTCAGTTAATACTAAACACATAAGTTCAGCTTATTGAATAAACAGTTTAAAGAATGTTATTTGCATCCACACTATTGTTAATGACAAGTGTGTGAGTCACTTGTTCAAATAAAACTGTAAATAAACCAACCATATGTCGCAGACTTATGTGAGTTATGTGGTTAATATTAATACACTTATGACAATGTATATTATCCACACTTCTAGAACATTGCTCCCGGTTATAAATAATTATTCTCCTTATTCTGGAGGTAAATTCTAAGTTTAAAATCTTTATTTAAGATTTTTTACTTTCATATTATACACGGTGGCTAAAAAATAACTGCATTCCCGTTGCCAGGGAGGTTTTGGGATTATACTGAACAACTTTTACTATGGGACCAACCCCGAAGTCGCGAAAAACAAATTTACCCTCCCGTAGAAAATGGACGAGCCAAAATGTATGAAACAGCCAAAAATTTTTTCGCGTTTTCGGGGTTAGTCCCATAGTAAAAGTTACTCAGTAATTCAGTAAGTCCCAAAACCTCCCTGGCAACGGGAATGCAGTTATTTTTAGCCATCCTGTATATAAGTAGTAGATTTGATTTGTTGTCGTTATGAATGTTATGATACGATCTTTAGGTAGGAAAACGTAAGGAGCACTTTAGGAAGTAGCTTAAATATATACCTACATTCTTAAATACCTCAATACGTAATACATGTAGGTTATTTTATTACCTAATACTGCAACGATTGAGACTTCTCAGCAGTTTTAGCAAACATCATCATCATCATAACAACCCTTTATCTCCCACTGCTGAGGATAGACCTCTCTTCAAATCTCTAGAGATATTTGTGACCATTCGTTGGCATGATAAGATAACTGAACCTAATACCAATTCTCCCCTATAAGTAGGTATTACAAAGCAAATACCATCAAAATCATCCACCCAGAATCATCCCTTCAAGACGGCCTCACAAAGGGACGGGACTTATCAATTTGATCAGATAATAACCCAAACTAAACTAATAAGGAGCAGGGTAAGTTCGCCGATTAGCGAACTATGCGGACGGCAAATGGCGGTACATGTACCCTATGGGTGCTTTGGGCTGAAGTTTGTATGGAAATTTGCATGCGTAATTTAGTAATTATAATTAATTGTGATTATGTTTGGGTAATGACTAAGAACAACATTTCATTAGTAACTAGATAACTATTGTTAGTTTACTCATTATAAATATGAACGAAATATTATAAGACATCCTAGGTTACACAAATTGATTAACGGCCGAAACAGACGGACTGGAAGCTGACTGCAATTTGTATGGGAATTGGGAACTACGCGCCGACTGCACGCCAACTGCAACGTCAGCGTGCAGTTCCCATACAAGTTGCAGTCGGGTTGCAGTCCGTCTGTCTGTACCGGCCCTAAGCCTTACAGTAAGCCCAAGAAGGTTTGTATTTTGGGTACCCAACTACTCAGACAACGACATATTATTAAATACATAATCAATGCACTACCTATGCATTTTTTTTCTGTACTATGAAAAAAGAGCCTTCATCATTCGTCTCACTCGCACCTTTTAAGTTACTGTTCGTATTCAGACTGTACCAACATTACTGCTCCAGTATGCAGCGCGACATTACTGCCGGCTGCATTGCTGCCGCAAACGTGAAAAAGGTAATTTTATCGAACAAATTATACTAAATTTGACGTCTGTGCAGTCGGCAGTGATGTCGTCAGCAATACTACAGCAGTACCTAATGACGATGTAGTCTGAATCCGAATGGTACCTTAAACTTCAAGACCTATAGCTGTGTACACCGATCGTCCCCGACATTAAGCCGCGCCTCCACTTAACATTTAAAGTGAGCGATATATCATCGCTTCCGACGCTGCTACATTTACTAGGGCTCGTTCCGTCACGGACGGTGCGGGTTTTCGAATATGCCAAATGCAATGTTTCCAAAACTGCGAAATTTCCACATGGAAATATTTCGGAAACTTCTCATATTTTTGTAAAGGGTTCGAAAGTTTCCATTTCCATACTGGAACTTTCATTTCCGGGAACTTTTTGGAAACTCCGCAACTCAGACATCTGTTAGTACCTATTGATAGTTTAGCGCAGGGGTCACCAAATGGCGAACTGCCGTCCGCATCCGGACCGCCGCGCCGCCCTATTTTATTTTGTTGCTTATTTAATAAACTCAAGGAGAAACGATGGTCATTTTATTTTAAGAACCGGACCCCTGAAAATACTAATTGGTGACCCCTGGTTTAGTGGCTCAACTTGATGACTAATGTTAAGTAAGGAAACTGTAATTTAGCCAATAGAAAATATTATTTCACGCTGACGAAGTAGAAAAGTTACGAGTATTATTGTATTTCGAAAAAATGGGTTAGAACAACACAACAATGGATGTCAACTGCAGTGTTGTTAATTTTCGCTGCTGTATCTGTCAATTTCCTTTAAAATAAGTGACAGCATGAGAGTCATAATCGTGGCAGTAATGCGGCGGTGAATGTCACTCATTTTATTACGGAAATAGACAGATAGAGCGGCAACAATGACGCCAAAATAGTAATGCAGTTGCAGTGTCTCTCTGCCGACTTTCACATAGGTACCCCGGCGCAGCGATCCAAAGTGTGTCCTGCCCTCCAACTCGACTACTCGCCACAAAGGCTACGGTGGCTCAGCCATCTTGAGTGGATGGAGCGGGTGAAAAGAGCGTTTGAGGGACTGTCGGTTGTCCCTCAAACGCACGCCGCCCGGCCGGTCGATCTAGGTATCGATGGGCGGATGTGGTGGACGTAGGGAGTGCTCCCGGTACTGGTTTTCTATACAAATACATTACCGGAACACAGACTTCTCGGTTGTCGCCATACAAACTCAGTACCGGGAGCATAGACTAGGAATCCTCTAGACTGAGTTTAGAGCAATTATTTCATGAAACCGATGCTGCTAAAAATACAGGGGTGCGGGGGGACGAGGTGAGCGAATCCCGCGCCGTGATTAGTCCGTTCAAAGACACGGACCAATCACGGCACGGGATTGACTCGAAGATGGAGTAAAACTACCGTATAAGTGGCAGAGGGGGTAGCGTTACTATGCTCAGTCTAGAGGATTCCTAGTCTATGACCGGGAGCATTCCCTAGGTGGACGTCGTCTGCGCGAGCTCTAGGTTGAAGACTGCTAACTTTAAAGTCAAAACTTCTTAATAAATCCTGGAAATTTTGCTAAAATTAAATTTACAATCCCACCAATCGGTATCACCGCACCGAGCTAGGCCCGAGCCGCAACAAATGTAGTGGAAACTCTGATTTACGGAGTTGTTCGCAAAGTTCAGCGCGCCCTTTGCCAAATGCCGGATTGATTCAACTGGGTTACGTTACCTAGGTACCTACTCCGTTAAATTTAGTATTTACATTCGATGCTAAAGGCTTATCCAAGTTTTAAACCTATTTAAAAAAAAGCGACGAACGTTTGGAATAATTTGACTTTTTAAACTATGTTGTTATTTGGGTGCAAAACATTTTACTAACAAAACTTTCGTGAGACACAGACATCACTCATTTTATCAAGCAAATTGACAGATACAGTGGCAACAACAACAACGATACAACAGTAATGCAGCTGCGGAAATATGAAACACGAAACTTTAAGTAGGTCTTATTTTTAAAATGTTGCAGACCTCAACTAAAAAAGGATTTTATATTAAAGGAAAAAATGGAAAAAGTTACGCTTCCGGCAGGACTTGAACCCGCATCACAGTATTCACAGTACAAGAACAGTAGTGAATCTTCTTATAAATGTGCCGCTGCCGACTTGAATGTGTGCGTGCGCGCCGGGCGCCGTGTACGCACGCGCTGCCACGCACACATTCGCATAATATACGGGGGAATACGGTGGCGGCAGTGTGGGCCGTACCGCGACTGTGATCGCGCGCATTCGAGTACGCTCGCATTTACTTGCTCTTACCGGCCTTAATTTATACCTCATTTATGAATTGATAGAACATTTCATTATATTATATAAATAGAAACCTAGTGCTACTCATAATACGAAAATAATACCTATTTAACTAAAAATAAAAGTGACAACCCTAAGCGCCAACGCAAGAGTAGGTAAATAACTTGCCGAGCGGCCTTAGATTCACTACTGTTCTTAGTATACTGTGCCCGCATCCTCCACAATCCGTGTGTCGCTCTTAACCAATTGAGCTACGGAAGCCTACCAGGACTTCGCAAATCTAATAAAAAAGGATATTGAAATGAAGATTAAATTTCCAAATTTAAGTTTTTAATGACTTCTACGCGGAAGTCACGGGCTTAAATAAAAAGGTAGGTAGGTTTCCGTTAAAGTAGGTAGATAGGTACTTAATACCTACATAATTAACAAGCTTACTTGAAATATCTCCCGCCCGAAAACAATTTATTTAATTCAGAAATTTCTGATTACTGTAACCCCGTTAAAGTTTATTATCTCATTATTCTTACTTAGCAGAGGAGTTGTTATTGCATACCGAGCTATGGCGATAGTTTTAAGTAGTAGATCAGTCAAATAACAGACATTTCGTAGCTGAAATACCAAACATAATTAGTTTATTGATTTATATTACATGAATTACCTGTCTCTACCGATGGAGGATATGACACCGTAAGATTGTGAACCCGTTAGTTTATAATCTAACGTAAGTTAGGTTAGGTTAGATTATAATCTCCCTACCGTCAGTTTATAATGTAACTAGCGAGATTATAATATGACGAGTGTTTACAATTTTCCGGTGACAGATAATATACCTACTTGAGCTTACGATTTACATGTCATCCGTTTTGCACAATGCTTGTCATCACATCATGCACACTTGCAAGGAAAACTCTTTTAAGCCAAAAAGTATTTTAACTTGCATTAATAAATACGCAATTTCATAAGTAACATGCTGCACTACTGTTGCATCGTCGTCGCCGCTGTGTCTGTAAATTTTCTTGATAAAAAGAGTGACGGAATGAACGTCATCAGCAGTAATGTGACGGCGAACGCCACTCATTTTATTTAGGAAATTGACAGATCTGAGGCGGCAACAACGACGCCGCAACAGTAATGCAACTGCAGTTGACATCTGAAGATTTCCAACCGCAGCTGCACTACTGTTCATTTTACTATGGAAATTGACAGTAGTAACAGGGACGCGTTCAGTACCAGTAGTGCAGCTGCGATCAGAAATGGAATGTTACCCTTAAAGTGACAGTCCATTTCCAACCGCAGCTGCACTACTGTAAATTTTACTATCGAAATTGACAGTAACAGCGACGCGTTCAGTACCAGTAGTGCAGCTGCGGTCAGAAATGGAATGTTACCCTTAATGTGACATTCGGGTTACTGTGGCGGCATTACTGCTGTCATTGACAATTCCATTAATAAAGTTAGGGACAGATTGAACGTTACAACAGCGCCAGTAATGAGGTGACGAACATCACTAATTTTAACAAGGAAATTGACAGATACAGCCGACATTAACGCCTAATAAAATTGCGTACCGTAAAACGGGGTGAGTAGATTTCGCGGGGAGAGGTGGGTTATGAATGGGGAGAGAAGGTTTGAGAGGGGGGTGAGAAGGGATTATAAGACTACTGCTACAAAAATAATGTATTCCAATTTAAAATGGAGCTATAGTAATACGCATAATAAAAAAAAATCGATCCAACAATCTTCCAAAATCACCTTTGGATCAAAACCACTCTCACCCCAAATACGAGGCACTACGGGGTGAGGTGGGTTTTCCTCTTTATCGTCAAAGTTATGAAATGGAACTACCCAAAATAAAATAAAAACTAAAATACAAACGTCCGGAACACTTATTATATACACCATTCAATTCCAAAAATGTTATCGAGGTTTGAATTTCGGTTTTGACCCTACTGGGTTATTTCCACTAGTTACCACCAAGTTGTTACCAGTGGTAACTACTGGGAATTTTTTTCCCACCTTTTACCACTGGTAACTACTGGGAAAAAATATTCCCAGTAGTTACCACCAACTCGGTTTAGTGGTAACTACTGGGATTTTTTATTCCCAGTAGTTACCACCAAAATTTTGTTAAGAGTTAAATACTAACAAAACAGCATAAATCGTATAGTATATAATATAGAGTGATTTAATAAATAGTTATAAGTCGATTAGTGTTTTAGTAAACTGCCTTAAGAGTGACCAAACATATTGAAACAGTTTAACCGGTATGAGTACAAAAACTATAATATATGTAAGGATAAATTTAATAATCCATTTAGATTATTTTTCAAGTGATTTTATTAGGTAATTCAAAATCACTCTATATTTATACTATATACTATTTATGCTGTTTTTATTAGTATTTAACTCTAACAACATTTTCGTGGTAACTACTGGGAATAAAAATTCCCAGTAGTTACCACCAACTCGGTTTAGTGGTAACTACTGGGAATAATTTTTCCCAGTAGTTAAAAGTGGTAAAAGGTGGGAAAAAAATTCCCAGTAGTTACCACTGGTAACAACTTGGTGGTAACTAGTGGGAATAACCCACCCTACTCAACCCATTTTAGGGTAATAGGCGGGAAATCGTTTTAAACGTAAAGTTCGGTAATACTGGTTGACCAGAGTAGACCTTTTTGAATTTTAATCCTCGACCAAAAAGAGGAAGTTCACAGTGCCAGTAATCGGCACCTTGACCTACGAGTATATTCGGCACGCGCAAAATATGGCGCGATATTGCTACCGATGTATCATTTTTGACATGTGCTTTATTACATGTTTCGCAATATTTTGATGTATTTTTTCTGAGCTTTGAGGGTTTTGTAGCCAACACGGCAATAACGGAATTGTTAGATTATCAATTTATCATCATATCCGTCTGTCCGTCCGTCAGTCGGTCTGTACGTAGGTATGTCGCAGCCATTTTACTTGATAATTCAGCGACCGGTCTAATAGCGAAGAGTCTCGACCAACATCTTGAGAGACTCTCGCTAGGTGGTTGGATCAAGGGTTAGATGCAGAAGGCGGTGATCTTGGACACGGCGCGGATAGTCCGCCGGTTCCTCTCTCTGCGGCCCTGACCACCGGTAACTTGGGCCCTGCCCCGCTGCTGGCGGCACCCTAGGTTAGGATTTTTATAATGTGTTTATGCGTATTTTTTATTGTTTTGTAAGTGTTTTTATATTTTACTTTATTCATATTAAAAAGAACCTAACGTACGTAAGACGAAAAATAAATAAAGGAAATTAATTATAGTTATACATAGCCGTTGCGTAAATTTAATTTTTACAAATTAGTGCTTTTTACTTAGACTAAAACCGATATTTTTATGAAATGCTATACCGTAGCAACACAAATCTCACCTATAAGAAAAAAATTACATTCGAATATAATACACTCTAGCGACCCGCCCGGCTTTGCACGGGTTAACAAATTATACATAAACCTTCCTCTTGAATCACTCTATCTGTTAAAAAAAACCGCATCAAAATCCGTTGCGTAGTTTTAAAGATCTAAGCATATACACATGGACAGACAGCGGGAAGCGACTTAGTTTTATACTATGTAGTGATATCACTATACTCATTTTGATTAGTATAGGTACTCTTCCTGACTACGGTTTAATTTCCAATTATAAACTTATCCCGATAATGTTACCCCAATAACACCTAAATGAACCACTTAATGAAATACTCAATTCTTATTAGATTACAACAATGCACGCAATTTACTCCAACTAATCTAAATATTATGATAAGTCCGCCATCTTGTTTTCCTTCTCGCTTCACGCATGTGTTAGAGCGGGAGGGGTATAGTTGTGTTAAATTACGGTGTGTTATGTAAACTAAATCTAATTAAGATGTTGTGTTTGCTGATGTTGGTAAAACATGGTTGGGGTACATACATACATGTTTATGTCGGTGTAACCACAGAATAAATAATAGTACTAAGTACAGAAGACTCACTCTCTAACAAAACGCGTCTGTTACGATCAGCACAGATATGGCCGCTAGGTGGCGACAGCGCCACGCGCGGCTTATGGCTTTCCCCAAAATTGGGGCCGAACGGATGTACTTTTAGCTACCTGTAGCAAAGCGACGAAATCGCGGAGTGAGACACGCCTGGTGTAACTGTATAATGTATACTAAGTACAGTCAGCATCAGTACAGATAAAACTACGCGTGAAAAGTATCCACAATTCTCTAATAGCTTTACAAGAAGAGAATAAATAAAATAATTTTATCTACGCACATATCATTAGTGCTTATAATGCGTTCAGAAACCGTAGGAAATGACCAGCATTATTACAACCAATTTGAGGTTAGTGAATATATCATAAAAAGTTTATAAAATGTGTGTAGATATAGTAGTGTATGTGTACTGTCCATAATTAGGCATTAAAACACTCGTGTGATCCTATTAAGAAACTCACTTCGTTCGTTTCTTAAACGCACACTCGTATTTTTTTAATGCCTCATTATGTAGCAGTCACATAAACTACTAGAAGTGTGACGTGTAACATACTTTTGAACACGATTTTGTCGAACAGAGGCCAATTCCAACAATATAATGTGATACTGATCTAACATGAATCTGACGTCATTGGGATCGTCCAATATAATTACATTATTGGCGTTCGCCTACGCGTTCTCTATTTTTGTACCTATGGGGTTTTGCACAGCACAGCGCGCCAAGCGGGACGTTTTGGAAACTCAAAATCTTATACAAAATGACACTCGCAAACGCGAGCGTCATGCGCTATCGAATGAAATGTACACTAGGGTTACAGTCGCCATCAGCTATATCGGAGCGGTCAAGGCGCTCACAAATATCTGAACACGTCTCTATTGTCAAGGCGTTAGAGTGCGTGTTCATATATTGTGAACACCTTGGCCGCTCCGATATATCTGATGGCGACTGTACCTACAGTTTCTTCACAACTTGGGCCTATGCCTGTTAAATATTTCTCGAACACAATATATAACGTCAAATAAAACATCACGCAATGTTCACATTAATTTCATTCTTTATTGAAGTGCCAGAGTGGTCATAAAATGGTCGTAAAACATAAATTAACCCTTTGACCGCCGTTGGCATGTATACAAGACAACGATAGAACGATACACTGGCGCCGCTGTCTTGTATACAAGACAAAAATTCAACCGCTCGGTAAATGTGGAAAAAATATCAATTATAATTTTTTTTACACTCATGTTAATGTTTTAGGTCCTTGTTTAAAAAAAAATTGCATTTATTGCAGCTATAGAAATCCATTCTTTTATAATAAGGCTCTCAAAAAAATTGCTCCAGATTTCAACGTTTTTCTTGTTCCTCGTCGCCGTTGTCTTGTATACAAGACAGCTAGGGATGGGAATGTTAACTCGATATGAGAATATTCAAAATAAATATCAAATCGCAAATCTGGTTTTATTTAAGCATTTGAACACTTGTTAAATGCCAATTGGTGGTAACTAGTAACTAGAATACGTAAAAGGAGACGAGAGAGACAGGCATTAACTATAGCTGAAGTTCAGGGAGCTTCTTCAGCTGTTGATAGTAGAGTCAGACAAGTAAATCTGTCCTTGTGGTTTATTTGCAGAACAAAAGATTCATTTTAAGATAGTGTAGTGGGGAGTGATACCATGCAGTGACCGCTTCGCACAAGAATGGTACAGGCGGACGCTAGGACTATATAGTCAGTGTCGCCCAACTATGAGAATGTTATATATTTGAAATTGACGAAAAATTGTCATGGTAGGGAGGATGTAATACGGGAACTGAGAAGCTCATCTAAGAAACATGTCGAATGTGAAACATGCATTCCCGAACATTTCCGATCTCCATCCTTTTCCAATATTATTGTTCTTCACTCATTGACAATTTAATTAACCCACGTGCAATTTTCCCCAATGCAGTTCCGGTACTTACATTTATATTATCGACACACGATGCGCGGCTCTAACGTTACGCTTATAAAGTTTACGTACCGACAAGCGCTTACGCCGTTGACCTAGAGACTATTATTACTTAATCCGCGCGGAAACAATCCTTGTCGGTCTGCACTGCGGACAGTCCATGCGCGCCGTTGTCTTGTATAAACGACTTCTTGTACAGCCTAGTGCGGTGATATTACGTCCTGAATCGATATTGTTTAGTGGTTGTTTTTAATGATAAAGACCTTTATTTTTAACATTATCGTGTGTAAAAAATATGTTAATTTTTGGCATTTTCGAAATAAATTAAAGTTGGATAAGAACAAAGCCAAATTGAGAAGATATTTACCATAAATTGTAAATATCGATATCACTTTTTGCAATCCCTAAACTTTTTATTAGTTGTTTACTTAAAATTTGCTCTGGCGTGTGAGTGAGCGTCTTTGCGGACTAGGTCCGGCGGCCAAAAGGTTAAATACGGCCTTATATTATAAAAGACATATAATTTGATATACCACAAGTAACATAGGACTTTCTTACTTTGTCGAATTATAAACAGCAAAACAGTCAATGTGACTGCATTTAACATTAGTAAGTATAAATAAAATTAAGGAAAAACAAAACGATTATGTAACAACTACTAGTTACCTACTTTTATAAGTTTTTTGCAAAAAAATCATTTTTGGTACATGCTTTTATCGCTGACTGTACTTTTACGACAGACAACTAATACTCATCGAGACAATTCTAAAAACCCCTAACACAATTAGGTTGCGTTGTTTCATCACAGAGTTCATATGGCCACCTCTGTCTCCATCATCAGATCAGCTCGATGGTGCCATAATATTGCATTGTCACCCGACTTACATGTGTATGCAAAATTTCAGCTCAATCGGAAACCGGGAAGTGGATCAAATTTAACTTGCAAGATTTGATTACAGATCGACAGACAGGCAAAGTGACAGGTGAAACTAAATAAATGCTTGTAAAAAAGGCATTGTGACAAGAAAATTCATAATTGATGTAAATATCTTTTGACAAGGAAATAAAGAACGGTCAATGGTATAATTCTACGTTAAATATAGCTGATGACGCTAATATTATGTAATTCTCATTAATAAATATTCGTATGTTATATAATAAGGTAGGTATATTATGTACTGAGTAAGCAGAACGTATTCAAAGAGGGTATGATGTTGATTTAGCCTACTTTAAATGGGTTATTGACATTGGATCAAATTTCAGTAGGTACGGTACACTTAGTTAATGAAATATTAGGTATTTTTTCAGACTGAGACTATCGGCCCGATTCGGATTTTGTAATAGACATCTATTAGATATCTTTTAGACTTCCGGTCTGGCATCTGTCAAATAAGAACCGTTCTAAGTGTCGTCAGAAGACTTTCGATAAAAAACCAGTGTAAAAACAAGAGTCGCAGTGCAAAACCTCTAAATACATCTAGCCCAAAGCCTAAAGTCTGTGATTCACTAAAAATCCGCGTAAAACAGTGCATTTTAAAGGAAAATAGTGCCAAGAAGCTAATCGGGAACCATATATAACAATAACTATACAGTATAACCTAACATAGACGCACTGAAGTTACATCCGTTTAGTGACAGTGACAGCTGACGGCTAATATAGTGTTGCCAGCAAAATAAACTGAATTACCCCAAAAAAAGTGATACCAACCTCAAATCGGTGATACCAGAATATTTTTTTCTACCAATTTAGTAGTAAATCAGAACATCATGCCATTAGAAACGAAACTCGAATCACTAATGAAGAAAATGGAAGAAAACATGGATATAATAAGAAAAGACTTTGAAAAACATACTAACTCGTTAAAAGAAAGCTTCAACGCAAGCATGTCAACCACCATAGAAGAAAAATTAGCCCCACTAATGGAAGAGAACTCAAAACTGAAAAATGATGTAACAGTGCTCAAAAACAAAGTACATAACTTAGAAAGAGAAGTAAGATAAAACAATCTAATACTTCATGGTGTGGAAGAATCAGAGCGAAATGACACCGAATTACTAGAACTGGTTCAGAAAACCCTAAACAACGTAGTAAAAGATGGAGAAAGCGAAAGCTTTGATAAGTGGGAAATAAGTGAAGTTCGCCGACTAGGTATAAAGAAGGACAAGAAACACAGACCCATACTAGTTAAACTGACCCTAGCATGGAGAAGATTGCAAGTACTAAAGAATAGCAAGAAGCTACCAGCAAACACCTACGTCTCCGAGGACTACCCCAAGGATGTCATTCAAATAAGAAAAGAGCTGAACATTAAAAGACAAGAAGAAATCAAAAAGGGCAATATTGCTATGATCAGATACGACAAACTCATAATAAAAGAAAAAACAAATCAAGACAAAACCAACGAGAAAAGGAAACGATCTCCAACAAAATCACCAACACTGGATAATACCAACAAGCAGAACGAAGAGGCAAAGCAGTTAGCCCCCGCAAAAATAAATAAAACAAATGCTTTCGCCATTATGAACCGTTCAAGATCAAATTCCTTATCATCTTCGAGCAAACAATAGCAATTACAGAATAACAGAACCCGGAAGCAAAACAGCAAAATAGAAACAACAGCAAACAAACAAGAACAAAACCACCAAAATGAAAACCAAACAAGACCAACACAACATAATTGTCTCCCAACACGGCCGGTCACCGCGGGAGTACTAGACCAATACCCTCCAACAAAAGAAACTAAAAAAAGCGAATCCGTCAAAATTGCAACACTGAATACTAGAACATTAAGACAGCAAGAAAGCCTGATCGAACTACAAAACGCGCTTGAAAACATAAACCTTGATATACTTGGCATAAGCGAAATGAGGAGACTGGGGGAGAAAATAGTAGAGATTAATGACTATATACTGTACCAAAAAGGGGAAACGGCAGGACAAAGAGGAGTGGGCTTTCTTATCAAAAAAACATTAAAAAACTACATACAGGAGCTGATAGGAATCTCTGACAGACTCGCAATACTTAACATTTGTTTCCCCAATTACAAGAAGCCATGGTCAATTGTACAAGTTTATTCACCCACAGAGGCAGCGTCTAAACAGGACATTGAGAATTTCTACATCAATCTATCGGAAATTGTAAAGAAATACCAAAACAACCACCTCATATTGATGGGTGACTTCAACGCCCAGGTGGGCACCAGAGAAGCTGGTGAAGAATTAGTAATGGGGAAGTACGGCCATGGAGAGAGAAGCAACAATGGACAAAAACTTATAGACTTCTTATTGCAAAATAACCTAGTACTCCTCAATTCAATGTTCAGAAAAAAACCAAACACCAAATGGACTTGGCTGTCACCAGATGGGAATCACAAAAACGAAATTGACTTCATAATAACCAACAAGCCAAAATCCTTCGATGATACACACGTGATACAGAACTTAAACTTTAATACAGACCATCGAATGGTGCGCTGCTACTTAAAATCACATCCGGTAAAACATTCAAGAAACAGCATTAAAAACTCATTAAAAACAACAGAGCTTTGCGATAACAGGATTGACCCATCCCATATCAAGAAACTGCAAGAAGCAATAAACTCTGATACAAGCATAGTAGAAAAATACAGATACATAGAAAAAACCCTTTCATCATCATCTATGAAGAAAGCGAATACAGTTAGAAACACAAAATTTTGCGAAAAGACAATAGAACTTCTAGAGAAAAGAAAGGTACTAATAGCAGACAAAGTGAACAGTAAGGACAATCGAAAGATAATATCAAGCATAAGCAAACAAATAAAAGAAAGCATAAGGAAAGATAGAAAAACTCAAAGACTGAAAAAATTAGAAGATACAATTCAAAGAACGGGTGGAGCCAAGAAAGCTTTTAAAGAACTTAAGGAACAGGGCATGGAATGGATCCCGGGACTAATAAAAGACAAAAACAGCAGATCAAAACAAGTGACAAAACGAACGGATATCCAGAAGCTTGCTACGGAGTACTACAGAGCCCTTTACTCCAACAAAGATGAGAACCTAAACAAAGGTGCCTATCAAATATCACCCGACAGCCTTGAAGAAATACCACCAATACTTAAACGAGAAGTGGAGAAAGCCATCATGTCTCAAAAACTGGATAAAGCGCCCGGACCAGACAATATATACAATGAGATGATGAGGGGCACGTTAGAGGAAGTATGCCCAATCCTAACTGATTTTTTTAACAGCATTCTAACCTCGGGCATAGTTCCAGATCAGTGGGGGGACTCGTACATAATTCTTCTCCATAAAAAAGGAAACAAGGACGATATTGGAAATTACAGACCAATAAGCCTTATATCAAACGTCTACAAGGTCTTTGCAAAAATAATCCTAGAAAGAATCACACAAACATTGGACGAAAATCAGCCACTAGAGCAGGCAGGATTCAGGAAGAACTTCAGCACCATTGATCACATCCACACAATCAAACAAGTAATGGAAAAATACAATGAATATCAGAAGCCCCTATACATTGCTTTCATTGATTACTCCAAAGCATTTGATAGCCTGAATCACGATTACATATGGCACAGTCTAAGCGAACAAGGAGTGCACAGCACGTACATTGAACTAATCAAAAACATTTACAAAAAGAGCAAAAGCCGAATAAAACTCGAATCGAAAGGAGCCCCTTTTCCAATAAACCGAGAAGTCAGACAAGGCGACCCATTATCGCCTAAATTGTTCAATGCCGTACTGGAACATATCTTCAGACAACTGGACTGGGAAGCTTATGGCCTCAAGATCAACGGAAACAGTCTTAATCACTTAAGATTCGCGGACGACATAATCCTTTTAGAAGAATGCCCAATTAAACTAAAATACATGATGGAGACGCTAGCAGTTATCAGCAGTAGAGTAGGGCTAGAAATGAATGCAAGCAAAACAAAACTGATGACCAATACCAAAGAGATAAACATAGAAGCAAATGGAAACACCTATGAATATGTGAGCGAATATGTCTACCTGGGACAAATTATCTCCCCTAACGACTCAATGGCCAAGGAAGTCAACAAAAGAATAGCTTGTGGATGGAAAACGTACTGGTCTTTAAAAGAAATAATGAAAAACACAGATATCAGTATGCACATTAAGAGAAAGACTTTCAACACTTGTATTCTACCATGTATAACTTACGGATGTGAGACATGGTCACTTACTATCAAGGATAGAGAAAAATTGGCAAAATGTCAAAGGGCAATGGAGAGAAGTATCCTAGGAATTAAGCTTAAGGACAAAATCTCAAACTCGGCGATAAGAAGAAAAACCAAGGTTATGGACATATTAAGTCGGATAGACCATCTAAAGTGGGGGTGGACAGGACACATGCTGAGATGCAAATTAAATAAATGGAGCAAACAAGTCACCCTATGGCACCCAAGAGACGGAAGTAGAAAACAAAAACATCCAAAAACAAGATGGGTAGATGAAATCCGCTTAACCCTGGGGCCTTACTGGTCCAGAGTTGCAGAGGACAGAGTACAGTGGAGAAGGTTGGAGGAGGCCTATGCCAAGAGGCACACCGAACTGCGGGACATATTGTAGTAAAAATAATAAAATCGACTTAATAACTGTTGTACCCAAGGATCGGAATAAAAGGCTATATAGATAGATAGATAGATTAGATATCTTTTAGACATCGCCAAGATACGATAACGATATGTTTAAGATCTAACCTGTCAAATTTGACATTTCCGCGATTCTGGATATACTCTTGAACGATTTCCACAAGATATTACTTAGAGATCTAATTCACATCTAATAGATATCTAACACGATCTATCGTAAAAGTGATATTGGTTGCCCGAATTGCGCTGCAAAAGAGAACTGGTTGAAATCTAAACTATAACGTATCTAGAATGGATCTAAGTAGTATATCTTGAAGTTCGAATACGGCAGTATAGGAACTAATCCTTAATGTATACCTAGGTACTCATCATCATTCTATTATCAGCCTTTTATCGCCCACTGCTGAGCATAGGCCTCGCTTAGGTATATTATAAACTATCATAGTTTGTATATTTAGATACGTGTTTCTTCAAGATGGCTGAAGAGATTTGGATGATATAGCTTACTATGTAGATACTTTCTGCCTTGGAAAATATGATAGGATACTTGTATCCCCGAACTATAAACCAAACGTAGTTCCAATTTTCTTCTCTCGAAATTGACATCCTGATTTTTTTTTTACATGATTTGATGTATTTTAACCATCCTATGCGTTAATTTTAACCATTCGTGTTAAAATTCAAAATTAAAAATCAAGCGAGCGTTCGAATGGAATTTTAAGCGTTGAAATGAAATGAAAATGAAATTTATTAATGTATGTTGAGAAAGGGTTAGATATTAAGCTTAAATTAATTGCTACTCTAGTAGTCTCACCAGACTCTACCAAGGGCAAGGGCAAGTTGCAAGGGTTTTTAAGGCGCAAGGGTTAAACAAACTGCTACGAGACCGAGTCATTTTTCACCACAACCACGCGAAAACACAAGTACAAATGGCGGACCCAATGCCTTAAGGCATTTTCTCCCAGTCATCAGTCAAATCAGAAATCTTCTATTTGTTTAAGAATTGAGTTTATATCCACAATCTTAAATTCTTTATTTAAGTTGCCGTTCATACCAGTTCTTGTTATGACCAAAATGATGACTAATGTAGGTAGGTACATTATACATTCACTTTCAGACTTAATCATGCGTAAAATGTATGAATGCTGTATTCAACATTCATAAAATACTCGTAACTAAGCGAAATGATCATTATGACACGATCGATTGAGTTGTGTGTTATTAATATAAATAGCAATGTCGAATTGTGGGCACAATACTATATATGACACCGTAAAAAGCAATCTAAAACTAATCCCAGTTAAAACTAGTTTTTACCAAGTCGTTTCGGAAAAGTCTATGTCTATAGCTTTAACATGGGAAAACGCGTTTTCACTAAAAACCGGCCAAGTGCGAGTCGGACTCGCGCACGGAGGGTTCCGCACCATCAACAAAAAATAGAGCAAAACAAGCAAAAAAACGGTCACCCATCCAAGTACTGACCACGCCCGACGTTGCTTAACTTCGGTCAAAAATCACGTTTGTTGTATGGGAGCCCCACTTAAATCTTTATTTTATTCTGTTTTTAGTATTTTTTGTTATAGCGGCAACAGAAATACATCATCTGTGAAAATTTCAACTGTCTAGCTATCACGGTTCGTGAGATACAGCCTGGTGACAGACGGACGGACGGACAGCGGAGTCTTAGTAATAGGGTCCCGTTTTTACCCTTTGGGTACGGAACCCTAAAAACGGGTTATCACGGTAAGTAACATATCTATTGGTAGATTTTTTGTAGCACGTCATACATAAACCTATAAGGGTTTCATGTTTCATGAAAAGTCGTTATTACACAAACAGTGACAGAGTCCTAGAGATCCTGGTTATCGAGATTTTTTTATACTACGTAGGTGACAATCAAGATGGTAAGCATTCACCGTAGCCTATGGACGCCTGCAATTCCAGAGGTTTTACATGCGCGTTGCCGACCCTAACACTCCGCACCCTCATTCAGCTCTGGCAACCTTACTCACCGGCAGGAACACAACACTATGCGCACAGGGCGGACACGCCATATATCAAAAATGATTTGCGTTTATATGTGTGCGCGGCACGTCTGTACACGCGTCATTGTGTATCTGACGGACTTTTGGCACGCTCTCAGTAGAGCGACTTACGCACACATTCATGTCGCGGCCAGTCGCGGGGCGAGGTAATCCGAGTCGGGGCGGGGCGGTGCGTGTCCGTTCCGTATGATAATACTATTACTTATTCTGTGCTATGGGTAGGGTCTAGTGTTATTTGGCTACGGTTTTTTTTTGGTACTTCTCCAGTTGGGCTCTGCTCTAGATCTGTGTGGCTACCACCAGTTTGGCGCTGACATAAACGCCATCGAGAACGTTATTTACTTTCTATGCATCTCGCTCGTACACTCAGACAGTTTTGACACTGTCAGTGACTCATGGTACGGGCTCTGGAATGATATCCGCTGTACTGTGCCCTACCACACAAAATGAAATGATATTCACAGTGCCCATACCTCTCTACAAAAAGTCACGTCATCATTTCCATACATTCGTTTTGATTGGCGTTTTCAATAAACGATTAATCTAGTATCTGAAGAGTGCAAACCTCAATCTCTAGATTTTTTATTATTACTTTTTATTAGCCTATATGAGTGTCCCACTGCTGGGCACAGGCCTCTCCCCTTGATTTCCATGACTCCCGATTTGGTGTTCGGTGCTCTAGATTAATGTTTAATTTAAATCCAGTAACTATAATACTCTAATGCTATACGATAAATAAATAAATAATAAACAATTGTTTAGTTAGGGCCCCAGAACACAAGTACAAGTAGTAGGTAATTGTAGTATTTAGTAGAATAAATATTTGAACGATTTGCGCGACTTGATAAGGACAAATGTTTGTTCCGAGTCTGGAATTTTATCTGTATTTACATATAATTTAATTATTTTAACGTAGGTACGTTTGTATGTGTACCTTATGTACAAAATTACGCACTCTTAATCTACATAAAACATTAAGGAATAAGTAGATAAGTTGAAACTACATAGTTTAAGTGGGTCGAAACACGGTTATAACTAAACGGCCCGATTCGAACTTTAAGATACGTCAAATATTAAGTGTAGATACGATATGGATTAGATGTCAGTGTCAAAAGTGACATTTATTCAATCAAAAACCGTCACTTTTGACACTGACAGATCGGTATCGTACCGCTGTAACTTCGTATAAGCATTGTTCGAATCGGACCGATAGTTAATCCGCTAGTCCGCTAAAAAAAGAAACAGAAAGCACAAAAAATAAATTAAATTAAATTAAAGGCATAGAAATTATATTTCTTGACTGAACTAATTTTCACTCGTCATATTCAATTCATGTTTATCTAATTAAGCCTAATGTCGCAACATTCTAAACCAGTGGCGGTAGCACGGTCGCATTTTTATCGCCTGTCACCATGCCTGTCACGTTCTAACAAGTATGTAAGTGTGAAAGTGACAGGCATAGTGACAGGCGATAAAAATGCAACTATGCTGCAGGGCCAGAAGGTATCATGATTTTCATTTCACGCACGATCATTGCGATTGCACACATAGATATCGCGGTCACTGACCTACCACAAGGATGCACTTGCATTCTGTCACTCACTGCAATTCCTACCTTATTGCTATAAGTTTAAAGTACTTTTCAGCTTGTAAGTCTACAATCAGGTTTAGCTAATACAAATGAATTTGGATTTTAATGCATTGAATTATGGTAGATTTTAGATTGACATGGTAAATGCATGTTTTCGCACGATTAGTAATATTTGTTGCAATTATTGTTGTTTTGTATGCAGTGGAGTAAATGGTTTGCTGAGTGTGTATTAATATCGTTCGATATATTCATAATACCTACTCGTTGTAGTTTCAAAATGGATTACACAGAACACATAATATTTAAATACATAAAGATACAAATAATTTATCAAAAAAATATATTGAAGGTTTTTTATACTTACCTACCTTACTAAAAATATATTTCCGTAATGAGTAGATGTTTGCTACTCCTTACAGTACCTATTAGGTACCTATACTACCTATATACATAAATACTTTGGTACCTATATTTGAATTTACTGTAGGTACTTCAAGAAACGATTATACATCCCTCAATATATGTACATGTAACCTTAATGTAAATATGTTTACCTACATTCTACATGCGAAAATTTTCATCCAAAAAGTTTATCCATAATCGCTATTTATTTGCAGCAAAAGTGTTTTTATTTACCTACTTATACATGTATCATGTTTGTGGGTGCTATATTAATAAAACATACGAATAAGTATTTATTATTATTATACGATACAAGTGCGAAAAGTAGGAATATCGCAGTAGCTTCCATCAGAATAGTGTCAAATCAAAATCGAATAAAGATCCGATTTTTGAATTTCGAATCGCCCCCATCTAATAACAGATGACAGGTTGTCGACTTCTTTATCATAACACACACAAACAACTGATTGGTAAATAAGTTATATATACGAGTACATTGATAGTGTGGAGTAAATAATACATATAGACATTAGTAAGTCAATGTACCTAATTACATATAGATAGGTATGTGTTGTAGGATTGACAAAGGACGAGGAAAACAATAAATAATAATGCAACTATGTATACTGTTATATTGATTAGCTAAATATCTATTATGTAAGTAATTATAAATCCTATTGTACTGGTTGATAATTATCTATCAATATTACACTTCAAATATCATAAATGAACAAAAAACTAAAATATATTTTCCAGTTGATTTCGCCATTATGATGTTAACAATAACAATAACAATATTTTTATTCATAATTGAAGTTTAGCAGGAAGGTTACATTGAACCCCGCACTAGGCATGGCCTGTATCGCGGGGGTCATGATCATCACGAGTTACCAGAAATAAAATGTTCAACCAAAAATCTAAGATGTCAATCCTTTGCGCCGTAGCGAACGCTTCTTATGTCTCTCTGTCGTACTCATATGGAAGAGTGACAGAGAGAGATTACCGTTTCTATCGTCAGCTACTATCCCATAGAGAAATCCCAAAACTTTATACGTATAATCCTTTTCAAATAGCTTGAGTTCTGTGACAGCTGTCAACTCAATACAATTTTTCGTTTTAAGGTTATAAAATGTATGGAGACGACATCTGTCACAGAACTCAAGCTATGTGAAAAGGATTATAGTCGAAGAAAGCTCAGAAGTCGAAACTCGGGGTTTGCCAGAGAGCTATGGAGCGCAGCATATTAGGTGTGAAACTAAGGGATCGCATCCCTACTAACTAGTCCGAGGGAACTAAGGGACTACGCTGCGCTCAAAAACTCAAAAGATGTAGCTCGAAAAGCGGCAAAGTTAAAGTGGGACTGGGCTGGTCATGTCTGCCGCATGCCGAAACTTGTGGGCCAAGATAACCACGGAGTGGATGCCCCACGAGTCAAACCGGGGTCCGGCGGACCTCGTCGGCGATGGCGGGATAACTTGGACTCCTTTTTGAGCGACTGGCCAGATATAGCTCAAAACCGGGATGAATGAATGGATTTTTTTTTATACGTAAGTACCTAGAAAAATATTAACGGAGTATTTGGACATTAATACTTATTTGAAAAGTGGTTTGGTGCAACTTACCTACTTGGATGTTATAAATTTTAATACCCATTTGTTAATATTGTCAAAATCAAAGTTTTATATCACAACGTATTTTTACAATAGGTAAATCTCATTTTAATTGCATCAAAAATAACTTTATAAATGTAAAATGCAAAACGTTTGTAAACAAGATGTATTTATACACCTCAAACAATGAAATTTATTTAGACAGTTGTTACAAAGTTGATGACCAAAAGGACGTTTGAAAAACATTTTAACGTCCCATTTCGACGGTTCAAGAACGTACATGCAATATTCGAGCTTAGGTACATTGCTAGCTACTGAGACGTGAGAACAAGATTGACCAAATAATACCAAATTTCAAAAGTAGTCTCTAACAACTTAATACCTATAAAAAATTGGTTTCTCACTATGTAGAACAAAGAATTAGCGAATGAAAATGAGATTTCATTGCGACATTTTTCCTTTAAACAAAATATGTAAATGGATGATTATTAAATGGTATTTCGCATAGTTTCGAGAAACTCATTGAAATAGGTAACTGTAAGTGTGAAAGTTTTTTCCAAACAGGTGTAGCCGGTGTAGGTATATCCAGCATGAGTCAGAAAATAGCAAAAGTGTGAAAGCGGCATGAATCAGCAATTTATTCAGATGTCCATAATATGCCTTAATATGAGGACACCTGAAGCGGGTTGTTTTATATTATATTATGTTATCGTTATTATGTTGCGTGATCATTTATTAGATAAGAAAAACAAAGTACCTGCCTGCATTAAATCATATCATATTATATATATCATTTTGGCGACACACAGCCCGATTCGAACTTTAAGATACGTCAAATATTACGTCTAGATACGATATGGATTAGATATGTCAGTGTCAAAAGTGACGTTTTTGTATGAACCGTTTTTTGCTGCATCATATGTGTGTAGGATCCGGCAGATTCCCACGGAATCGCCGAACGCTTTTACTACAAAAAAGTTTAGAGATGTAATGTGAAACCAAGTCGGTTATTTTAATCAGTGCCAGGGGGTGTTAAAACCGTATCAATAAGATATTTTTAATTTGTAATACATATAATGACTTGGCAATCGCACATAATGCTTTACTCGTACCGTACTCGTAAATATGTGTAATTGCTCAAACTGTAATTAGCGCTAGCGTTATGTTTAATTAGAATTATTTTAAATAGATGACGATGATCCTTTTGTTATTATGCAGCCGTGCGATGGCCAAGTCATTATACGTATTACAAATTAAAGATATCTTATTGATACGGTTTTAACACCCCCTGACACTGATTAAAATAACCGACTTGGTTTCACATTACATCTCTAAACTTTTTTGTAGTAAAAGCTTTGCGAGACTTGCACCTTTTTACATGTAATGTTTTTGATGGGACTGATGGATGGGATGGGATGGGATGGGACTTACCTATGCTTAATACACGTTAATGTGATACATTTTTACTAAAGTGTTTTTCAAGATAGTAAAGCGTACTTCCATCTTAAAGGCCCGACACGCACTTGAAACCCCTTTGGTGTCACGGTCACGAGTGTCCATTGTCCATGCGCTACGGTAAGTGTTTACCATCAAGTGATTCATCAGTTCCTTTGCTACCTATATTAAAAAAAATATAGTATGAGTAAGTACCTACTTATCAATGGAATTGATTAAAGACATGCCGACATTGCCGACTGTGTCAATATCTCTGTATGTATGTGTGTGTGTTAGTCCGTGCTGAGTCAACACAGTGTTCAATAAAAAAACCGGCCAAGTGCGAGTCGGACTCGCGCACGGAGGGTTCCTCACCATCAACAAAAAAAAACAAGCAAAAAAACGGTCACCCATCCAAGTACTAACCCCGCCCGACGTTGCTTAACTTCGGTCAAAAATCACGTTTGCTGTATGGGAGCCCCACTTAAATCTTTATTTTAATCTGTTTTTAGTATTTGTTGTTATAGCGGCAACAGAAATACATCATCTGTGAAAATTTCAACTGTCTAGCTATCACGGTTCGTGAGATACAGCCTGGCGACAGACGGACGGACGGACAGCGAAGTCTTAGTAATAGGGTCCCGTTTTTACCCTTTGGGTACGGAACCCTAAAAAACGAAAACAATAGTTATTATTCTTCTTCGATCTGTCTCTATCGCACTAATATGAGTAATATGGAAGAGTGATAGAGAGAAAAGCGCTTCGTTTCGTTTTCTGCAAACGATTGCCATTTTGGCTAAGGCACCGCCGTACCCGCCCGTGATGGCGCTATCTGCGTAACAAGCATTTAAAAAAATACAATCGAATGGAGAATCCTCTTAAAATTTAAAAGTCGTTAATAACTACAGCATGTAATGTTAAAAATATATTTTAGACATAAATTCGTTTGTAACCACTGCGAAATGTTCTAAAATAACACAAATAATATTTTAGACATTACCACGAACCTTGCGTAAAACTAATGTTAGTCCAAGTGCGTTTTTTAATTAATGGTTTAAAAACAATTTCACCGACATTACATAGTCATCTACAAACAAATTTCAACCTTAACGCAGTCGATGAGAGTCTAAAATTGTATAAAAAAATGTGTTAGACGTTCGTCGTTTTCTTAATGGATACGGGTCCTATACAGCCATTTTGAATTTTCATTCACAAAAAGAACGCAATTGGGCAAACAGTTCTGTGTATCGAGCGTTTAAATTATCGGCTTGTTTTAAATTAAAATATGTTTTTTATAGTTTTATAGCACGTTATGCTGATATATTAGTACAATAATATTTATAATTAATAATTATTATATTTCTGTTCTCGGAGAAGCTCAAATACACTAAAAGCATCTTACAAATAATAAATAATATCAACGAATTTGATTTCCGTTTCATTTCACAGTGATATATCATGATATGAAAGCCGCTATCGATCTCATATTAATTGTCACTGTGACAAGGTAGGAAATGGTACAGAAACATTCCTGGACCGTTCCATTAATTTAATATTTTCCCTATAAATCTCTAAGGACAATTTGATTAATTATATATTAATTGTAATCTTTTAATTATGACACTTAGAGACATTTACACCTCTAAATAATTTTAGATTATAGTTTTTGTATCTTTGTGTTTTTTTTATACATACTATTATTATAGTTTTTTTTAGAGACTTTATACCTGTCTATGTTAACTTTAGTATGACTTGATATTTGTGCCTTGGATGTATTTTATAATTGTTGATGTGTTTTCTTTTGCTTCTATGTAAATTCCATGTTGACGTGTAAAAGTGCCCTTGTGGCCTATTTGCTGAATAAATGTTGATGTTTAATGTTTGATGAATATTAAATCGCAATAAGCATTGTGGTTTCGCTTTCAAAGATAAATACTTGAATGTTTCAGGATTTTGTGGTTAAGATTATACTTTAAGTCCTCTGTTGACCACTACCTACCTAAGTATATAATAGGGATGATGACACATGTTGAATTTTATAACAAAATCTAGTAAAATAGAAATGAGCAATTTGTCACAATAATGTGGATATTAAAATAATATATGGAAATGTTACAAAAATACAGGACCTGAAAGTTTCAAAATATGGGTTTTTATTTAACTTCCAAAAACGATAAAAGTACTCGTAATGGTACCATTCAATTCCTTACATTTTATCCTTAAAAATATTGTATGGCAACTATATCTACCCTACAAAAACGTAATATTTCACCGACAAAAACGCAATTTTCTTGTTTTGTCCATACTACAAGATGGACTCTCAGTGACTGTGACGTCACGGTCACTTATCGTTTTGTTGGGTGCGTTTCGCGACTGAAGTACGACTGTCGGACTTTGACAATTTGGCAAGGTGCGAAGTCGGTGGAGGGGGAAGTGGCGCTGATCGTCACAAACACAGGTAATCTTATGGAATGTCCGACATTAGTACTAGCGGCAGCCGCTTGAACTAATTTTACTCCATAAGATTTAACGTAGAAAGTCCGACAAAATGAGGGCAGCACCAGTCGTGCACATAGCGAATAATTTTGACTTTTGTGTTGCTTTAATGCAACGGGTCCCATATAGACATTTGGTCCTAAAAACAAACCCGATCGATTGATATCATAAATGAAAATTAATAGTCATGTAGCCTATTATATAGGGTAACGGCACCAGTGGCCAGCCAGGTACCAGTGGTCAGCCTTTTGAGCCGTTTATTGGTCATAAATATCTGGTATATTCGTTTAAACAAATCGCGAGTACTCAAATAGGAGCTTTGATTCCTTATTGGTTAATACGTCACACGACAGGTGCGGTGAGGGAACGGGGGGAAGAAATATACTCGTTCATACAGGTGCTGTTTGTCGACGAGTGCAATAGTGTCATGTCCGCCATATTTTTTACTGCACGTGGTGTTCTCTTAACAGGCAAGAAAAACTATGTTTTAATGTTAAAAGTTATTGTTTTTGTTAATGATTGGTTTATTTATTAATTTATCTATTAAATTGCATTATATTTGAATGAAAATATCAATATTTCACTTATAAATTGAGGGGGCTGGCCACTGGATAACACTTTTTTCCAAGGAATCCAGTGCCCAGCCCCCCACGGCTGACCTTTGGGTTATTCGTTTATTTTATTATTTTCGAGCCAATGCGACCGTTAGGACCGTTAAATTTACATTTTCAAATTTAATTAGGCATGCCCTAGTCAATTTAAAGTAAAACCCAGTAGTCAGCCGCATTTGAAATAACGTTTTAATGCGGCTGAGCACTGGGATTCGCGGATCCAGTACTCAGCCATTGACCTTGCTTGGTACGTCGCCGTCCACATTTTTAAAGCCTATCTCATTGAAATAAGGTTCAAAAGTGTATATATATTTTTGACGTTAACTATACATAACTATCATTTTGCTTTTTCCTGGTCGGTATATGACTTTGTTTATTAATGATAATTAGATCTGCATAGACTCGATTAATTATTTTTTACCGAATACCTACTAGGAACATAATTATATATTACCTGATTTACCTCATTAATATTTGACGGATTAATTATTAGAAAATAAATATTGCGATTCTTAGTTTGCAAGAATAGTGTTAGTTAATTAAGTACCTATGGCCAACAAATTTCGTTTCATAAGAATTGTATGTACCTATAAGATTTATTTTCATTAAATAAGTAAACAAGTAGGTAAGTAATACATATGTATATGCAAAAAAAAATAAAGTAAAATTAAAAACTACAACTAACTACAATAACTAAAATAGTAATAAAAAATAGATATTTGTATAACATCGTTGATTTTGATCTAAGCAAAAAATTATAAACTAAAATTAAAAACAACAACTAACTACAATAACGATAACATAAATTATAAAGAAAAAATAAATATTATAATATCGTTGATTTTGATATAAATATTAGTGATTTTGATCTAATTATTATGAATAGTTTATATAGGCTGAGTACTGGGTACACAGAGGCTGCTTACTGGATTTTGGAGGCTGACTACTGGAGAAAAGTGCCACTTTTTGTTTAAACTTAATTAGAGATATTATAAAGAGGATTGTTATTTTTTTAAATATTTTGTTTTAAAACTATGATAAACAATTGATCTAACCATGTCATTTGTTTAAGTATCCGACTAATCCTGTAGAAATGCCGAACGTTCAAACTTAAAAAAGTCGTTATAAGGCTGACTACTGGTGCCTTTACCCTATGTAAAAACTTAATTTAAATATGGTTAACCAAAGCAACCGCAAACAGCTTCAATTTTATAAACCATGAAAATGTAAATTTAATTTAAATTTTCGCCTTTGTGTAGAACTGAGCCATGAAATCGTAAATAAATTAAATAGGTCGGTATTGTTTAGTCTATTTGAAATGGTGGTAATGGTAGTTGAAATTGTTACTAAAATGTGGTTATACAATGTGAAGATACATGAAATTTGAAATGAATTTTTACGTAATATATCTATGTCTGGTCTGCTACTAATTCATTGCTAAAAATTGTTACACAAAAAAGAGCGACTAGGAATTTTGTATGTAAAACTATTGTATGTGAGTTTTTCGGCGGCGGTTTCGTATGGCTCTTAAAAATAAAATAAAGTCATAGTTCAATTTAACACCTTTGCCTTACGTTGTATTTATATTATTACCCATTATATAATCTCATGTAATTAAGTTTTCTTGAATAACAAAATAATTCGTAGTGTGATAGCGGGCATGGTAACAACAGCCCTATTTCCTTCAATTGTAATGACAGTGTTAATTACAGATACGGGATACTAGTTAAGTACGGTTACCATGAGTTGACATTTGAAGTTTACTTACCCTACCCACTGCGTAAACGTCAAAATGTCAACTCATGGTACCTACACATACTTACTCGTAAGGTTGTCAAATAGCAATAACCATTTTAATATTAGTTTAACGGATTATGGCTCCTCTACACGATGGGCCAGCGCCGGCCACTCCAAGAGACGCATTTATGCGTTAGAGGGAGCAAGTGATATTGCTATCTCATTCTACCGCATGGCTGCGTCCCTTGGAGTGGCCGGCGCTGGCCCATCGTGTAGAGGAGCCATTAGGGCTTGAACCGAAACAATCATCTCAGATAATTTTAACTAATACATCTTGCTTTGAAAGCCAGTTATTATTGTGTTTGAAAATGTATGCTTGACTTAATAGCAATAGCATTCATATATTTTAATAATCATTAAATACCACTTCCTCGATCCAGTAACCTTAGCTTTCTCAACCCCAAAACCGATAACGATAACATCATAAAATCCATACGTAATAAGTCCTTTAACAAACCAGTTAAATCTGGTTCGAGCAACCTACTTTATTATCATCGTTTTCGCAAATCGTTGAAGTTTTGGAGCGCGCGAAGAAATGAATACTCTAATACCAAGCATTAAGGTGTTATTTAACTCGGGCGTTTTAATGGTACATAAGTTAATATGGAGTTGGGTAGTTAATTTATCCAAATAACATTGTGCTGATAAAATAAATGCAGAATGGAGGCCATTGCTCGCCTGTGTTATCAACTGTTTGTCTCCGATGATTGTTTTAGCGCGGTTTTGGACTTCCGCACGTTTAAGGTCAGTTTTGAGTATTAGGTATGCAACCATGTGTTGGTTGTAAGAGACATTATTTAACTCGAAATAATAAAACGAGATAGGTACTGTCATTGCCATTGACAGTTGTCGCTTTTTAGCAATGATTAAACAGTACGGCTACCATCAGTTTGGCACTGACATAAACGCCGTCGAGAACATAATTTACTTTCTATGCATCTCGCTCGTACTCGCATATTAGTGAAACGAGATGTATAGAAAGTAAATTACGTTCTCGATAGCGTATATGTCAGTTTTGACACTGTCAGTGACTCATGGTACGGGCTCAGAACCCCTAGTGTCATTCGATAGCGTGACGTGCGTTCACGGTTGCGTTATGTCAATTTTTTTATGGGATTTTGAACAGCGCGCCAAGCGAGACGTTTTTGAAACTCGAACTCCCATACAAAATGACACTTAACGCAAACGCGTACGTCACGTCAAGCTATAGAATGAAAGTTACACTACTATAATTGTCACTTTGTCATGTTGACAACTATAAATACAGTCGGCATCAAAAATAGCGGATCAGACTACTCGTACAGAGTACATTTTTTAAATGAATTAACAAAAAATAATGTATGTGTGTGTAGAACAATTAGACTGTGAAGATAGTTTTAAAGGCGAACTGTAGATACATAAAAGTTCATCATCATCAACAACATATAAGTTATATAGGTATATAGTTAGACCAAGAAAAGTCTGCAACGATTTTGTTAGCATACGCAGTGCAAGTGTTATTTATTCATAGAAGGTGCGATTAAAATAACACTTGCATTGCGTGTGCTATTAAAATCTTTGCAGACTTTTGTTGATCTAACTCTAGGTATAGTTTGTAGCTTTCTAATAGAGCCCGACGGCTAATCCTATTGTCTATTGTTAAGTAAAACCGCTCGTGCCACGTGCCACAACCACCTGCATAAAAAAATCGTTCGTTCCTAACTTTACCCAGGTAATTGAATTACAACTCCTATGGAAACTGCAATAAGATTCAAAATGAACTAATGGATAAATATTTTGTTAGGATGTGTGTGGTCCGTTCAACTGTGGCGAATCGAACGCTACAGAACCAGTCTAAAATGTGTCATCGAGATGCGTAACAAAGGCGCGTTATCGGAGAGCGCACCTACACTGTTTTTTTGAGCGTTGGACTAGCCCGCGCTCAGGTGCCAAATAGAATAATTAAGACCCTTTTTTGCAGGTAAGTAGCACGTTGCAGTTTTACTTAACAATAGACAATAGGATTAGCCATCGGGCTCTATTAGAAAGCTTAGCTTAGCCTTCTTAGCTATTAGAAAGCTACAAACTATACTTATGTTGCATAAACAGCAACTTATTAGTTTTACAAATGTCAAAAACTTTTATTAATACCTATGAGTTAACTTAATTAAGTTATATGCGTTATAATACCTATATTGATTTAAAATAAGACGATGTTCACTCGTACTTTTATACCTAACTAACACGGGACTTAAACAAACGTACATTTTACGCGATTAAGTCCCGTGTTAGTTATAAAAGTATGTTATGGGTTATTTTGGTGGGAATCATAAAATGAGGACGTTAAAACCTAATTTTCTTATTATATCTGAACAATTCCAAGGAGTCAAGCGGAGGTAGGACAGTTGAGGGCTGCCAACCATCTTGGTGAAGATGAAAATGTTGCGCCGAAAAAGATCGCATGTGATGCTGAACTTCAAACTTCAACACCAGTTTGAAGACAGTCTTTATTTTCACCATGTCTCTGGTTACACGTAGCCGATACACCTGTGTCGACCCGATAGAACCGGTTTAAACAATACTCGTTAATAGGTTACATTATCGATGTAGTTACTTAGGGCCCGATTCGGATTTTGAACTAGACATCTATTAGATGTCTATTAGATATCACCAAGATACGACAACGATATGTTTAAGATCTTGCCTGTCAAATTTGACATTTGTGCTATTCTGGAGATACTCTTGAACGACTTCCACGAGATATTATTACGATATTTTAACGTAAAAGTGGCATTTGTTGCCCGAATTGAGCTGTAAAAGAGAACTACTTGAAATCTAAACTACAACCCGTCAGGTGACAAGCAAAATCACTAATTACAAAAAAAAAATAACCAAAAATCAACCTTCTTTTAGTACTAATATGGTTCGCTATGGCTATGAACTTGTGGTGGTAATTAGTGAGTTTTGCTTGTCACCTGACGAACGTATCTAGTGCATATCATATCGTTCTCTAGTCTAGAACGGATCTTGTTTTCCGAATACCGTGGTTATATGTAGTCTGCCATTTGTCGATACACTTTTGCAATGGTATTTTGTGGGTAAAACTGGAAATAGGCAGCCATATTTAATATAATGTAGAAACTTACCGGCCTAGATGCTACAGAGATAGTTCACCCTCCCGTGAACAGATATAGGTAGAAGAAGCGGGGGGTCAGTTATCTCTGCAGCAAAAGATAACACGGTGAATGAACATATCATGAGAAGGTCCTATTCCTCTGGGCTGGTAGTACTGATATGCCTTCGGAATTGCTCAATTTCCAACAAAAATAAAACTATATTTTCTATTTCCAAAATCAAAGTTTCCTTTGTTTCCTTTCCTATGAAATTTTACTGAAATTTCCAAGAGCATTTCTTACTTTTTGGAAACTTCCCGCAAGGTCAGGTGGCAGTCCCTTTCGTGAAATGAAGAGCTTTTGTACCAATTCTTGGGATTAGGTTGCCGAGCCTAAACTTGAATAGCGAAATGCCGGAACTAGGTAGGAAGATGATGATGATAACTATTTTCATTTCTGCGTAATAAATTAACGACTTCGCGGAATCTGTTGTTTACTTTACAAATATGTATTTATACAAGTAAGTAAATAAAGACGACCTTAAACAACTAGACATTACTCATAGACAAAAGTTAAATTTCTAAAAGACCACATTTTTAAAGAAAACTCATATGACATAAGCTTATTTCACCTATAAATTTAAAACACTTCAATAAGAAATGCTTGTACACACATTTCAAAATGGAGGCACATAAGCCTGTTTTAATTTCAAAATTTGCGCGTGCGACTCATGTGATTGCCAACTGGATCAATATGGATGACAATATCGCAATTTGCAAATTGTTCCTCCTGAATCATTTCATTGTTTCGATTTATACAAAGAATTCCGGCTTGTGTCTGCAACTGAAGTCTGAAGGTTACTTATAGTAATAGGGCACGTTTTCAACAAGGTCATCATCATCATCAGCCTACTGTCGTCCACTGCTGGACATAGGTCATTGCACGCCATTGAGTACGATTTGCGGCAACTCTGATCCAGCTCTTGCCGCCTTGCAAAGGTCGTCGCTGCATCTAGTTTGAGGGCGTCCTACGCTACGTTTGCCGATACGCGGTCTCCACTCGAGAACTCGTCTACCCCAACGGTTATCGGTTCTACGGCTAATATGACCGGCCCACTGCCACTTCTGCTTGCTAATCCGGTGGGCTATGTCGACGACTTTAGTTCTCTGACGGATGACTTCATTACGAATACGATCCCCCAGAGAGACTCCGAACGTAGCCCTTTCCATAGCTCGTTGAACTTCAACAAGGTCCTGTTATAAAACTAACAAACTAAGGGACCTCAACAAGGCCCACCTTGTGGGTGGTGGTCCGGTTTTGTTATTTCAATCTCCATCGTTTGTGTATTGTACAGTATTATCCCCAACCAATATTGTTTTCATCACACCAACTCGTAGCGCTTTCTTTGTTCTTCAATTAGCGATGAGAAAGTTGCATATATCATCAAACACGTGCACGCAAAGTAAACCCACACACACGTTACGTAAGCCCATATCTACTTTGTATAAAATGTATTTTTTCCTCCCTTCTTTTTTCTTAAAGATTTTTATGTAGTTGTTTCCACTTAGATATTGCATGTGAGCTGTATTTTTGTAGACATCTGTTATTGGCTTTGGTTTCTGTTTATTGTGCTTATATCATGTACTTTTTGTATTGCTGTTGATACTGTCACAAATAAATAAAATAAGAGTGCCAGAGTAATTTTAATGCAAGTTAAAAGTTGTTTTCTTGTGATGGCTGGCGGAATTTACTTTTAAGTGATGATTTTGAAGGATAAATGCTTAATGGCAATGGCGTTCATTTTATTTTTTTTATTTGTAACGTTAATATTTTACAGTTTGGTATGGTGAAAATTTTTGTATTTCACTCAGTAAGTAGCGACGCACCACGATTGCTACAGCTATACTGTCTTCCTTTTTCTCAAATAAGATAGTGTAAAAGTTTTTTATTTAAAATTTCTTGTTGCACAAATTTCTTTACTTATATATTACAATTTCTAGCAACACAAACTCAAGACATAGATATATGTTACGTAAATGTGCATGTACTTCTTTCATGTACTATTTCTGCATTTCGTTTTTAAATGAGATAATCCATTGTATGGCGGCGGCTAGTTTCATGTGACTGTTACTCACGTAATTTATGCTGAACACCAATACTTCAGTCAGCACCGTAGACCAACGGCACCGATGACTCAGTGGTTAGCATACAATGCCCGTCCGCGGGTTCAAACCCTGTTTCTGGAGCAGGTGTTGTGAAGGTCGGCCCTCTTGTGGATTTATGACTAATGAGGTTTACAAACGGTATGTGTAACGCTTTTGTTAATTTCTTTTAATTTAAAGGCACTTGTTCTAGTTTTTTCTGTGGGCTTGATGTTTCATTTCATTTGATTTCTTTGGCGTAGGATGTGACGATCCCATCGCCCGCTGGTTTTACCAGTGCACTGATAAAACTGCGGCACTGGAATTGAGAAAAAGAGAGAAAGATCCAGAATATCATACATGAGACGTATAAAAGAATGGCGCTGTAGCCACACGTACCAATAAGTAAAAACGAAAGCCCAGAATAGGCTGGAATGGAAAATGCAACGACAGAGGGCCAGACCCTCTTAATACTGATGATGAAGTCAACGCAGAGCATCAGCTTTTGGCGAGCTCATCGGGAGTGGTCCGAGTGGTAACCCCACGTATCCGATTACTCCTTGGAAGTTCTGTCCCCCCGAAAGGTGGGTGGGTGGGACAGGATTCTCTGCCTCTGGCTCGCTTATAACGTAGTGGAGTCGCGAGAGCTGTATTCTCGAGGGTAGATGTGGAAACGTTAACGCCAGTGACACCTCTCTACCCTCAGCCCGCACACCGGTGTAGCCCTTTAGCCATCCTAGATGTCGATTTTTGTGGATGCCCAGCTTGGTGGCACCGTCTGCTGGAAATAAAATTGTATACCATTTTATTAGGCAGGCGTCCGGTTTTATATTCCATAGCCCAGTACGAAGTCCATTAGAATTCATTCATTGCATATCTAAGATGCAAGTAAAATGTTTACTTAGTTTAGGTATTGTTATCAAATCTCCATTAGCGACAGAAAATACCTACACATTTGTCCGGTATTAAAGTTCTAAACATGACCTTTACTTTGTTGAATCTATGAATGTACTAGTATTTAAGCATAAATTGGATAATTACCTACCATTGTGTCAATCAAATTAGCATTAGCATAAAAGTGTCAATAAATGAATGCATAAAAACCCAAAAATTTACCATTTAAAAGAAAATTTACAAACATCTCCGATTTGCTCGAAATGAGAGAACGACCCACAAGTTTTAAAAGAATAAATATTATCTTATCTTATCTTATAATGTGGATATCGACTTTTGCAGCTGCTTGTTGTACTTACATCCATCCAACAATTATTTTCGATAACTCTCTGTTTGGCTATAAACCTGACTGATATAGAAGTTTCCTTTTTTTGTACAATCGAGTTTAAATAATGTCATAAAAAAAACGCATAATATAATAAGCATATAACAATATTTTCTTATTATCTGATAAGACAAAAGCGGTTTAAAGATTACAGCTGTCTCCCTTTACAAAACGACATGTTAATGGCCCTAATCCGAGAATAACCATTACGCGACAGTTACATAAAGAGTAATGTTTGTCGACGACAATAAAAGCTCATTATAATGTGACTAAACGGTCGCTAGAAAGTAACAGACGAACTTACAGACAAGACATAGTAGGGTAGCCATGAATAGGTTTATTTTTATCCTGTAACTAATTACTTATTATTCATTTCTAAATGTCAGCGATGAAATAATTATATACAGGGTGCTTCCTGTAACAGGAGCAATACTTTAAACTAAAGGCTGTACTCCTCAAACTGACCATTTGTTTAGCAACTTTTAAAAATTATGAATCCTTTAGACTTCCCCTTTTTCATACAAAATAAATATTGCCTTCAATGTACGCTGACATCAGTGTGTTTGACGTTGCTTGTCACGCTTTAAACATAACAAAATTTGCAATACATTGCGTCTTAGAATAAACTTTAAAGTGTAATAAAATTCAAAACGCGAGTTATTTTCAAAAGTTGCTGAACAAATGTTGGTCAGTTTGAGGAGTACAGTTTAATTTATTACTCCTGTTACAGGAAACACCCCGTATACATAGATGAAGATGAATCAATACAATTTTAACTTCGAAAAATGGTCCAAATTACTGGCGCTTACCTGACACATAATAAATTATGCAATAATATGTCATTGTATTAGCTTATACAAAAAAAATAAGCAAATATTTGACGCAAAAAACCTCTACCATGCCATGTTTCATGTCATTTCAGCGTGTAGTAAAATGAGAGCGAAGAACATTATTTCGATTGTATGAGAGCGGTTTATTGGCGGCTAGTTCATAAGACTCTTATGTCTCCAATTTCAAGTAATAAGAGTGCCTATTTACATTGACGATGACCCATTTTACTATTTTATTTCGTATTTAATCTACAACCCATCACGATGTACATGCAGTACCCTGAAACTCGAACCCCCATGGTTCCATTTTGAAAATAATCCAAAAACTGAATCGAATAAAATTATCGAACGTGCTCACAAAATTTCACGAGAATCGGTTGAGAATTGCGACCTGTACCCTGTACCACTACCACCAGTTTGAAACTGACATAAACGCCATCGAGAACGTAATTTACATTCTATGCATCTCGCTCGTACTCGCATATTAGGGCAAGCGAGATGTATAGAAAGTATATTACGTTCTCGACAGCGTTTATGTCACTTTTGACACTGTCAATGACTCATGGTACGGGCTCTGTAGAGGAGAACATCCGGACATACGAAAGCATTTTAGCCCAAGCTGAAACGGAGGTCTTCGCCAACGCTTTGGTCAATAACTTCATCCTAATTTTAGAATACACATGGAATACACCCACACACAGTAACCGAGTTTCCAAAATCAAACGGAAAGTCCCTTCCGGATCCGTACCCACAACACCCCAGCCCGCGGCTTTATCTGCCCGTAGTCATGAGTGTAGCCGGCAAATAGAAGCCTTCCGACTAAGGCCCGCATCCACCGCCGCGTGGATCAAAAAAGAAACGGCATATTTTCTGTTGACATTAATATAGTTAACGATGTGCTGTGTCGGCCAAACGGTACCACATTGTCGCTAGCTATAAGGATGCTCTGACAGGTGTTACGTAGGTATATTTCGTCCTTATGTTAACCGAAAATGTGGTATCTTTTGCTTTAAAACGTAACATTTTTATAACTTTCAAAATACAAAGAAGTAGGTTTTGACATGCCGATAAGGATAAAGATCGAAAATTGGGGTTTAATTTAAAGTTCGTTTATTTTAAGATGTTCACGGGAAATCGCATAACTCATTTAAAAAAAAGTTTTGACCCTTGTGACATCTCATATAACAACACAGTAAAACCTCGATGGTACGAATTTCAAAAGAGACGCCAAAAAGTTCGTGTTAAATGACTCGGGCAAGGGCAACATCCGCTCGGTGTATCCCTTACATTTCATTAAAGTGTCAAAATCAAAAGCCTCCCAAATGTCCGGAACACCAAAACTTCAATAAATTGCTGCATAAATTAGCGTATGATGATATAGGTACCAATACCTATTTGTTTTAACTATTCATAAGTGCTTGTTGCTAGGCTGTGATATTTGATAAAAGATACTCCGATTAATTAACAAGCACTTTACTATTTAATTTACTTTTTACATCCAGTCGGCCATTATTCTGTCTAGCGCGAACAACGAGCGAGACAACGAGGTGCGATAGAGACCGCATATTAGGTTGCATTCACTATTAGTAGACCCAAACCAAACGGACGACCAAGGTCGTAAAACTTCTCATTCACGCTCGCGTGGTCGAAGGTAGGGTAAGAGAAATAGAGATATGACCCCGGTCGTCCGTTTGGTTTGGAATTTGGATCTACTATATATAAGATATATATATTATAGGAATGCGTTCTCACATAATAAAGTAAATTTGCATCTTAAATATCTTATATATTAACGCTATCAATATTATGGACGAACAGCCTTACTTGTTGCGCAACTCGTGTTCGGACATGTTATGTTTTACGTGCCGGCGTTATGGGCACAACGTGTCATAGTTCCGACGTAGAATGTTTAAAAAACTCGGCGTCAGCAAGATAAAGGAATTATTTGTTCTTTGTAATTTTTTTCTCCGACTGGAAATGAATGAAATGCCTCCTATTTGAGCGTCCAATTTTTTTTCTTGCATCCCTTTCTTTTTTATGTACTATATTGTAGCGTTTTATAATGTATTTTCTTTCTTTCAAATAGTTCTTTTATGTATTTCAGACACTTAGTAGCCCAAAGGCAGCTTTAAAAAGAACCTACCTTAAAACTAGCGTAGGTACTTATATTTTGTAAAAAAAACACATCTTTAAACTACAAACGTCAAAACACATTAAAGCTGCGATCTGCGATGCATTAAGTTCCGGCAATCCCGCATCCCGCAGTGTCACGGCTCAGGGGGCCGATTTTTGAATTTCGATCGCTCGATTTCGTCACTCGAAAACCGGTGGAAAACGGCGAAATGCTAATTTTTGAAATACGAGCGATCGAAATTTGGAATCTATTGGTATTGACCACTTGATTTCAATTCTATTAGTAGAATTTAAATGCCTAGTAGTGGAGATATTAATTAACGAAATACACGAAATGGAGTGGTCTAAATTCAAATATCGGCCCCCAGCCACAACATTGCGCGACTGGCGGCCGCGGAATCGCCGGAACTTGACATATTTCGGTCAAACCTCCTTGATTTCTCGAAGGCAGCTAGACTGATTTGGATTTAAAGGTCGGTCTGGTCTAGACCAGGGCTCATTGAAGAAATTAGCTCGCGAAATTAGCGCGAGAATATTAAAAAAGGGCTTTGAAAACTGTTGTGTACATAGTTTTGTTGTTATAATATTATGTAACGCGTTCATCAATGGACGAACAGTTTTATTGTGCAACATGTTATGTTTTAAGTATTAGGTACTTACGAGTACGTTCTAGGTTCGACGTTTTATAAAGCCTGGCCAATAATATATGATCACGCGCCATGTTGCGGAATTTCACTGGAACTATTATTTTCATACTATACGGAACTGTCACCTTATACATGAGAATAACAGCGCCCTCTTGACAGTAATCATTATATTACTGGTCAAGCTTTAGTTCCAATATTATTGTGTGGTATGTATACGAGTATATGCTGTTTCATATTTGACTTAAATACACATACTTGAAATACGAGTAGGTTCTAAAACTCAAAAACTGGTAAAGTTTATATTCAAGACAGTGAGTAGAAGTTGTCAAGATCATATTTTATGTATAAACCCTGAGATGCATGGGTATCAACATACCCTAAATTGGTTGTTCTCAATTCAAAATCTAATCATGGTATCCGAGGGTGATTTAGGAAAATCTTCCAACAAAATAAGCATACCATAAGGATTTATTTTATAAATATACATCGCTGATTATTACTATTATTAGTCACGTTATAAAATAACCTATTACATATATTAAATATACCCTAACCTAAACTAAAGAAGAGTTATGTTTTCCACGTGGTTAGACAGATTCTGAAGAATCTGAAGTACATAATGTACAAAATTGTTAGAAAGTTCTCGTATTCGGGAAATCTGGTTTAAATTAAATGATCGCAACGAATTATGTGCGGCTAAATTATTTGTTTTGCCGTGCGCTTTCGGCGGTACAGTCAGAAAGGTATTAAATCTATTAATGCACTTTTATAAGCTTTAACAAAAAGTATACTACTTAGGTATATGTTAGTTTAAGTAATATTTAGAATATAGGATTTTCAGGTCGCAATGTCTGATGAACCTGAAATTTCAATTTCTTTACATCAAGCTGATCTGGCGGCCTCGCCAAGGTGACGATCGCTATCGCTTCGCCATCGAATCGCTTTGTGTCTCTCTATCACTCTTCCATATTAGTGCGACAGTGACAGATGCGTTTCGATCGCTAGGGACCGTAAGCGATTGGCACGTTGGCTACGCGGCCTGGTGAGCCAAATGTGTTTGAGCTATAGACGGCGATTAGAGCTTAGCAGCAAAGTGCAATCATTTTCGTTCTTTTTGTAAGCCGTTTTAAAAAAGGAGAAATATTTCACTTCAAGTGTCCAGAACTATTTCTAAACGCTTGTTTACCACCAATGAATAAAAAATCTCGCTTTCTGCGTCGGACTGTACCGTTCTATTTCTAGTCAGTGCGTGCGCCAGAAAGAACACATGTTTTAGAAAGGAGAAATGTAGGCGGGCTGTACGTTTGTTTTCCAACACCGTATAAAAATCGTAGTTTTCTGCGTCGGACAGTACCGGCTATTTCTAGTCCGTGCGTGCGCCAGAACACATGTTTTAGAAAGGTCATTGGTCTGACAAGAAAAAAACAACGTAAGTTACGACGATGTGAGGTTCCGGGTAGGACGTGTGGTTTGCCACGTCAGTAAGTGGTTACCGTAGCCTATGGACACATGTAAGTTCAGGACAGAACTACCGCGACGTACTTTTATTTGCTCCGTAGGTGAATCTTTATGTAAGTCGGTAACCCGACATTGCATAAATAAATTAGAAAAGAATTGCAAATTATGTTGTGACATCAAATGAAAGATCCCGTTTTACGTACCTGAAATGCATTATTTATATTTTTTATACCTACCCCATTGTACAAGTGTTAGAATAATTGGGCTCCTTGTTCTTATGGAAACAGATACCTCATCATGGAGTTCTGCGTGATTCCGTCACCACTCCGCGTGGTATTCGACGCAAACGCTAAGGACGCCGATGAGATATCCTTAAAGAAAACATGTTTTTCTGTCTTATTTTCTCAAACACGATACTTCAATATTTTTTCATGTTTTAAATGCAAGGAAGACTTGTTTTTCTGTGTAATGGTGTCATTAGAACTACGAGACCAACAGCGACCAGTGCCAAGAGGAAACTCCGAATCTGCCCCAGGAATTACAATCGTAAAATATATTAGAAAACCAGTTTAAATTTAGACCTTATTGCGTGAGAATTAGATAAACAATTGAATGAGTTTTCGAATGTCGCTTACTGTTTTCTGCTTGGTGAAACAAAATTGTCGTAAATAGACACAACTGTCAAATGTCACATCTGTTTGACTAGTGGACGATGTACAACAGGCTGTTATGTATTGTGGAAAAATTTAGAAAATGCGACGAATCTTGATATTTATTAGTTTTAACAAAAAGTAGACTAGTGATCTTCGCATATGCGGGATTCTTAAATTGGAATGGAAGGTGACAAATCCGTCTAATAATAGTTGCAAAAAAAAAACTAAAATGATGATTTTGTCAGTATGAGATCTTAAAATAAACCTCACTAATTTAATTGAAAACATTTTTGATAAAGTGTTTCGACAAAAATCTTATTTCATGGTTTTTATTTTGATTTTTTTTATGTTGATAGTTTGTAGTTTATGACGTTGGTTCGCATTTAAGTTATTATAATTTTAGCTCAGGTAGACAGAAAAATAATTAATTTCAATTCTTCTAACATAAAACATATTGATAATGAAAGAAACCTGTTCTAGAAGTATGTATTTTTTCCTTAATTAAAGTCAAAGTACGGTTCAGTGCAATTTCGATAACACACTGAACCCTTTATATATCCGTTATATACCTACTAAGGTTTCCTGTTGCGATTACATATAATTGCACTGCTAATTATGAGATTAACTGATGCATTACTTATTAGAAGTAATAACTGCGTTGCTTGCATTAATATTGTTGCATGTTTTGCTGCTAATTCAGTGGTAATTGGCAACTATGAGCAAAATAAATTCGAAAAATCACTCGGAGAGTGTGACAAGTATTTTAATGGTATCAGATGATCCAGTTTGTTTTGAGATATGGAATCAAAATTGCATTAAAGTGACCTTCAAGTGGGGTAAGTAAAAACAGAGGGTTAACTTTAGATATTATATTTTTACTATACATTTAAGTATAGCTAGTTGAAAAATTTACCCTAAGACTGGTAAATCCTGATTCGAAGATTGTAAAAATACACTGGTGTCAGCCACGTTCATATAATTGGGGAATATTGTAATGCAGAAACGACAGTCAAAGTCTGACAATCATACACTATACACAAAAGGCCCCTTACTAAACGCTACGTGATCGTACCGTCACGATCACTATCACGACGCCATCTTGAAGTATATATTGAAAACTTTAAAATTTATAACTTGACAGTGAAATATTGCGTTTATGTATGTCGTTGCTATACAATTTATTTTTCTATACGTGTTGGTTTCTTTTTTGCACACTTCAATTTATAAACAAACAAACGTGATTCTATATCTGTGGTTACGGTGGCAGGTCGCAGTTGATGCTTTCAGCGGATAACTCTTCACCCGCGCATGCGTAGACTGGCTTTGTCATCATACAATGAACAGTGTTTATTTAGTTCCTAGGCTAGAAATAACTTAGGTTTACGTCATGTGATGGTGATAACGGATGGTATAGCATAGCAATGTTTTTATTTTTTATATGTACTTGAAGGTACTTGAAGGTATGAAATGGGTCGGAAATTGAATTCTTTGACTGTACCTACTGTTCGGTGCTATGCAGTGCTGACTGTACGTTCTAATTGGCCTGCTAATCATATTTACCTAGACAATTATAATATATGTGACGTTATCTATGAAAAGGATACCTTATTGTCGATGGCGCTTACGCCATTTAATAATAGCATCGTTAATGATGCTGCGATATAAATACAATGCCGCGCGACGCTGTGCGGCGTAAGCGCCATCGACAATAAGGTTCCGTTTCATGGATAACACCCCATATGTCCATTTTCATCTTCAAACGTTCCGCAGTTCAAAACAAAACGTTAACCAATCACACGTTGCTCCCTCAGAGTTCTGTTCAGAGCAGGTATAAAATTAAATATGTTTGCTACGAATAGAGTAAATAAGAATCGCGGGTTCATGTACGGGCAGCCTTGACACGGTTCGCGGCGCGGGCGCAGCGCTCAGGTGAGAATCAGTAAGAATCTTATCTTCATAAGACCAACCATACAAAAAAAAACAATAGTGAAGGAAAATTGGTTATTCTTTATTAGAAAATTGGTTGCATTTATTTTGTTTTAAAAGCATTACGTTGATGTATGTACCTATGTATGTATGTATATGTAAACACTTTATTGCACACAAGACAGGTTAGTATTACGGGTAGGACAGTGAGGCAAGAAGTTAAAAGTTTAATAAACTTAGCGCCACTTGCACCATCCCACTAACGTGCGAAATTAGAAACGTATTTTTTGAAAATCTAATAACTATTTACGAAATAAGTATGATTTTAAGTACAACAAACACTACCAGCTAAGAAATAGGTAAAGAGGCCCCAATGTAAAAGCCAGCTACATTTACCCGTATTATAAATAAATAAATAAATCAATATTACTTATAGGACACTCTTACACAGATTGAATAAGTCCCGCAGTGAGCTCAAGAAGGCTTGTGTTGTAGGTACTCGGACAACGATATATTATAATACGTACAAATACACAGAAAACACCCAAGACCGCATTGACCTTCCATTATTTTACGTATTTAGTTTAGATTACAAGATCGCAATGGATCGTCGCCATTCATGGCCAAAATGCCGGGATCTCTCCAAGACTTCGTATTTAACAGAGTAATATCTGACTGTAATAATGTGCGACTACTGTTCCCCAGTCTGTGTACTACACCAGGTGTACTCTGTACAGTACACGTGGGGCATCTTATGTAAAGCTTTTGTCCAATAAACAGTACAGTGGGTAAACAGAGGCCAGTCCGTACTCAAGTGTGAAGGCTACAGTCCAGTTTGTTAAGTATCGTGGCACGTGTAAAACTTATTTTACATACACGTAATCATAAATTTGTTATAATGTTTTAATTATGTTTGAGCCGTTAAAAATATTTTTGTGCGTTAATTAAACTTCAAGCTTCGCTGACCTTCTGGTGTTATAATAAGTTGTGAATGTAATGTGTATGGAAATATGTAAAAAATTACTAGCTCAAAATATACTTTATTCATGTAGGCCTAGCAACAAGCACTTATGAATAGTAACTAGTTATTACATTTAGTATATTATCTTAAGCGAATTATCAGAGCAATTTATTGATGTTAATATTATTCCATAATAATTTATGGAAAAAAATATTGGATTATTAATATTGGACGAGGTACGAAATTATTGCCTTCGCATGAGTTCGCAACATGAAAAATACTAGTCTAGAATGTTTCTAGAATAAAATCTAAATGTCGAAAAAAACAACAAGAGAAGTGGAATATCCATTTCCTCATCATTAATCAAATATACCTAATAAATAATTAATCATTTCGAATCACAATTAATCCCACGTTGTTTTATTATTCATGTAGTCTTGTGTGGTATAAGTATAATAATGTAAGCTTTATAAATATGATATGATGATTGATACAAACTATCATATATATCTCCTTCCCCGGACCTCAAACTATCGTCATAAAATATTTAGGTGGTTTACGGTACCAACGTACGTTTTTGTTGGTTAAACGAAAGCACAGAACCCTTTATTAAGCCTTGTCATATGGCCGGTTTTAATAACAACCATTTGACGCAAAGTGACCTTCTTTCGAAGGACATAAACTTAAAACCCCCATTATTAATACCTTCAATGGAACAGCTGATCCCCACCGCAGCTGCTAACCCCCCCTACGAATATGGTATAATTATACTAAAAAAACCTCCAAACTATATGACATTAATTCATAGTATATACGCGGCACTTATGCTTTTTTGATACTAAGTTAACTACACCACAAAGTACGGCGTAACGGTTGAAATGTTGTAAGTTTTTAGGAATTATCATGTTTTACGACGTTTTTATAAATGTGTTATATTGTTCTCACCTGCATTATGCATAGCTTTGTTTTAACATCAGATAAGCGGTTAATAGTAAAATTATTCTAATTATTAGGTTCCCCAAAAACGTATTTCACACATAAAATGGTAGTTAACACTGTTGTTCCACAGTGGGTGTAGAAACAGTAAAACTATGATCTCGTTCTCTGCACTTGCAGGCCAATTCAAACGTACTAATAAAACGTAAATCATATTATTTAGTTATCGTGTGTCTCGCCCTCGCTAATACAGGAGCAACATTTTAAACACAAGTAGTATATTTGATAAAGAGTGTGTTTATCATTGCCTTACTGCCCTCGCAGCTAACGCATGGATGCGCGGGCGCACCTGCCAAGTGCTATTTGTGCACCGGATCTGCGGTCGGACAGGACACCACCAACTATACAGTCGATGTCATAAATATGATTATGCATTTTACAATTCCCTTCAAAATGTGTATGTTTCAGACTAGACCGCTGATCTAATTACCACGCACACATATTCCCAGAGAATGACCCAACAGTATTACTGCTGAATTGCGGAGTGATATTACTGCCGACTGCAGTACTGCCGCATATGTCAAAATCAATGTAGCTTTCCCGGTTTTTTGAGAGTTGCGGAAGCAATGCCGTCAATAATTCAATATCAATTTTATTTGTTTAATATACCTAGATAACATCAGTGATATTTTTTTTGTAAGTACATTCTTAAAACAAATGTAAGTACTTAAAAGCTAACTTTGATTTTACATTTAAAATTATTTCATTAATTACAGGACTACACACATGATCAGCAATCAGTTTTTGCAGCACGCAGCACTAATGATAATGTTACATAAATCCGAATGGTGCTTTAAAACGTATTAAATTGATTCTGTTCTGTTCTGTTCGTGTGTGGCCCGACTGTACCTAGTACCGAAGGCCAATGCGGTTTAGTCCAGTTTAGGTTTCCAATTCAATGAGCTAATTGTCCATCGTAAGAGCGACCACAGTTACCACGCGTCCGATTGCTTTTCTAATTAGATTCTAGATTCTAGGCAATTAGCCCTAAGGTCTAAGGGATCGTTCGAATTCAGACTACGCCAGCATTGCACTGCATATTATAAGCTGTGCAACGCTGTAACTCTACCTATATTTACAAATAATAAAACACTTACTGACACTGCGGTGTGGCGTAACTCATCGCAGCCATAATGTGTTTTTAGTGTTTTGTTTGTGTCATATTAACTCGCATTTATAGACGGATGTTTTGACATTTTGCTGGGACATCAGTTAGCAGCCACGACCAGTGAAACCTGTGTCGAAACGTCGGTAAAGGTAATAAAATAAATTTCTCGATAGACCCGTCTATAAATGTGTTCAAAACGCGAAAGTTTTAAATATTATATTGTTTGTGTCAAACTCTGAGGGGTGAATTAATATGTAGGTCATACTGAACAACTTTTACTATGGAGCCAACCCCTTAATCGCGAAAAAAAAAATCTGCCGTCTCATACATTTCGGTGAATGAGATTCGTTTACTATAACAGCAGATTTTTTTCACAGCGATTAACGCAAGGCATGCACCAAAGTCATAGGATGATTTTGATGGAGTGACCGTCGCCAACCCCAAACTGTGTAAATTAAAAAAAAAACGACTTGACAGCTGAAATAGATGCGTCTACAACTCGTCTCGCCAATGGAAACAGTCTAAACAATCAATATAAGTAGATATAATAAGACTGCCAGTCGTTTATTTTATGTCAGTATTTAGTTGCCTATTAGGGAACTGGTACTGTTAACAATCTAGTTGGAACTAGTGATCCGAGCAGTTACAGGCCATTAGGCCTTTTGCATCTTCCCTTAAGGGGCCCACTGATTATGAGTTCACCGGACGATATCAGCCTGTCAGTGGTTCGGAGCTGTCAACTTTTGCGTTTAACTGACAGGCGTATGTATATCGTCCGGCGGGCTGGTATCAGTGGGCCCCTTTGCCTGAGTTTTCTATGGCTATCTGATGCAAATATATGCTAAGCAACTTAAGTGCTGGATGATTCTTAAGGTACCGTACGGATTCAGACTAATTACAGCCTCATTACTGCAGCAAATGTCAAATTTAATAAAAAAAATAGAGCGAAATAGAACAACTTTCACCGTCTCTATATCCTTTTCTGTACCAAGTTTATCATTCCCCGTCTAACCTATTCTACAACGACTCTTTGATCCTTTCCCAGGTGGGTGCGCAACAGGGAGATCCACTCGGACCGCTCACCTTCAGCCTCGCCATACATAAAATAATACCGCTTTTAAAATCACCTCTTAACACATGGTATTTGGACGACGGGACCTTGGGAGGGAGACCTGATACCGTAAAGCAAGACTTGGATTTTCTTCTTCCCCGTCTTAAGGAAATGGGTCTGGAGGTGAACGCGACAAAATGTGAATTTTTCTGCTGCAGCCCAACTTCTTCTTCTTCCTTGTATTCTTTTCAGACTCTGCTTCCTGGTCTCAAAGAACTTTCACGTACCACGTTTTACCTTCTGGGCTGTCCAATATTCCCAGACGCCATCCCGGATGCAATAGAGACCAGGAGACGGCTCCTTCTGCGCGCCCGAGAGCGCCTCAATAATATAGGTACCCACGTCGCCCTTGTTCTGCTTAGAATGTGTTTTGCGGTTCCAAAAATAACGTACCTTTTAAGAACCACCCCGACGTGGTTGTGTCCTGATGAGGTGTCTTCTTTTGACGACACCTTAAAGGATACAACAGAAACCATTTTAAATGTGTCCCTTTCTGATGACCAGTGGACCCAAGCTTCTCTGCCTGTACGTCATGGTGGCCTGGGATTACGGCGCGCGGGGGACGTAGGCCTGCCAGCCTTCCTAGCGTCAGCGCATGGGGTCGTTGACCTTGTCTCTAAAATGTTACATTCCCATGGAGACAGGGCTACAATTCCCTTTGTTAGCGATGCGCTGGCAATATGGTCAGTTCGTTACCCAACTGCGACTGTGCCTGAGGCTCCGCAAGTGCAGAGAGCCTGGGATGACACGGGAGCCAGAAACACACTTGCCCGTCTCTTGAGTGCTGCTACGGGTGTGGATTTGGCAAGACTCCGGTCGGTGTCAAAGGTAGAAGCGGGAGCGTGGTTACAGGCATTGCCTTCCCCTCATCTGGGAACACTCCTTGACAATGCGTGTGGCTGTAGCTCTCCGCCTGGGCTGCGATGTTTGTATACCTCACCAATGCATCTGCGGCGCCACGGTGGAAGCTAATGGCCATCACGCTTTGAGCTGCTGTCGCTGTTCAGGGAGATTTCCCAGACACCACGCGCTTAACGACATCGTCCGGAGGGCCCTTATATCCGCGAATATACCGTGCGTTCTGGAACCACCTGGCCTCTGTCGCACCGATGGCAAACGGCCGGACGGCTTAACTTTGGTGCCGTGGCAGAAGGGAAAGTGCCTACTGTGGGACGCGACGTGCGTCAGCACTTTCGCCGCCTCACACCTTAACCGGACGGTGCAGACAGCAGGCGCTGCGGCAAAGCTGGCAGCGTTAAGAAAGAGGATAAAATATTCCGACCTTGAGGCGAATTATTATTTTGTACCACTCGCCTTCGAGGTAACGGGGTGTTGGGGGTCTGACGCCATAACTTTTATAAGGGAGGTGGGACGTAGAATTAGGGAGAGGACCTCTGATGCTCGCGCGGGTTCGTACCTGGTGCAAAGGCTGGCCATCGCTATCCAACGTGGCAACGCGGCAAGTGTCATGGGCACCTTTGCACCCGGTACAACTCGCGGAGGTCTTTTTGATTAAAATATTTTAATATTTAGATTTATTTAAGTTATTTTTGTATGATTTTTTATATACCATTAACCTTTTGTATAATACAATAAAGACTTTATCTCTATTTCACTAAAAAAAAAATAAATAAAAAAAATATCTATAAAATTACCTTTACAGTACATATATGGTTCTAATTTACTGTGTTTTTCTACGTATGTGGAAAATTGAAAGGGCCATTTATACTGTAAAACGTTGTACAATACACGTACGAAAAAGTAATACAAATTTCCTACTTTTCGCACTTTTATTGAGGTTTTCTGTAGCAATACATTTGACTTAGAACAATCGAATCATTTAACAATTAGGCTACACACAAATTTATCACCTGACTGATACGGTCATTGGGTCCAATCCAAACTACAATAAAACCATTCAGAAAACACAAATCACACAACTATGCACTTTATTCTTATCGTTATAAAATCTAAATCGTTAATGGTTCAGCTATGAATAAACCCATCCTCGAAAACGCAGATGTCTTTTGACTTTGCACCTTATTCTTAAAACTATACGATCCAAGTTCGTATATGGATGAGTTATAGACATATATAGTAGAACGTCATTGTGCACTTAATTTTATGGGCCCGTACGCAGGTTTATGTGTTTAGGATGTGCTATGCGGGTTCCGCTGATGAGTAAAAAGCGGGCGACATGCTGGTTCAATCCGGATGAGGCGCAACTTTATTGAAGTTGAGAAAAAAATATATTAAGAAGCGGTGAGAACGTAGGTATAAAGGTACTTACCTACAGTCTACCCCAGTAGTACAGCTGCAGTATTAAGTATGGCGCGACATTGCTGTCGACATAATTGCAGCCGCAAATGCCCAAAAACTGGACAGCAACATTGTTTTTTAGGGTTCCGTACCCAAAGGGTAAAAACGGGACTATGTTACTAAGACTCCTCCGTCTGTCTGTCACCAAGCTTTATCTCATGAACCGTGATACATAAAACGTACGGAACCCTCGGTGGTCGAGTCCGACTTGATTTCGCCGAAACTACATAATTATACATATTTTCGTTAAAAATACATAACATATAAGTACATGGGGTCAAATCTTTATTTTTTATCATTAGATACTTATCATACGTCTCTGTTTGATAATAAACACCACACCCTGTTTAATCCGGTTTGAACCTAGGTCTACTTAGATACTGATATCATTACCGGTATCAAGTTGCACCTAATGACGTCACAGAATGCAGTAAACAAGTAATAATGCATCCAGAAATACTCGTATATTCACAGGTCACTCGAGTGACTTCAGCCATTTTGTTTTTAGACTCCAGATATGTCGGATAGGCATTTTGTTGTTGTTCTCATACTTAGATATATGTATTTGCATTAAGGTTGCTAATACATATTATGTGGGTAACAAACACTGTAAATAATTGCTAAAAACCCTGCTTGGAATCAAAATTAAGGACGAACCACACCGTAGCCTATGGAGCCCTGTATTTGTATGCCTTAACACCTCTGGAGGGTTAACACCCCACAGAATAAATAATAGTACTAAGTACAGAAGACTCACTCTCTAACAAAACGCGTCTGTTACGATCAGCACATATATGGCCGCTAGGTGGCGACAGCGCCACGCGCGGCTTATGGCTTTCCCCAAAATTGGGGCCAAACGGATGTACTTTTAGCTACCTGTAGCAAAGCGACGAAATCGCGGAGTGAGACACGCCTGGCCACCCCAACTAGCGTCTCCCGAGCGTCGGCGTCCAGTCAACTCCATGGCAGCCGCTCGACGCAGCGTTAACGCAACTGCGCAGCGACGCCTATTTTCCATAGCGCTGAATAGACGCCGACGCTCAAAAGACGCTAGTGTGTGGCGGCTCTATTACTGCCGACCCTTAAAAACCTATCCTTATTTCAAGAGTTCTTAAAGTATGAAGTTCATACCCTTGAGAAAACCTTGGCATGGGAGCTTATTCCGCAGCCGGAGCTCCCGCGGGTGGAAATTTCTCTTAAACCGCACAGTCCGTGACAGGTTTATTTCTTTAGGATGAACACCCTGCCGATGGCGAGCGGTGCCGTGATAGAAAGCGGCCGTTGGTATCATGTCAAACAAATTTTCAGAGCACAGCCCATTTGTACAGTCGCCATCAGAGATATCGGAGCGGCCAAGGTCCTCACAAATATTTGAACACGCCTCTATTGTCAAGGCGTTAGAGTGCTTGTTCAGATATGGGTAGCGGATACAAGCGGTAGAACTCACACAAGGAGGCAATCTTAACGCCACTTGCACCATTCACTAACCCGGGGTTAACCGGTTAAATCTGGAGGTACCTACCATGGTTACCAGTATAATTTCACACTGGGTCAACGGTTTAACCGGTTAACCCGGGGTTGGTGGGATGGTGCAAGTGGCGCTTAGACTATCAATTATGAACCCTTTAGAGTCACGTGAGCACACGTGGCAATCGCTAATCGTACCTCATTAGCCAGTCATTAGGGCCAGTCATTAGCGCGTTAATGCAATCGATCGATTCTAATGTTGTTTTGTCACGGACGCTTTGAATAATGGGGAAAATTAGTAACTTTTTGTTATCTTAAAGACTTTAGTTGTAGTATTTTTCTTTTTTATTAGCGATTATCTAGTTTTCATCGTTTAAAGCCCAGAATTTGCTTAACAGTTATTTTCCGGTCTCTACTAAGCTCAAAAGCTTACTTAGGCGCTGGTGGCTTAGTGGTAAAAGCGTGCGACTTTAAATCCGGAGGTCGCGGGTTCAAACCCCGACTCGTACCAATGCGTTTTTCGGAACTTATGTGCACATTTATTTACCAGTCGCTTTTCGGTGAAGGAAAACATCTTGAGGAAATCGGACTAATCCCAATAAGACCTAGACCCTCTGGGTTGAAAGGTCAGATGGCAGTCGCTTTCGTAAAAACTAGTGCATATACCAATTCTTAGGCATATGCACAAGGAAGATGATGATATGAAGCTCAAAAGTGGCGAGGTTTTTTAATTTGTAGTCTGCCTCAGGCATCACTCATGAAATGTTCATTTACGTGATGACTCCCTTTTGCACTCTAATTTAGAGATGCCACGAATATTCGGCAACTATTCGGTATTCGGCCTATTCGGCCACTTTGCCGAATATTCTGTATTCGGCCGAATGTTGCCTAGTATTCGGCCGAATATCTGTTGCACCTACTTAAAAAGAAAAAGCGGCCAAGTGCGAGTCGGACTCGCCCATGAAGGGTTCCGTATTTAGGCGATTTATGACGTATAAAAAAAAACTACTTACTAGATCTCGTTCAAACCAATTTTCGGTGGAAGTTTACATGGTAATGTACATCATATATTTTTTTTAGTTTTATCATTCTCTTATTTTAGAAGTTACAGGGGGGGGGACACACATTTTACCACTTTGGAAGTGTCTCTCGCGCAAACTATTCAGTTTAGAAAAAAATGATATTAGAAACCTCAATATCATTTTTGAAGACCTATCCATAGATACCCCACACGTATGGGTTTGATGAAAAAAAAAATTTTGAGTTTCAGTTCGAAGTATGGGGAACCCCAAAAACTTATTGTTTTTTTTCTATTTTTGTGTGAAAATCTTAATGCGGTTCACAGAATACATCTACTTACCAAGTTTCAACAGTATAGTTCTTATAGTTTCGGAGAAAAGTGGCTGTGACATACGGACGGACAGACAGACGGACAGACGGACAGACGGACAGACAGACAGACAGACATGACGAATCTATAAGGGTTCCGTTTTTTGCCATTTGGCTACGGAACCCTAAAAATGCACAATAAAAATAACCAAAAACTTTGTAGGTATATTTAGAATGTGTTCTTGGAAAGTTGTTAAATACGAAGACCCTTTTATGAGAATTTGTTGATTAAAAAACATTTTATTTTTATCATGAGTCTGTTTTGTTTGACTCTATTCATTAATGCTGTTCAACAAAAATATATCTTAGCTAACGTCATCTAACGTTGAGCTTTGTTAGCGATCAGTTTTCATAATAATTGTGACTCAAAATGTTCACAATATGTCATGCCGAATATTCGGTCGCCGAATATTCGGTTTTCGGCCGAGAGAGGGGCCGAATATTCGATATTCGGTATTCGGCCAAAACCACTATTCGGGGCATCTCTACTCTAATTATCTTTAAGCTTAAACGTCTGTTTGCAGGTCTGTTTTTCTTTAACTTCGGCTAACATGCAGTTTCTATAGTACCTCAAATGAGGTATTAGATAGTACTTACTTAGATATATATACCTTTAGGAGTGTTTATTTATACCTTAGTAATAAGTAAGTTAAGTAGTAAGTAATGCTAATTTGAACGACATATGTATTTAATTCGTTCCTAGTCAGAAAATCGTTCTCAAGTGTACTTATAATTTATCAGAGGATTGAGTTCTATAGCATGTTCTCATTAGTTCAGTTACGTTAGCCTTCAAATAATTAAATGTGTAAACTAACCCATAAGTATAAGCATTTCGACATACATATTTTGAACAAACCTAGGCCATAATCCGAGGCGAGCACCGAATTATCGCTGTTATCACTAAGCCCTTATCAACACTGATAACACGCGCAAAGACTTTCAAAACAGGCGAAACTTAATAAATCACTACATAGTATATAAAACAAAGTCGCTGCAAAGACTTGCCGCTGTCTGTCCCTATGTAAGATCTTTAAAACTAGGTACGCAACGGATTTTGTTGCGGTTTTTTTTTCAATAGATAGAGTGATTCAAGAGGAAGGTTTATTTATAATTTGTTAACCCGTGCGATGCCGGGCGGGTCGCTAGTGCACTATAAAATAATCTAAAAAGAAAAGAACCAATTAACCTGAATTGAATGAAACATTAATTATAGAAAACGAGAAAACCTATTAACCTTTTAAGAGTTAGATAACGCTTAGTGACAAGAAACCTCTCCCATCATTTATATTTATACAATCAAAATTTCGCTGTCATTTGAAACGACCTTTTGAAATATTAGTATGTAATCTATGTCACTAGTATTCGTCAGTAAACTCTAATAGGTAAAAAGTGCGAGTAGAAATTGAACAAACGTCCTGTCTGAAAAATAATACTCTTTAGGTAATGCCAAGGGCTTAAAACTTAGCAAATATTAGGTTATGTGTTAATTTAACCTTAGAGGCCCAGGATTAGGCTGCCTTAGGCAATAAACCTATTGGTTTACCATGGTACCTAGATAACATACAGGTACATGCCTAGGTAAGTAGGTACCTAACGTAATTTCGGGTTACATTGGGTACGGGTAACAATTTATCATCGATTTTTAAACAAAAAGGGATTTGTTTTTGAGCGTTCGTTTAAACCAAATATTATTATTAGTGATTAGGTACAGCTTAAAATAGCTGACTAATGTTATCCATCATACCCTTGAATTTACTTTCAGGAAGTTGGTACACATGAAGGCTTGTCTGGATGTTTTTGTTCATCTAAAATATTTTATTATATAATAATACTTTAATAAGTAAGTTAACGTTTTTGTCCACGCAAAAAACTCACTGGAAAAACACACAAATCTGATCCAGTGTCGATCAAAAATGGAAGTTTAGCTGTAGCATCTGTGACAAACAAACTTTAGTAATAATAGGTACTCTATTAATAAAGTTTGTTCAGGTGTCAAGATCATTTTGAACACCTCGCCCGCTTTGCAATTTCTGCTGCTGACTGTAAGGCTTATCTTTGCTACTTGGCGGTAGGTATCAATAAAATTGTACCTACACGAAATAAGTCTTTAATTTTATCTTCAATATCTGAAATCTTATTACTTTTATACTATATTCGACTGAATTTATTAGCAGCAAAAATAGAATAAGATTTCTTTTAAAAATACAACGCCAGTCCATGAATAAAAACAACTTCATCTCATTATGAAGTCCCTATGAACTGTCACCAGCTATCTCCAGTGCTAAAAATAGCCTCCCTAAATCAATACTGCGCGAATCAATAGCACCTAGGCACCCAGCGACCGCCTAGAAACGAAATCAGTTTCGCCGCCCGGCGAGAGATGGCGCCACGGGTATCGAAATTGGGCAAGCTTGCATGGTAACAAAGAAGTTTTAGTTGACCTCCGTGTGGGATTAAAATAAGTATCGACTTTTAGTCTAAAATTATTTGTATGCAGAGTATTCTAAGTTATATGAATTGCTTCTGGTTTTATAGATATTTGCCATTTTCAAAACTATCTCGCTTTCGAGAATATGCACCTTATACGAATTTTAAAATATTAATACACTTAAACAAGCCCCATAGTAAGCTCAATAAGGCTTCTGTTGTGGGTACTAAAAACGACGATATATAAGTAGGTATATACCTATAGGTAGGTAGGTAGGTACCTATAATACATAATGTACTTATATAGATAAGTACTTAAATACATAGAAAACATCCACAACTCCGGAACAAATATTTGTGATGAACACACCAATAAATGCCCTTGCCAGGATTTCAACCCGAGACCTCACGCTTCGTAGGCAGGGCCACTACCGACTAGGCTAGAAGGCCGACAAAATTTTACAATGTACCTCCTAGGTAAAGAAATAATTCATGATTCTAATTTTACCGTCGATCGATACCATGATAAATACAGTTTGGAAATATGTAGCTTATATTTAGAATTACCTTGACAAACGGTTGCCAGGCAAGATAACCTTATCAGGCAGTAACAGTATTGAGTGCCTTTCCTTGTACTGATATGGTGTTCCAACATATTTTGGCTTTTTTCGTAACCTTGTCATAGTTAATGATGAAGTTATGTCATATTTTGTTGTTCGAAGTTTTTTTTGCCAAACAAATAAAAAGTACGGTAAGTATACCAACATTTTATGAATTTCTCATTACATTAGACACAAATTAAAAACATTTCATTCAAAATCTTCGAATCCTAATGAAACATTAAAATTCCTTTTTTTTAAACAGTAACAAGAAAATAAAGATTATGTTATACCATCTTGTACGCGATGTATCGCTATTATTTCGGAGATTAAAGGTACATATATAAGTACATACTTGTCAAACGCAACGCATGACAAGTGTGTTTCTAAGCATACAAATTTCAGGGTGCAGATTTCATAATGCATGATGGCATACGTTGCCTTGCGTGGGCTGTGGACTCAGTTTGTCCCTAGTTTTAATAAATCATAAAAAATATAGTTACCTAGTAGGTTTTAAATAAGTATTTTAATACGAACGAACATAGTATAATATATTTATTTCAAGAAATATAAACAACATAAAGTAACCTAAATAAAATTAAAACTACCTACAAAACTAAAACTACTACTTAAAAAAGGAAAACTAAAAATCTATATCTAAAGAGGGCCCCTGGGGCATAGTACCAAAGTAGGTTTTAGGTCACATTTAAAATTCGATGCATCTACTTAATAACGTTCAAATATCCATGCCGCAGACAGATTTGTTGGATGGGGTGTTCTTTTTATAATTGGTTTATAGGTAGGTAAGTTTATAGGTAGTTTGTGTTTCTTATTGATTTTATTTCTAGTTATCTTATAATTGTAATGTGTTTGTTACTTTAATAACGTTTAGCTTCATGTACCTATTCAATTCAATGTCATTATTTCGTACGGTTAATTACACTGATGCCTATCCGTAAAAATACCTGTTTGAAAATCTAATAAATTTGACTGAGAATGAAAAAGTATGGAGCAACGTAAAAGAAAGTATCTGTCTTTAGTCATAACAACTAAAAGATAAATTTGATATTAGCTTAAAGTTAGCAACATATAAATCATAAAATAAAGCCCTTGCTACACGGTCGCCGACAAGCCTTCTAACCGTCTGTCCTTGGTCTGACCTTGGTCAGTTTTGGTCAAATTTTGTTGGAAACAACTGTCTACACGGTCCGTCCAGACCAAGGCCACGCGGTCTGAGGGGCTTGTCGGCGACCGTGTAGCAAGGGCTTTATAGTCAAAACAAACAGTATACCTATACAAGCCAGATTGAACATAATTGTCTATAGCAATAGCTGATCGGCTTCAATATCGATATTGCAGTCATTTCTATAGCAGTGTGAATGTGAAGTAAAACATACTTTACTAAATTAGCTCCAACCGAAATCTCATTTTGTGAGCGTTGTAACATCCCGGTGGGTGCGTTACCACTGTTCTTTTGTTACGTAATGTAAGTTTCATTTGAGAATAATGATAATTAGAAAAAGATTATTTTTCAATAGAAGTAGAATTGAATTTCTTTCATTTTAAAATCGAACGAAATAAATAAAGGCAACTCTGTTCCATTTCATAATAATTTAAATTTTGTTGGAAGTAATTTGTACGAGTTTTAGGACCGTGGGACGTTAGAAAATAGTATACTTAACTAAGTAGGCAACTTGTTACGTAATAGGTATCTAATTTATAATATACCTACACCTACCTACAAAAAACTTAACATATGAAACATCTACCTAAATAATTTGATAGCAATTCCTAGGTACGTATTTTTCTCCTTGTAACATTTGTGCTTTTTATGTGGTCTTTTGGTTGACTGGCAGAGAATGCTATTTGACATTAAGTGCGCCATTTGTATAAGTACCTACTGTTTTCTTTTTGTGCAATATTTTTAATAATGATATGAGTAACGCAACCAATATGTTAGATACTTGTTGAACTTAATAAAATAGTTTGTTGATACATTAAAAACAATTAACTATTGTATAGTAACCAGTACCACATACATTTTAATTAGTATTTTTTAATTACACCTTCCCTAGAGGGCATATGTATGTTATGATTGTTTTCGTTGTTAAAACAATCAAACACACAACTATCTTGATCAAGAACATATCTGTATGATTGTATGATGAATGATTTTGATTCAGACGTCTTGTCTCAAAAACTGTCGTGTCATGACCGAGTTAGAGATGCCCTTATGCCCTCATCTGAGCGTCACCTCAAATATAATGAAACGGCCGCCATAAAACTGAGGTTAAGGTACCGTTCGAATTCAGCATTATTCCAACAAATTATTAGGAATGAATATCTGGATACTTAGCTTCATTCTTTATCATTTGCAGTTATTTTACAAATCATGTAAAGATATAAATAAATATTAATCATAATTCATACATTTTATTTACCTACATCCCAATGCTGGGCGTAGGCCAATCTCATGAGAGCTCTGGGCTGTAGGTCCACACACCCTTTTTTTTTGCGTTGGGAAAATGCTTTTACGCATCCTGTCTCGAGGGGAGCAAGACGGGTATGACGGACTAAAGGGCGAGGACCTACTACCGTCTAAAAACCCAACGAGTGCCACCTCCGCCTATAACGGAGCGACGCAGGATCACGGTATGCATTCAACTGCGACGCTCCAGCGGGCAGCCCGCAACCGGGCTGCAGGCTCTATGGGGCATTAACTAAGTAATTTAGTGCCCCCCGTTCAATGGTACTACCATAGCGGGTGATTCCCCAATCCCCACAAGGGTCTACTAGGGCGGAGGTAGCAAATGCGCATAACGTCTGTGGCGACCTCCTGGCCTACGTCGACGGAGCGGGTGCGCTTCCGGATCGTTTTCTCGCTCTCGTTCCGAAGCCTCCTTCTGCGAAATTATATCTTCGCAGAAAGAGGCCACAGCTCTCCAGCTCCTCTCGCTGTCAAGCATCGCCCATACAACGCTTGGCAGCGAGAGGTCGGCTCCCACATCTTGGCGTAATACGGCTCGGCTGAGTTCCCAGGCGGGGCATTCTTCAAGCGTGTGGCGCACTGAATCTACTTGTGCGCCGCACTCGTAACACGCTGGAGACTCCTCTCGTCCAATCCGGTGCAGATACGCTCCGAAGCACTCATGGCCAGAGAGGACCTGCACTAACCTGAAGGTAAGAGCCCCGTGTCGCCGCTTTACCCAACGGTCCAAGTGGGGACGAATGGCTTCTGTTGTTGCCCGGCCGTAAGGCGATGCCCCTAGGTCTTCGTCCCATTGGAGAAGCATGTCCTCCCGTGCCAGGGCACGTACTCGCTCCAACCCCTGCCAACAAGGGACTTGGCCATCCGTCATCCGTTGGGTTTTGAATCGATATACTTCAGCTAGGATTCGTGCTTGAAGTTCCCATGGGGGATCCGCCGCCAAAGGTCCACAAGCCCTGGCTCAATGCGAATTTACATACACCTTTGAATTTCTTTACAGGATTATGCAGGTTTCTTTACGATGTTTTTTTTTTCAAGGGATAGGTTGTCTTACGTTTGCAATCGGTTATCAACATCATTTTAACTGACAACATCATCATCACAATTTTAAGGGCCTGGCTCTTGTCGGTGGAGTAATCGCCATTCCGTTCTTCTTTCTGCCACTATTTTGAGCTCCTGATAGGTTACTACACTGATTTTCTCTTTAGCTTGGTCCAAAAACGTACGTCTCGGCCTCTGCCTCTCTTTTTTCCATTCTTCCTTCAATTATAGTCTTAGTCTTTATAATGTAACTGACAACAAGCAATACAAGAATCTTTTGCCGATTACAATTCAAATAAAATTGAGATACGAATTCAATTGAGGTATACACCTAACAACTGTCCCATCACTATCCACCTGATTGTCTTATTCACCACACTTGTGACGTCATTAGTGAAGTAAACTAAATTTCAATAGAAAGCCAAAAACCTAAAGGCTTATGGCAAAGATCAATCGATCCATCTGTGTCGGTAATCTTTTGATTGATCTATGCCTTTTGCCCCTCGTTATTCATTATCTCATATTATAAGAACATTCGAATAATCACCGTCTCTTTTACCCTTTACTTAAACTTAATGCTATGACAGAGATGGAAGACTTTTGACCGCTACAGTTTTTTACTATTATCAATTTGGGATACGTGGAGCAGAACGTAGATGATGTCTATTGTTCGAAGACGGAAATGTGTGTTATGTTAGTTTTTTACGGCGAAAGAATTAAATTGATATATTCGTATTTTGATAGCGGACAGCATTTCACAATACTTATACATTATTTTGTTACATGTATTTGTAACGGTGTAATGTAATTCAGAATGTGTCTCTTATCCCAATTTATTTTTACTTACAGTCTTGTAAAATGTAATTTTTAGGATTTTAAGCATACTTAATTGTAATTTAAATCATGGATATTAAATATATTTGTAAATTAGGTACTTATCTGTCGGTCGAAATAAAAGAATAGTGAATAAGGAAATTATGGTTTGCTTGGCAATTGAGTAGGTGTGTTCAAAATGTTCAAATGAATATATTTTTGTAAATTAAATCATTTTGAATTGTTAGTTTTTCCTAAATGACGCAACAGAAGTTTGAACTCTCATTTAATTTGCTATGTTTAGCATTATTATTATTAAACAAAAGACTATTTGCTTCATACTCACTTTGTTATATTACAACTGTCTCACTAGTTGTCAATAGTTTCAGTGTGAGCCAAGATGACAAAGCAATATTAGGTACATCGACAAACGCCAAACGGAAAAAATGTATTGGGATCGGGACTTAGTTACGGAAAAGTTTTCAAAAAGTTCGAAAATTTCACGGGAAACAAAGGAAACTTTCAATTTTTGAAATAGAAAATTTCGATTTCCAATATTCCCATACAAGAAATTTCAGCAATGTTTCCAAGTGTAAATTTCGCAATTTTGGTAACTTTTCGACAGCACAGGTAACCTGACTAATTTTTTACTCACTTTTGTCACTCGATCAAGTGAGTTCGTTTCGAGTTCTCCTAGTACCGCACTTGGCTCATTTCCTTCGTATCGTCCTCACAGCAAATTGAAAATTTACCGGCGGCTGTTTTCTATCCGATGTATGCATCGATGTGGCTCGGTAACGATGTTTTATATATTTGCTGTCATTTTATATTTTCTAATTTATTTTTTCACTTAAAGTAGTACGGTTAAGTTTAAATAAATGACAATAAATATACGTTCACAAGACAGAATCCAAAACCTGATCAAATTAATTCATTAAGATCCCATCTATTGATCATGATTAGTAGAAAACTCTTTTCTAAAATTATTATAGATAATCCAATTTTTTACGTAGTGTTTTTTGTACAAAATAAACTCCTAAGTTATCAAACATCAAAAGATAATTCCACGAAAATTAGATTCGCGAATACGGACTATGAATACCTACTTAACCAATATTCCTTTGAAGATTAAATTTTTTGGTCTGAATACTTTTCTAAAAAATATTGACGAATGAAATGAAAATAATTGTGCTAAATATATAATTAAATATTATATATATCCTACCCAGTAAGAAAAATATCTTAGAAATATTTTTTGGCATATAGTTTGCGTAGTAAATATATTTACAATTTGGCAACGCTATCATGCAGTAGGTTAACTGTAGTTTTATGGCTACTAGCGACCAGCAATAACTTTCTAGGCCTATCTCCGACGGATATATCGTTTATTGGTACCAATAACAATTATTCTCATAGTTGAACCGATTCTCTTGCACGAAAAGAAAAATGTGGCCCTATTTTTATAAACTCTGTGTAACTACGTCATACCTACCGTTTTGTGTTAGACCGTAGAAATGTTGAAAGAAAATCACATTTCGAAATAAAATTTAACTTAGGTAACTGTATTATAAAAATAATATTCACCACACCGCCTTAAATATTATATGCTTCAAAACCCGCTGCGAAAGTGGCATTCAATTCACTAGAGTGGCAAAGTAATTTGATTGATGAAAATTGTGAAATATTTCCTCATGCTGGCTGGTGGGATTGACTTTTAGCTGATTACCTTGAATGTGAAATACTTATGTATCTAAGAATCTACTCGTATTGATCTATATAAGTATGTATACATACCCATAGTAAGAAAGAGCCTTGCCTCGTTTGGGATGGTCCTCAAATATTTATTTATAACTACCTACGGAAAAATAGGTACGCACACAATATTACAGAAAGGTCAAAGAAGCTATAGTTATCTGACTGATTAATTTTCCTATATTTCTATTGTATATCTACTATACTTTATATATTATATATTATACTTTATATATTTCTACTTATTTCCAATTTTTAGTGTAGGTACCTATTTTCCCCATTCCTTTTTGTGTATATGTATGTTTATCCTATACCTAAAGTTTGTATGGATTTATATCCTTTATCTTTCTGGTACCCTGTTGTACATTTTGCTACATTTGTCACCCTCTTTTCACTCTCTCCTCTCATCTACTTAAAGGTTAACTGGAAGAGATCCCTCAAAGGGATACGTTCGCCTTTGTACTTCTTACTAATTTTGTGTATTTTTAATGCCTTTTTGTATCTTATGAGTTTACTACTACTACTGCTACTAATATTATAAGTAGATAACTTGTTTATACTGCTCAATCTAAAATATAAATAAAAGAAGCATCAAACCGCGGAGAAGGCCGAAAAACAATGGTTTAGTCACGGCTTATTACTATAATTTTAAAACGACTTATGTTTCCTTTCTAAACCTTGAATTTATAACCTTTTGATGTAGCAGTATTTATTATGGTTCTTTTGGTAGCCTATTAAGTAGGTAAATGTAAATTTTAAGAGCCGCATCTAAACTTACAAAATTTTATCTTGACTTTTATAATCGCAAACCTGTTTAAAACCTGTTTGAATTATAAACTACCTATATTTATCCTAAAATATAATTATATTTGATGAAACGTCCTTAATTTATGAATTTAAATTTCTATTTATGACTTAATTAAAAGCAATTTAACCGCCTGGAGTTGGCCAAATCGACAATAATCGTCTATTCGATAATCGGCTAGGGTTCGTTTTTTTAACATTAGAAAGAAGATAAGCGATCTAGAGACGTGTCCTTTACCCGAAAAACGCTGTTTTAAAATCAGTATAACTATTACCTAAGAGAGCAAAAGAATGTAAATAATCGTATATATTTTTCAAAAGTGTTTTCAATAAAAAGACACGTAATGTCCTGAATGCCTGATATTGATGACCCCCTGATGACTTCAATACTTTTTATAACTGACCAGGATATGTGGTTGCTAATATTGCAATCTGAATTTAAACCAGTTCAGTATATTTCCAGTTTCTTTTTCAATCCCGTCCGATCGTTCACATAAAAATCATTGCAAAACAACTCGATAAACTGTTGCTAACCGAGATGAGTCAGAGGGTGTTTACTGTTTAAACTGTTTACTTTGCATGACTTTAATGTTAGGTGTTAGTTTCGCATATATGCACTTATTATCAGTGTTATGTAAAGAGGATGTTTACTTACGTCAAGACATATTTCACTTTGATTAGTGGACAAGATATTCCAATAAAAACAATAGTTACATCTTTTACAAGGGGGCAAAGTTGTTTAATTTTTCGAACTAATGTTGACAGCGGAGCGAGCGAAAGACTTTAAATAAAAGCGGCCAAGTGCGAGTCGGACTCGCCCATGAAGGGTTCCGTATTTAGGGGATTTTGACGTATTAAAAAAAAACTACTTACTAGATTTCGTTCAAACCAATTTATGGTGGAAGTTTGCATGGTAATGTACATCATATAGGTATTTTTTTTAGTTTTACCATTCTCTTATTTTAGAAGTTACAGGGGGGGGGGACACACATTTTACCACTTTGGAAGGCTCTCTCGCGCAATCTATTCAGTTTAGAAAAAAATGATATTAGAAACCTCAATATCATTTTTGAAGACCTATCCATAGATATCCCACACGTAAGGGTTTGATGAAAAAAATTTTTTTGAGTTTCAGTTGTAAGTATGGGGTACCCCCAAAATTTATTGTTTTTTTTTCTATTTTTGTATGAGAATCTTAATGCGGTTCACAGAATACATCTACTTACCAAGTTTCAACAGTATAGTTCTTATAGTTTCGGAAAAAAGTGGCTGTGACATACGGACGGACAGACAGACGGACAGACGGACAGACAGACAGACAGACATGACGAATCCATAAGGGTTCCGTTTTTTGCCATTTGGCTACGGAACCCTAAAAACCGGCCAGGCGCCAGAGTTGGACTCGCGTACGAAGGGTTCCGTACCATTACGCCAAAAACGGCAAAAAAATCACGTTTGTTGTATGGGACCCCAGTTAAATATTTATTTTATTCTGTTCTTAGTATTTGTTGTTATATCGGCAACAGAATTGCTTACATCATCTGTGACATATTTCAACTATCTAACTAAGCTATAACGGTATTCACGGTTCATGAGATACGGCCTGGTGACAGACCGACGGATAGTGGAGTCTTTGTAATAGGGTCCCGTTTATCCCCTTTGGGTACTGAACCCTAAAAAACTCCACGGGCATAGCCAGTGGTTCGCAAAGTGGAGTTTCGAGCGTTGCCAGGGTTTCATGGCACAAAAGTTAAACAAACTTTGCCACCAAGTGAAACGCCACTTTTTTTCCACAACAGCGCGAGGTAAATATTAACTGTAAGATACACAATATACCTACACATTAACGTAAATGTAATAAGTACATAGATAATCTCCATAACTCAAAAACAAATACTTTAGGTATTAGTGAAGAATACAAAAAGAAATGCCATGCATTATCGGGATTCGAACCCGGGAACTGTAAAGGGGCCCACTGATTATCACTATTACCAGTCCGCCGGACGATATTGGCCTGTCAGTTAAAAGCAAAATTTGACAGCTCCGAACAATATCGTCCGGCGAACTGTGGTAATCTGTGGGCCCCTTAAAAACCAATCTTCTTATTAAATAGTTAAGCAATAGGTTACATTTCAAACGTACCTACCTCACTATCAAGGGCACCTCAAAGAGACCAGATCAAACTGATTATCTCCCAACTACAATATATCAAGACGCTTTTCTGTAGCCCAATGTGAATAAACAATGAAAACGCATAGTTTTGATACGGGTCAAAGTTATACCCTCGATAGTTTGAGCTGGTCAAAGTAACCCGCATTATGGAATAAGTAATGAGTATAACAATGTATAATTATAGCGAAAGGGTTCGCCCTTTAGATAATAATTATGGTAAACTAACTCGGTTTCATAACCAGTCATTCTATTTAATGAGGCCGTTGGGTGCTGTAACTTTTTATTAGAATGAAATATCATTTCCGCTCTTATCTCTCACATATTCAAAAATGAAATTACTTAACAGTATCTGAAGAAAAAAGTTTTTATACAAATAACTTTGTTTATATAGAACCTACCTACAAGTGCTCGATCCAATGATACCTACTTTAGATAAAAAGCGCTGCGTTAAAGATTCCTATGAAAAATCTACTTTTTAACATAGCCCGGTTACCACATCTGCTTTCAGAAGCCTTTCATCAATTCCAAATATTACAAATTTAAATTAAACATGCCCAGTGAATTCCCTCACCGGTTCAGCATATGTTTGCGTTTCAAACACTCGTGTCCCAGTTTTAAAAACGGTTAAATAATGTTTATACGATCGAGTTGGGTTTTAAAACGGCGTAACTTTGGCCCAAACTCGGAACGCTTACGGCGTTTTGGTCAAAATGGCAACCATCTTGTTTTTATAGCTTGCCAAATATACGCGCCTAGAATAGGGTATCTCTACAACCTCGAGTTTTAATTGCTTTAAATTAAATTTCAATTTCAACTTGTTAACTGTTTTATTTATCCTGAGTTTAGGTATATACCTAAACTATATTATTGCATTTTAAACTGTTATTTATATAGATAACAGTTTAAAATGCAAAGTGCCGTCAGACAGATATAGTAAATATGTAGTTATAACTTCAATCTTACAACGTGTAGGTTATATCTTGTTATAAATACCTAAATTGGACACCATTTTAATATATATTTTTTTTTTTCAGTCTTATTATATGTTTGTTCTCTGTTACGATATCTAATAGGTATGCGTTTTATTAAACGTCAGTCGCTAAGTCACAAGTTTATACTTATACTCATTTAATAGGCTGTAATGTTGATTTAGACCACGATAAGAACCTATGTTTCTTCTACATATAGTTACGAACCATATTGGCAAGTCAGTATGTTATAAATCACAAGGCGTACGCAAAATGTGTTTTATATCTTTGAAATAAAGTTGAGAGTTGTTCAATGTTTGTTAGACCTAAATAGACTTAGCGATGTACCTAGTATATTCTAAAAGGCGATTCAAACGCATCTGGTATCCATCGTGGAATCGAGATAAACGTAGAAACGGCCGAAACTAGTATATTTAATGGCTTTGTTTGTATGTTTCTACTAGATGGGGTTGCAGCCGAACCGGTTCTAGCGCCCATCTAGTTCGAACCGGTCTCAACTGGTCACGAAATCTTACTCGGGCCTATTCGATATGCTAATGTGGAAAATGGCGGCCAGTTTAGTATTTTTTTCTTTTCGCTCCGCTTTTGTTTTTCAAGCTGTTTGCTGATGCGGTGATGTCATTGTTTTCGTCGTCATGGACTGATTGTTTTCGACGCTTAGAAATATAATATTGAGGGCTGAGCGGTCAAACCAGAGATATTTTTTCATTCAAATAAAAACTCCACGTATGTCACATATAGTTCTAATTTCAAAAACCCTTTTGCTCGAGTTATCGGGTTTGACCAGTCACTCCTCGATATACCTATCTATAGCATTCTAATAAGGTTTATAGAAAAGCTAGGCCTTTTTTCGAAGGTGTGGCTTAAGATTGGGAAAGGATCATTGAAACCATTGTTTTTTTTCCATTATTGAAACTATGTATTTTCTTTTCAATAATTTCTACATTTTCTTTTACGGTCTATCAAATAAATATCAATTATAAACAATTGATACATTTATTATTATTGTTAGTTTTGTATATGTCGACATTTCAAGTTTAGAAGTAAAATGTTTTTGTAGCATTAAAAATGTTTTATTGTTGAAAGTGATTCTATTTCTATGATAAGTATTGTGCGTTAACACTGGACCCTACAAACATTTAGATTTCCTTTTAAAACGGTTAGGCTATTGATTTACATTATATGTAGTAATTACACTGGATGAAGAAAATGCATCGTCTGCCTTTTGTCAAACCACCAGAGCGTGCTCGGCGGTACAAAACAAACTTACAAAAAATTACAATCTTTTATATTAACTTAAATAACTTAATACTTTTAATAATAACTATAATATAACGTGAGATCTTTGCAATATATTAGCGGGGCAGCGGCCCGCGCGCTGGCTCCATTTTGCCCCACATGGCGGGATAAGATGGACCATCGCGCGCACGCCGCCTCCCGCTGGCTCTCTCATTGCCTCCGTTCACTCTCGGCACTATAATACACCTCTAACATTATTATCTGCATGCGTGCTCTCATTCATAATAGTATCTTTTTCTCTTTAAATTTTATACATTACAAAAGTAGTATCACAAACAAATGTACGAACTAGTACCATTACGAAAAACGTACACATATCTGACCTCCTCGGAGATCGCCTCTAATAAATACGATACACGAATCCTACAACTTCAGAATAGAATCGAACTCGAAACAAAAAATAATACCTAAGACTAAATCGTTCAGGGCATTCTGTATCACACGCGCGGCAGGCTGAGATCGGGCGCGCGCCGCGCCTGGCGTCTACACACGGAGATACGGGCGGCGGCAGCGGTGGGACGGGCGCGCCGACGCGGGCGAGCGGCTCACGCCGACCGGCGCGCCGGCCGGCCGCGCCGCTCGCTCGCCCCGCCGCGCCTTAAGAGCTTTCTACACCTTCCTGGATTCAGTTACTGAATTCAGGAGGACGTAACAAACTCTTTACAACTCTGCGCCTACCCGTTCGCTTACACTACAACTATACATTACATATCACGCTGTGCTTTTTTTTTCTCTTATTAAAAATATATAATAATTAATATACATATAATAATATTGATATTTGTTAAAATAACGATACGTAGATCGAGGAGGGCAGTCAGTCGACTCGCATCGCGGGTTCACTCCGCTTCGCTTCGGAAGAGCTTTTGTTTTTCTATCGTGAACTGGGGGCTGATTATAATGGTGCCGCCTCGCGTTAAATTTCTGTAACAATAGAAAACATCTGTTAATATCACATTAATTAATTTATACTTTCACATTCACTATTAAATAGTAGGAAACTAAATTGGATTAAAACTTTTTAAAACTCAAAAAAAAGGAAATTTTATAGACTACGACGTATTCAAGACAAGATTATGCTGTACAAAGAACTCTAACTAAATTAAACTATAAAATTAGACTATTGAAAAGTTAGAAAACTTTGATAACTCAGAGTAAAAGTTTATGATAAGAAACTTACTTTAAAAATTGCGGCAACAGGCTAGTCCAGTTCGTCGCATCATGTTCCAGATGCAGATGTATTTCGTGCGTGGTCAGCATGTTGGGGTCGATCTTGAACGCCGCCAGCCTTCTGCCGGCTACGTCCACGATGACCGCCGCACCTCGGGACCCGCAAGGTTCGCCTTCGGCTAAGGCTAGTAACTGCCGCGCCGCCCTCGCCAAAAGTTCGGCGGGGACCAGCACCTCGGCGGCGGCGAGTTCGCTGGCTCCCTTGGCCGCTCGAAGCTCGCGCTCAAGCCTCTGAGCCAGCGCCGCCTCCGTCGGTACCGGCATCGGCGCGTCCCGCCATGTCGGCCCATTCCAAGCTATAACAATAGAGAAGGAACTTTAGAACTAATGCTTATAAACAAAAATGTTACTAAGTTGAAAATTATGTAAAGAAGTTTTTTATTTTTATTTGAAAGTTGATGTTAAAGTTATACAAGTTGCGCAGTGTGGTAAGCGCAGCGCGACTGTCACGTCAGCTGATCGGCGAGCTGCGCGCGCCGCTTGGCAACAGCTGAGCTAGAAAGCCGGTTGCGGCAAATAGAAAGTCAAGCATCCTCACCTTTTTCACTGTTGAACACTCCGCTAAACTGATTCGTGACCGGCAATATCTCCATGTTTTCCAAATTTTTACTTATATTGTACACTTTTTAATACGAAAAATTAAAGCGTTCCGTCCCGGAACTTATATACTAGAAAAATATCACAAGTCTCTTTTGTACTGCGAATGCGCACTCAACCGACCGACTAGTGTATCGTGAGAGATCGATGGGAAATGGAAACGTCCAAGGCTAACACTGCATCAGATCTGATCTCGTAACCACTGGGCTTCGTCACTCGCCCGCGGCTCACTTTTCGACCCACCCGACCCTGTCGCTCTGTCTGACGGACTGACGAAATATCGCGGAGCGCGCGGTTATATAGAGAGCCGCGGCCGGGGGTGCGGGAGGCGAGGCGCGGGCGGCCGCGGGGGCCCCGCGCGCCAGTGTGCGCCGCCCGCCGGCCGCGCCGGTTGTCTCGGCACGCTGCGCGCCGGCCGGCTTCTTTGTCCTACATACGCCGGTATACGCATCCCATTTTACCTAATCTGAAGGATATAACCGTTTATATCCCTCCAAAGTGTTAAAAATAAGACTATCGTTACAAAAGTGTAGTTATAAGTACGTTACTGGACTTTTAGTTTGTAAGTTTCTCGAAAGTTCTTTGTTCACAGAACCGATTTCATGTCGCTTGTAATTTTGTTTTTCAACCGGTATCAGGTAGGATTATAGTATATATCAGACGAGTCGGCGTGGCTGGCTCGTGGACCGATGTCCTCAATAAACATAGATAAGGTATCTGATAAAGAGATTTCAGTGCTTTTCGTTCTCTGCCGGTTTTGTAACTATGTATTTAGCATATAAGTACTGTATGTAATAAGTATCTAATTAAGGTGGTAATGATAAGATTAATTATGGAACTAATGTGACTTATAAGTTCGAATTGTATAAATTGGTTAAAATAATTAAAACTGTGTATAAATGTAAAATAGTGTGTAAACTGTATGTAGGCATGTACATTTTAAAGTAATTTGTAAATATGCCGTTGAAAAATGCATTTCGAAATGAAGTACCTACCTTGGTAAAAATACCCGATAATCGATATATTATAACGGTATAAAAGTGACAATAATATGTATCAACTCATTAAGGAACTCATCAAAACTGTAAGTAAATCTGATAGTAAAAAGGAATTTTTTGTGAAGTCACAAAACTGCCGTGCCAGTCACAAAAGTGTTTTAAATTAAAGTACCTACATAATAACAAAGAACTAACCAAAATTTGTTACAATCAAGTTTCCAAATCACCAACTTCCAAAATCAATTTAACTTACAAAATTACTTTCATGCTAACTTTGTGACTCCAAAAATGTAGTAAAAAAGCCGAAACGGAAATTGAACAAGTTGTAACGCTATCGGCGGTTGCATCAGATCGCGAAAGTTCGAACAATTTCTTGGTCCTTCCAACTCCACTGAATAATGTATTGTATTTGAAATTTAAATCTTACCCAAAACATCTTTTACATTTGACCGAAAGTTTAGAATTTTAAGTTTATGAAGTCATCAGAATAAGCTATGTGCTTAAGAAGCAGAAGTACTGAATTGAGATAATTAGTAGATTTTAAATGTGACAAAAACTTTGTACAATATTAACTCGATTAATATTTAACTAAACTTTTTGCGTCAATTTGAAAAATCAGCATCTTATAACGAAGCTCAAAACAATCAGTGTGTAATCTAGCGCAAAAACTCATAAGCAATAAAAACGGTGTGTAAAAAAGAAAAGGTAAAAACGGTTGCTAGGCCGCGCCGGCCGGCGAGTTGGCCTTCATGACTCACGCTCACAATAGCGATGGAAAAAACATCAGTCGATTCAATGCGCCGTAGGTATTGAGACTGAGTATTGAGTGACTTTTTGTTTATCGAAATCATTATTTGTTGATCGTAAAAGTGTATTTTTTTTTTTAATAATTAAAAAAAAACTGAACTTATGAATAAAGAAAGAAATTTTGGTCAATATCCTGAAACCGATTTTGGTGTTAGGCTGTTACAAACCGACCTTTTAGACGGTGTAACACATAGTTCGCAATTCCCAATTTTTGTGTAAGAAGTAACAAATTATTTTATTATTGCTATGAAAACATTTCTTTCGGTAAAAATACAAAATTTATAAACACCTGAAACTGATAGGACCGACGTTTTAGTAATGAAATAATAAGCTTTGTCATATCTAGATTTGGATAATAGACAATCTGAATCTGACATGATAAAAGTAGATAACATTAAAAATTAAGTAAAACTCAATATCTTCGAAGGTGAAATTCATAGGTAGGTAACTATGTATTAGTCAAATATTACTTCAAAATCGTGTAAATTTTAGTAATTTAGAGGTTCTTTTCAAAAAGAATACATATTAAACTGAAAAGTGATGAATACTCCCAAAATATAGATTAAGAATATATTCTTAATCTATATTTTGGGAGTATTCATCACTTTTCAGTTTAATATGTATTAAAGTGATGTAAAGTAAAGTGATGAATACCTACTCCCAAAATATAGATTAAGAATATATTCTTAATCTATTTTTTGGGAGTATACATCACTTTTCAGTTTAATATGTATTGTTGTATGTATTATAATAGAATAGAAATACTTTATTTGGTGTAAAACATAAAACTTAACCTAACCTATATGACTTCGAAATCAGAAAATTTCGGCAAAATCGTGGTAACTCCAACAGTTTTCTTTTCAAAAACATCGACCAAATGTCGAAACCCACACCGAATCGCTTTATCTAAGCAGTTAACAGCCGTAGCGATAAGACCCGATATACCAAACGAAACTAAACAGTTCCCAAAATAGCAGATTCAGATGTAAGAAGCACGTAATCGGGTTACGAGGTACGTGACTCAGAACATTTAAGTTTCTAATAGGGTAATAGGTATATAACCCGAGTAAAGTTATAATCATGCGATCAAGCTGGGTTTTGTTCAAAGAAATTGAATTAATTCTGAAAACGGTATTGTAACTTACTTAAAAAAATGTTTTAAAGGTTTGATGGCATATTGGGGCGGCTACAGAAAAGGGTGATTTATATTTGACTAACTTTGGAATGAAATTCCTTTGTCTAACATCCAAAAAAATTAAGTCAGTTTGTGACGTTTCATAGAAAATGACAAAAAAAGTAGAATAGAATAGAATATAACTTTAATACTTTTTATACAAGTAGAGTTATAGTGTTAATCTTATCATAGATAGATAGATACCTTTCAAATCTATATAATAAAGGTAAGTCTAAGAGAAAACGTTTATTAAGGTAACATAGTCGAAAAACAACATTACGTTATTTCTTTTCATCAGCTTTCCTTTGTCTAATTTAACTTTCATTTTATACGTCTTTGTCTTTGCCGTTTCAAACACATTATACCTATACCTTTTATGTTTCCTAACTGCCTAGAACTGTCCCATTACTGCCAAGTCTGAGAATGGTCGGATATTAGCAAACGGCGATTGTTTAACAATATGACATCCAGACAATGAGTTATTGTTTGCTCTTTAATTACAATTATCCACGCTAACTCGCGTCCTGTCTTTGCTTTAACGTAAGTAAATTATACCTATGCGAGTCGTTAAAAGGTGATCAGTTGCAGAACAAAGATAATTTAGGAAATTGTGAATTGGATACTATCTTTAGAACTGATATACTCTTTAGAAGTCATAGATATATTCATAAAAAAGTAAGTAGCAAGTTTATAATTTTGTAAGTTTTGGTATTAAAACGAAAATCTGTAAAACTTATCTACTTACTCAGTCTGTTCTGTCGAAATAGTTGTTTTCAATTTTGCATAAGTACATATACTCATTTTAGATGATTCTAAAACGAAAATTTTGTTTACATAATTTACTACAATTTTTTTTTAACACATTATTTTTACAGTAGGTACGGACAGACTGGTAGGTATCTGCTTTTAAATTCGCAACATGCTAAAGGTTAGATTAAAGGCACGGATTTTAGCTTTTCAATAAAAATATATGCCTACAACATTGTATCCAATCGCTTTTAATTTCCGGCATCGACATCAGCGAAATTAAACAAGTGGGCCAAAGGTTTTTGACAACTCCCTGCCATTGTTTTGGACTTTGTATATAAATGTGTTTACTTGTTCAACTCATTTGCAATTTACATCGCTCAAAATAAATTTGAATCATCGTAGGTATCCGAATATAAATGTAAATCAAATAATCGTTTAAGTAAACTTGATCGCTCAGTAGATAGCGTTGTCTGAAACGAGTTTATTAATATGACGCTATTATGATATCAAGAAACGCCGGCAGTGTTTTCTTTATGATATAATAAAGCAAATATCCATTGTCAGGAGTATAACGAGCGACAAGCGTATGATTAAACTCGATATAATCTGCAAACTTGTATAGTATCGTGAGGTAAACAGTTAAAAACTGTAAGTTCGTTAACTTTCACATCGCCTAAGGATTTTTTTTTTCTAATTCCCATGTTCTCAAGCATTAAACTATTATTTAAAATCAAAATCACCGTTTATAATCCTCCATTATAATACGTCACGTCACGTCACTATTATGGGTCGCGTGATTTGGGAAGGCCGTTGGTTATAGTAAAACCTGCAATAAAGTTCTTGACAATAGTTTTGAGCAGGTAGCATCCTTTTGTGGACCCACACACGAGATGGGACGTTTGACGTCCCGTATGGGCCTGTCCCGACCGGTCCGGGCAGGTTTCACAACCAAGTTACCTTTAAGTAGCCCTTTATTCTTGGTATATTCGTCTTGAATGTCTTCAAGAATTATTTTGAGATAATGTTCCTTTTTAGGACCGCTCCTTTTAGTTTTGTTAAGGAATATAAATTTACCACATAAAAACATCATGTAGTGCACTAAGGAATTGCTGTATTAGCTTAATTATGTGTTATCATATTTGATACTGGTGCTAGTTGCAAATACAACATGTTTATGTATTTCAGAAATAGAATAATAACAGTGTTACATTGATTCTACCCCTACACTAGGCATAGCCTGTTCACTAAGAAAAGAAAGCTGTTATTAACACTATTCATCGTATAAACAGCTTAAACAACTATTTTAGACCTTAATGTATTCACTGCATTAAACATCACCTAGATTGCCTCATTCTGTTATGAAGGCTAATATTTATTCAAGAGCTCGATCCAGCAACATTGGATCTCCTTAACCACCTATTCAAATATCACGTTGAGTTTACAGCTTAGTGTAGTAGTCATTTGTATTCGGCTGGGTTGCTCATTTCCATGGCAAATGTTGGCTATAATCAGTATTCAATGCTCGTGTTAACGTTGTGCCAAGTTTAGGCAACCACTTATTAGCAATTTTAAATTAGCTTTGTTTGTGTCGAGTTTCTTAGTCAGTGCCACACGTGTCTGCTATTGTTTTGATGTTATCGTATTTTTCTTTAAGTTTATTATCATTGTTAACATTATGTGGTATGAATATTTTTCAAAATGTATTTTTTTGTAATAAGTACGTTATCATATTTCATTAACTATAAAAATTGTGCCTTACAAATAAGTACAGGTAATCATCTTTGTGTGTATTGTGTAACTTAGGTATATTTTATTTCAGCAATCTTTCTCTTTCAACTTAATCGTCGTTAATAATGTATGTGTTTTTGCAAATAAACTAAAACAAATGCTTATAACGAAAACCTATTATTCTGTGAATGAATTTTTAAACGACCAACTATAAAATGTCATAATTATATTTTTTGTACAATATCTAATAAGCGTGTTACAGTTGTTACCTAGTGTAAAAAAAAACACATTAGTTTAAGTTAGCTTAAGTTACTTATAAGAATTGCCATGCCCTTACGGGGCTCATGTTTGAAACTTTTATTTCATAAGATGTTATGTACAACATGAAAGCAAATAAACGACTTGAATACTTGAATACTTGAATACTTGAATGTTCCAAATTTAAAAATAAAACCATAAAAGCAAATTGTGTTTTAATTTCTGCCTAAATTAGAGACCTTGGTCATATTGGGTTATCACGAGACTATTACTTATCGAATTCGAATGTCTGCCAACCTATCGGCGGCGATAATGTAGTCGTTTAGATAAGTCGATATATTGTGGCCACTTGAGACCTGGCTCGTAATGACAGCTGTTAATCTGCTGACCTATTTGAATACACGAGTATTGTCGAGTATACCTATACCTACAGCCATATTCGAACTTTAAGATACGTCAAATATTATATATCTATTAGACATTGTCACCAAGATATGTCAGTGTCAAACAAGTGTCGAAAGTAACGTTTCTTCAAACAAAAACGTCACTTTTGACACTGACATATCTTGGTGATGTCTAATAGATATCTAGTTTAAAATCCGAATCGAGCCCCTACTCTTAGTAAGTCTTGTTCTATGAATGTGTGTATTCAGTTGGTTCCGTATGATTAATATGATTAGCTAGCTATCTCTGTCTGTACTCATTCTATTAGATATGGAATAGAAGAAGCTTAGTTAACTTAAACGCTTCACACACCTTGCTTATTACAGTTTTATAAATGGTATCCTAATTAGAATTGTAAATAAAATGTTCCTAGTTAGTTCACTAACTAAATTGGACTCTTGCGAAATCCGGTTACACTTTTACGATTTAGGATGTTGAGTTAAGTAAGGTGTGGGAAGCGCTTAAAGCGTAACAAAGCAGAAGAAAATTTTTGCTTTTAAAGCAATTAAGTGCTACTTGCACCATCCCATTAACCCGGGGTTAACCAGTTAAGCCGTTAACCCAGTGTCCAATTTTACTGGTAACCATGGTAACTCCAGGTTTAATCGGTTAACCTCGGGTTAGTGATTTGTGCAAGTGGCCCAGCTATTAAAAGTAGTACTTTTATTGACCTTTTTATTCAGAAGTCTGACGATGGCTGATGAATACTTCTGAATTAAACATGTCACATATAAACATTTAAAACAAAAAAGCACATAAACAATAAACACACATAAGACAATAAGATGGAAAGGAGTGAAATGAAGCTTGGAAAATATCAGAGTGTGGGCCAAAGTAAGTATTAGAGTGTGGGCCAAAGTAAGTATGAGTGTGGGCCAAAGTAAGTACTGCACTGTTTAACAATATAACTGAACTACGCTGCTAAAAAATAGGTATTGTAGGTAAATAATTCCACCTAAGGTTCTATGCCGCATTATTTATGAGTTTAACTGAACTAAGCTGCTAAAAATAGCTATTGTGAGTACCTACTTCCTCCGTAAAAAATATACCTAAAACATGCCATGTGTACATTCATTTTATTGTATTTTGATGTAATCGTGGTAGGTACTATAGATTTATAAGTATAAGTAAGTTCTGTAACTTTAAAGAATGATGCCTCTCGGGGTTACTAGTTTTGTTCAGAACCGGTTATATAATCTCACTTCACAAGTCTCTTATTGAAGATTTCTTTATAAAGAGCCGGTCATATTGTATGGATAGATGCAGCAAATCGACCATTCAAGTTAGTCCACTCTTTGCGTGTCACGTATAAAATCAGGTTGTAACATGTTGACCTTGAATCCCTGGAAGCCTAGCCAAGATGACAATTATTTACAGAAAACGAAAGGAAACCCTAAGATACACGTAAATAATTTGGATACTCAAAAACCTATACAAAATTAGACTTACGGTCCGATTCAAAGTTTAAGATACACCTATAGTACCTATACTTACGTCAATTTCTTTCGTTACTTTAAACATAAACGTCAATTAGACACTGACACATTTAATCCATATAGAAAGAAAGAAAGAAAGAAATAGTTATTTTCGATACAAGTGCGTAAAAGAGGAAATTCGAAATGAGTGGCGATAAATTAAAACACGACCGAAGGAAGTGTTTTAAATCGACACGAGTTGCGAATTATCTATTCGCACGTGTATCGAACAACGTTTTACAGTACATATGGCACTTTAAAGTTTCGACATACGCACGAAAAGTGCTATTTTACGCACTAGTGCGGAAAAGTAGCCCTATATGTACTGTAAATAAATTTATTCAGGATGCTTACAATATTACTTGTCTAATCTATTATTACACTTTTATTACATACACAAAGCCTAAACGTCACTGAGAAGGTCTCCCCTCAGCTTGGTGTCAAGTTACCTTTCGGTATCTTGACGCTGGTCTTCCGTGGAGACCTGTCTAAGAGATTGCATCCGTTTCTAGATCGATTAATTGACGTATCTTACTTCGAATCGGGCAGTTAACGCAAACGCATACGTCACGGTGGTGATACAACGATTCCAGCGTTTACTGCTGTCTATAAATTGTTTTCCAGAGAACGGCTACGGTCTGATAGTAGAAAAACGTCATAAAAGTAGTTGAAAACAGCATTATATACACATTTGTACACTACTGTTCTACATTACCATGCAAATGAAACCACCGAATGTATTCGAGTATTCTAATCTGGCTTCCGTGTACATCAGAGACAAAGGAAAATAAAGAATGTTTAATCTCTGAACTAAGTCGCTACATCATTGTTTCTGTCAAAAAAACTCTCATTTCAGGTCTACGAATAATGAGTAGGTAGTACTAACAATTTTTTTACCCATTACCCTTCAAAACAACTAGTGTTCGGCAGTTGAGGCTATGTATGCCTTAAGTATCGCATTCAATTGAAAAATAATTATTATTTAGTTCCGGAAATAAAGGCTCTTATTTCAATACGAACTTTCCAACTAACTTAAATACATGCAAAAAAATCTCCGTAAATTATATTTAACGTATCTATTTCATTTTATTTAATTTAAACTAACGATTCACGAAAACTGGACTAAAACGGGATTAACGAAATACATCAAGACCACGGCCACAGGGACAGTGTTGGCCTCAAAACGTCGGAGGCAATTTTAAAACTTAATTATACGCATTTAAGTCCCGTTTTCGTATATAATAATGTACATAACTTTTGATTTTGGCGACAAAGCGGCAACGTTCGCGCAGTCTGAGCTAGTGAAGAAAATATGGCCACGTCAAGAGACCGCACTGATATATATACAGTTTTTATTATTTGCTCGTCTTTACCATAGATAGTATCTGTATCTGCAGGTCCATTAACACATTTTTCGTAATCGTGGAGCGAGTTAATTGCTATCTATGGGCGAGATAAGGATAGTGGGTAAGGGAGAAGGGTTTCGTGCCGCGGAACACGGAAAGTGGTGTTTTTATGCTAGAACGCCTTAGAAAACTACACATATACATACAAAAACAATCCAATAAATAACACTTTCTTCACCACACTATAATATTTTCTAGCTTTTTAATAATTTTGTTGCGTTTTCCGATTTTTTCTCAAAAAGATTAAACTAGGGATAAAAAGACGCAGTTTAGCCGTTACAGCATTTATAGAATGTGTCAACATGCATGTGGATCTTTATTTTCAGCCTTAACGACAATTTTATAGTACGTTTTTGGTAGCAATATAATAACCAATATAAGGTCGGCAACGCGCATGTAACACCTCTGGAGTTGCAGGCGTCCATAGGCTACGGTGACTGCTTACCATCAGGCGGCCCGTATGCTTGTTTGCCACCGATGTGGTATTAAAAAAAACAAATGTACCTTAAGATTGAATACAATACAATACCTCTTTATTGTACACCTCACCAAACTCGTAGTTTACAATAAAAACCGGCCAAGTGCGAGTCGGACTCGCGCACGGAGGGTTCCGCACCATCAACAAAAAATAGAGCAAAACAAGAAAAAAAAACAAACAAAAAAACGGTCACCCATCCAAGTACTTACTGACCCCGCCCGACGTTGCTTAACTTCGGTCAAAAATCACGTTTGTTGTATGGGAGCCCCACTTAAATCTTTATTTTATTCTGTTTTTAGTATTTGTTGTTATAGCGGCAACAGAATACATCATCTGTGAAAATTTCAACTGTCTAGCTATCACGGTTCGTGAAATACAGCCTGGTGACAGACGGACGGACGGACAGCGGAGTCTTAGTAATAGGGTCCCGTTTTTACCCTTTGGGTACGGAACCCTAAAAACTCGTAGTTTGAATGGTGGGTATACTTAGTCGATCACGAATGTATTAAAACCACAAACATGGCCCGATCTTGTTGTTTATTAGCGGTTAAACTTCAATTACGTCTCAATTACAATGAAATCATCTTATGTCAATCCTCCTAAGACCCTGCGTACAAATTTTTGTACATATTCTAAACAATATTTTGAACTTTAATTGAGTAACTAAGGGTTCCAAATTCAAAAACAAAAATAATGCTTCTGGGTCTCAGGTAATAAGTTGTGAGACTTGTGAGTTGTGAGTCGTACCGAAGCACAAAAATAAATATTTTTCTGATTCACATTCATAATTTGAAACATTCATACTAAGATATTTATGCTCATGTAACTTTTGATCTCTGTCAAAATCAATTAGTACCTATTTCCTAATGTAACTAGAAATATAGCAAGTTTTGTTTTAGAAAAAATAAAGACAGATGTTTTGTATTAAACACCCAATTCTGCAAAATTTTCAGATTTACATTAAGTACCTATGGTAGATATAGGTACCTACTTACTTAAGATTTGTCTAGGCGATATGTCTCGGAGAAACTAGGTCTCGATGTTCAGTCAGCAGAAGTTGCTAAGCGGGCCAGATGTTCAAAATTATCTTAACGCGACTTTATTTATTGTTAAGAGAATAAGAGCGTGTCAAGCTAATTTTGAACACCTCGCCCGCTTAGCAACTTCTGCTAAGACCATCTAGGCGCAACTTTTATGGAGACCTCACCGTTTTCATTCCCCTTGAGAGTATTAATATGTCAAGACGGTACAAACTGGAAGACGATGAATTTCAACTAAAATACTGACCAAATTCAATGTTCATGTCACACCGCACTAATCCCAAAATTAATTTCACCCCCACATTATTCAGTTTCTGGCTCATAAGTTACCTTCGCTTTCACAATAATTACATTATATACAGGATTACGGGCATTTGGGGCCATTGTTATGATTTATGTGTCAAAAGAGGCCATTATAGGCCGGTCGATGGGGGTTACAGGGTTCCGTGGTAACGTTTTGGGACGGGCTGGGTTAAAGGTAAGGTGGTTCCGTAGGTACACGCTAGATGTATAGTTTAGGACGAAAATATTGGTGGTTTATTTTGGGAGAGGAAAACCTAAGTTGGAGGCGGGACGAGTTGGACTCCACTTTGGACTTTCTTAAGAGGAGCAGTGTGAAGGAACGCACAGTTGAGGACTTCTAACCAACAAAGTGCTGGAGATGGAAATGGGACCTTCAGTAGGTAACGAATCCTAGTCAAATATAATACGTACATATACCTGCAGGCGTGTTATGGATGGCTTTATCCATGTGATAAAATAACTGTCACTTATTAACACCGCGAGATTGAAAGTGACGGACACTGTTTTATCACGCTGTCACGTAGACAAGAACGACCATCATATCCGTACTGGGTGACTCACCGAATTTAATACAGTATCAGCATTTATCAAACAGCAATAGTATTAAACTGATTAGGTACAAACAACATACTTTGTTGAGGCCATTTTGAACATAGTTTTTGTGTAGTTGCATATATCTTTATGCGGGTGCCGAAGGTTTTACTTATGACTCACAAGTCATTTCCTGAACAGAAATTGCTGATTATGTATTACAGTTGATGATACGGCATAAATCAAATAAAATTAATTTCATATCATTAATGGAGTTGCATCGCATGTCCTTTGTTCGTCTAGTTGGCTACTTTCCTGCTAGTCAAATCAGCTTCTTTTTAGGGTTCCGTAGCCAAATGGCAAAAAACGGAACCCTTATGGATTCGTCATGTATGTCTGTCTGTCCGTCCGTATGTCACAGCCACTCTTTTCCGAAACTATAAGAGCTATAGGTACTGTTGAAACTTGGTAAGTAGATGTATTCTGTGAACCGCATTAAGATTTTCACACAAAAATAGAAAAAAAAAACATAAATTTTGGGGGTTCCCCATACTTAGAAATGAAACTCAAAAAATTTTTTTTTCATCATACCCATACGTATGGATAGGTCTTCAAAAATGATGTTGAGGTTTCTAATATCATTTTTTTCTAAACTGAATAGTTTGCGCGAGAGACACTTCCTAATTGGTAAAATGTGTCCCCCCCTGTAACTTCTAAAATAAGAGAATGATAAAATTAAAAAAATATATGATGTACATTACCATGCAAACTTCCACCGAAAATACCTACATAATATCTTGATGACATAACACTCATTGTATTCTTAAGTATGTAAGTACATAGGTATACCATAATAATTAGGGACTTAAGTATAAAAAACAGCCAGACACCTATTAAGTAAGTATACCAGGCAAGTAATTTCTTATCACCTGAATACAATTTTTAGAAAATCTTACCTAACGAAAATCATTAACTATTGGCATAAGTAAGTATTCTTTAAAATAATTTTATCATACTCGATAGGTACCTATAAAAAAACCCTCTTTAGCGCAATAAAGTACTGGGTCCTTTGAAATTCGTTATACATAATCAAATTTAGACGGTAAATCCACCCAACTAGTCCAAAATTCGCTCATATATTTTTGTTTAGGTGTGAATATATATTATTTGAATTTTGTACTTCTAAGGCAAAACATTTTCATAAAAAGAAGAAAAACTCAGGCAACATAATATTAAATATATTAAAATTGGGTCACTCACGTATTTTAAGTCGAGTTGTTATTAAAACTCAGGTAACACCTACTAGATCCTTTAAAAATCGTTAAAATAAAGTGTTTTCGCTGAACGTGTTCTAAAATTCTGTAAGTAAAGTTGTGCAACGCTCTCATACCAACAAACAGCTTTGTTCTACCATTACCATACTCTCCCCTCGAGCCATACATTTTGACGGCCATAACTGTCACCGTCACCGCACGTCACGCCGCCTCGGCCAATCACGACGTGGCATAAAAATAAAAACGCATCTGTCACCCCCGACACCCTTCAGCTGGATTTTCTGTTTTTGGGCAGTTATTATTAAAAATATGTAAGTTTTTAATAGGATTTTTTGTTAGGAAGGATAGTTCAAATTGAACTAATACGATATAAAAAAAAACAACGGATTGCACTCCGGGAATGCCGACAGAAGTGAAAACTCAATGACTAGTCCAAAATGTCTGCAGCACTATGTATATTGACCCGCCCTCCTTTCTATTGAAAAACTTTAGTTCCGAAATTGCTGGTCAGTGAGCTTGTTTAAAATTCGAAATTCAAATTTGTAGCGTTAATTGTTTAAAATTCGAATAGAAATTGTAAAGTTACCTTGCAGACCTCGCATCTAAATATATTTGGTCATGATATTTTGAGTTTTATTCACCAGTACTAGAGTTCACTTTTATTTGCTATTTCATCAAGATGTAGCTTTATTGAATTATGCCATTGAGTTTTTCTTTATTGATTTAAATGCCATCTAAATGAGTGGCCATCTAAACCTTACGGTCACGTGATCGCCTTACGCGGTCTCGAGACTCGAGTTTATTATTTTTTCCCCGCTTTTAGCCGCTAAAGAAGTTTTCACTTCAAAAATCAAATCAAACGATCAAAGATACTAACGTATTTACTTACTTCAAAACAGAATAAAACAAAAACCTGTTAATGTACGAGTACTTATGTAGTTTAGGCACACGGTATTTGAGCATGACGTTCACTAATTCTGTTGATTATGCCTTAAATGTACTGTACCTAATTTAGAAAGACCTTTTATTTTTAATAATGAGAGGTGAACATTTAAGTAGTTTTTATGTTCTTTAAAAATGTATTTAACAACAGAAAACATTGTCGCATTGTTTTTACTTACACTATAAAAACACTTGAAACCCATTCCGTCAGCAAACCGTGTTCATTTTTAACAGCTATTATTACAACTTAACCTTTCTGATATCCACTGTACAAAATAATAGCTTGAATATATCACCCTCTGTTGCTAACTGACACCCTCCAACCAAAAATCAACCTTAACCTTAATACTTAAAGTCGTTTTTACAACTGCCATTATTTAGTTAATAGTTTTGTGAATTGGTTCAATTGAAATTGAACTTTGTAGACTAAAGTTTAAGGTTGCGTTTAGGTATGAGGGTTCAAGGTCAGTCAGTAGGGGTGGACAGCTGACAGTTATTGTTCGAAGCGATTTTGATTCGATCGATTGTTGAGGGAGGACAGACTATTTAGAGTAGGTACCTATTTAGTATTATTAGCGAATGTAAGAAAAGAAGAATCAAATAAGGTTTTTTATTATCATTTAAGTTTATGAAATGTATATGTAGTAATATGTTATGTTAGTTTATACAATATTTGTATAGGTAGGTACTATGGGCCTAATTGCTTCGTTAAAATTTTAAAATAAATAAATGAAAGTTGATTACAAGCCAAGATTTGATTAAAATGAATCTTCTTTACTTATTTGACGGTGTAGGTACCCAAGTAACAAAAGGTTCTATAACTTAGGCATTTTATCACAAAACAGTGATATAGTAGGCCTATAATGGTAACCATTGTGACTGCTTGTACTATAAAGGTTCTATAAAATTAAAGAGCATTTAAGTTCTATAGTTTAGTTCTTAGAACGCTTCTAGGATCATACAAAAGAATCTTTAAAGTGCTGCACTGTAATAGATATGCAAAAAGCTATTATGGTACTATATATTTAATGCTATAGAAGATTTGTTGCGGACAATAAATATTTTTTGTTGAATTTTTACGTTACGCTAATAACTTTAGTTTCTGTCATTTTTCTGGAACCCATGAAAACTGGTTTCAAAATGTAATTTTAGTTCCGATTTTAGTACATGGAATAATCTAATCTATTTTCTAGTTCTATAATAGCTTCTAATAGTCCAGCAAAAAAATTAAAATAATGAATCGGCTTTCCTCTCTGGCTCCCACCGATACTGTTAACTAATAACCTTGTACCATCGTCCATCACCATCAATAAGGGTGGGGAGGGTCGATCCCTAGGGGACACTTGGTAAACTTCATTTTTAATCAAACCAAACGAGATACAATTTTTTGCGCTGGTAACACTCATTCATTCGTTCCTAACTTCACGTTCTGTCATGGCACTGTATCGGAAAAGTCAGTGGTTCAAAAATGGCGGACGGTGAAAGATTTTCTGCGTACTATATTACAGTTTCGGTAAGCTTTAACTGGATTTATTTTATAATATGAGATGGAAATGATGTTAGTGAGTGTGCTTATTTTATTTGTTGTTTATTGAAGTGATGATTAACTTGGATTACATTGATATACGCGAACACATGTTTCGAGTACGGCACGTTTTATAATCTTACTATGTATGGGGAGACATTGTCTTTTTCTTCAGGGGAGATATGATTCCGGGATCATGTCACCCCCAAAGCGATCAAGTATACATTGTAATAAATTTACTTACAAAATGATTCATAGAGCTATCATAAATATTTTCTTTTCTTTAGTAAATCATGCCGCGAAAGTACGACCAGAGAAACACTGATTTAAACTTTCAAGGTTTTTGACTCATTATTGTTTATTATAACGGAATTTAATGGCGAATAATTCAGTTTTTAATTATACAACCGACTTCAAAAACGGAATTATCCCCGTGGCCTTTGAAAAGACTGACTAAAGTTGACATCAACATTTTACGAACTACCCGTACTTGGTCTTTTTTATCAAGTTAAACGTTTTACACACAGGGGATGTTACTCGGTCGACAAAAAACACTTATAACGATATTTGGTTTTCAACCGACGATATTTGTTTTTATGGATGAAATGCTATTTCAATGGCTTTCCGACCTTATGTACTATATAACCGACGGTCCATAGAAAGGATTTTAGGATTATGCAGCTCAAACACCGTCCTCGAAACGTGAGCAGTAAATTTATAAACTTATTTATTATAGTAAATAATAACGACCAGTGATGGGTAAAAAAATTAAAATTGCTGTAGGTATCTGACGCTAAAAATACCTTCATAAGAACTTTAAAAAAATTAGCTTGTTACAAGAAATTTTATGTTAATAACTTAGATTTTTGTTTTTTTTTTTGTACAAAAATTGATTCCCTATTTTATGTTGTTTTATGGATAATACGATTACATTGTTTTTTAAAAGTATAAGATTATGAATTAATATGTGTTTGATATCTTCATATATTAATTTTCTGTAGATAAAGTGAATAAATTAATGTAGATACTACCCTCTAAATATGACATTGCCACTTAAAATCTTTTTACCAAGTGTTCCCAAATCTGGAAGACTTGATCCCTTCGGCTTAGACATCTGATTACCGGAAATACAACTTCAAAGCATGGAAGATGCAATATATATATGTTTGCTGTGTATTTTACAAATTATAGATGCATTGCTAATAGCGATCCGAGTTATAATCAATAAGATCAATAATAATCAATGAGAATCTGGTATGGGGAGACATGGTAAAAATATGTTTACCATGTGTACCAAGAACCAGGGTCACTTGATCCCCCTAGGATCAAGGCTCCCGACCAGGGGTAAACAAGTCTCCCTTACATAGGGGACACATGGTAAAAGTCAACAGTATGGGTTTTCATTAAATAATGATCTAATTTATTGCACAAATCTGTTCTAATTCAAACTATTAATGAAAAGATAAATTCTGAGTCGTATGGTCTATAAAGTTTTTCAATACTACAAATAGTTAAGAAAATGTATGCTAAAAACAAAAGGGGTGATCAACCCTCCCCAGTTTCCCCTACATTTTAAACGTTATTCCCTTATCTATTAAGTTTAAATTGGGTTGCATTATATAATTTCGATTATCCACGCTAGGATTAGTAGATGAGCAATGGGTACCGCTACCGAGTTCGATTGCCGGCTTAAGTCGATTTTGGGAACCTTTTGGATACCACCGCCACTTTGTACTGGCGGTACAGGTACATCAAAAAACAAATTAATTTGTATGAGTGAAAATTAAGGATGTTAGGTTTGGTACTTGTGCGGTTACACTTGCATGGCTTGTGTCATTACGGTTTAAAAATAAATAATAAATAAATAAAAATAAATATGAATGGACATTTTTACACAAATTGACAAGTCCCACGGTAAGCTCAAAAAGGCCTGTGTTGTGGGTACTCAGACAACGATATATATATATATAATATACAAATACTTAAATACACAGGAACAAATATCTGTGCTCATCACACAAATTAATGCCCTTACAGGGATTCGAACCCAGGACCGCGGCTTCACAGGCAGGGTCACTACCCACTAGGCCAGACCGGTCGTCAAAAAAAAAGTAGGTACTTACCTACATACCTAATCTTACTAGAAAAAGTAACCTGAAGTAAGGTACCTACTTAGAAACTCACAAGTAGGTACTATTTAAGGATTTACTACAACATTATATCAATCTTTAATTTGTAACTAGCACAAACGTCTGCGAAAGATGCTATTAAATTAAGCTTAGACTAAATTTAATATCAGATGTCGCTTGGGTCCCCGTGACCTATATGGTAGAAAGGTTCGCTGGTTATGGATGAGGTCTTGGTGGCTCAGATGGCAGAGCGCTGGAGTATCAATCCAGAGGCCGTGAGTTCAATCCTAACCCAAGTCAATAATTTTTCCACTTTTAAATTTATTATATCAATAGACTGCTTTCCTTTAAACTAAATTATACCGTAAATAATACATACGTACATTCAAATGAATAAACTCATTAAATTAAGTTCCCAAAGTCCAAAATTAATACAAACCGAAACATTACGTTTTATTAACGCCCATTTAACCGACTTAACCAACTTAGGTTATGCTCAAACAATCACCAGCTACATTATACAAGTCAGTAAGTACTTTAAGTATTCGACTTAAGGTTCAAATTAGATTATATTTGTATCGTTTCCCGAAAAATTTTCCCACACTTTTCCCGAACAGAGTAATCTCAATCATCTCTGAATTACACTGAAATATCAACTTTATGTAAGGGGGTTAGGGTTGGTTTTTGTTTGTGACGTGGAGCGAGATAGGAGATTGTGTGAATAAAGCTTTGTACATATGTGGGTAACGGAGTAGATCTAATAATACTGGCAAATAAACGCCTACGCACACGCAGGTCACAAAATATGAGTTGAAGCGATCCCAGGCGGTCCTAGGTTCGAATCCTTGTAAGGTAATTTATTATAATAATATTTATTCCTGGGTATGGATGTTTTTTATATAAGTATTTATTTTATTTTATTTGAACATGTTTACATGACCTTACAGACAGATCCAAAGCGCCATGAAACTTCAAAATAATAATTATGGGTATATAACGATATATTATATATATCGTCATCTAGAATCCACTGCACAGGACTTGGTCTTGGTCTTGGTTGGTGGACTGTGGGACTAGGTCGACCTGTGTGAAATTCTGTCAAAAGCTTAAATGAATCTTTATGAATGATTCGTCATCAGTCAATCATGTTTGTTTTAGAATAAAATAGAATAGGATAGAATAGAAAAACTTTGGTGTAAAACATAAAACTTAACCTATAATACATCTTATTCTAATATATTATAACACCAAAATGGATGCCACTCAGCATATGCTGATGTCTAAGACACTTACTGCCGTATTCGAACTACAAGATATTCACAAGAGACGACACGTACTAGATCTATTCGTATTCTATAAGTTATAGTTTAGATTGAAGCGCTGGTGGCCTAGCGGTAAGAGCGTGCGACTTGCAATCCGGAGGTCGCGGGTTCGAACCCCGGCTCGTACCAATGAGTTTTTCGGAACTTATGTACGAAATATCATTTGATATTTACCAGTCGCTTTTCGGTGAAGGAAAACATCGTGAGGAAACCGGACTAATCCCAATACGGGCCTAGTTTACCCTCTGGGTTGGAAGGTCAGATGGCAGTCGCTTTCGTAAAACTAGTGCCCACGCCAATTACTGGGATTAGTTGCCAAGCGGACCCCAGGCTCCCATGAGCCGTGGCAAAATACCGGGACAACGCGAGGAAGATGATGATAAGTTATAGTTTAGATTTCAACTAGTTCTCTTTTGCAGCGCCATTCGGGTAACCAATGTCACTTTTACGTTAGATAGAATTAGATATCTAGTAGATGTGAATTGGATCTCTAAGCCATATCTTGTGGAAATCGTTCAAGAGTATCTCCAGAATCGCGCAAATGTCAAATTTGACAGGTTAGATCTTAAACATATCGATATCGTCTCTTGGTGATGTCTAAAAGATATCTTATAGATGTCTATTACAAAATCCGAATCGGGCCCTTAGTCATGGCGCTGGTTTTCAGGGCAAGCAGGGAAAACACAATGAAAATAAAAATAAAATGACTGTGTGGGATAGTGGGATCCATGGCAATTCACATTAAAGTACCTTTCTGACACAACAGCTAGAAATGACAGTCATAGTCTAATCTTACTCTACAAGTCTACACGCGGAACGGTACTACTTGATTATGACTTCATTTAGTGATTTTATAGCCCCAAGATCTTCAGGAATATTTTTAGAGATAGGTATATAGTAGGTACCTAATAGTATCTACTATTAAGTACCTGTTCCATGTTATTTCATCAAAACAAGAAAGCTTCAAACCTGTCTGTTGTTTGTTGACTTTGTTTATTGAAGTGACAACATACATCAATGGAATACATAATGTGTAGAAGAAGTATAAATTCAAAATATTGATTAGCCAGTATTATACAACATACTCCCCCGTAATCAAAATTATGATTATAAACATAAACCTATACCTTTCACACAATTCTGATGCTTTGTACGAGCTAACGGCTTAGTTAGCACATCAGCCCACATCTCCAAAGTAGGAGTGTAAATGACATTAACAATATTGTCATTTAATAAATCACGTATGAAATAAAATCTTGTATCTATGTGCTTGGTTCTGTTATGGTGAACTGGATTCAGTGCCAGTTTTTGCGCAGACTGTGAATCATTATAAATTGGTATAGTAGTCAACTTACCAGTAAGTCCAAACATCAACCGCCTCAGAAACACAGCATCCTTCGCCGCACTCGACAAGCTCATAAATTCCGCTTCACTTGATGAAAGGGCTATGGTGGACTGCTTCTTACTCTCCCAAGAAATAGCGCCACCGGCCATGGTGAAGAAAAATCCTGTGTAGGAACGACGATCTACAGGACAATTGGCCCAATCTGCATCAGCATAACCGTGTAGACATCCACCGCCTTTTCTGTAAATAATGCCCAAATCGATAGTGCCTTTTAAATACTGCAACAGTCGCTTTGCGGCAATCCAATGACTTTTGTCATATTTAGTGTTAAATTGACTTAAATACGATGTCGCATAAGCGATATCTGGTCTCGTATTTACAGCCAAAAACATCAGTGACCCAATTAATTGCTGATATGGATATAACGACGAATTGTTTACATTACCATCTTCACACGGCAACAACTTTTTTGCTTCTAATGGCGTAGGTACAGACTTGCAATCCGACATATTAAACTTTCGCAGTAAATCCTTAATGTAAGTTTCTTGAGATAATTTAATCTCATTAGGTTTGCTACTAATATTCAAACCTAAATAATAGCTTAACGGGCCTAGCACTTTTAAGCTAAAATAATTCTTTAAGTCAGTTATGACGTTGTCTAACGTTTTATTTTCTCTATAGAATATGACAATGTCATCGACATGGAAGGCGAGTATTATAGACTCGGTAGCAACCTTCTTAGTGTAAACGCATGCTTCCGAAGGAGTTTGTTTAAAACCTAAACGATTTAAAATTTCGGTTAATTTTTTAAACCATGCCCTCGGTGCTTGTTTGAGGCCATAAAGCGAACGCTTAAGTAGGCATACTTTACCTTCTTGTCCAGGTGTAGCAAATCCCTCTGGCTGACTCATATACACCTCTTCCTCCAAATCTCCGTTTAAAAATGCCGTATCCACATCTAAATGATGCATCTTCATACCTTTTTCAGCAGCCAACGCGAAAAGCATGCGCAGTGAAGAATTACGAACGACTGGAGAGAAAGTTTCAGAATAATCAACACCATAAGTTTGATTAAAGCCTTTGGCTACAAGCCTTGCTTTATATTTAATTACGTCACCATGTGCATTTTTCTTCAGCTTATAGACCCATTTGCAAGGTATGACCTTTTTATCTGGTCTGTTAACGAGAACCCACGTTTCTTTCTCAAGGAGTGATTGGTATTCATCTTGCATAGCTCGATACCACATATCACTATCTTCTGCATTCATAGCCTGCGAATAGCTTGTAGGTTCATTCATCGTATTAAGGGATGAAGACTGCATGCATACACAATTGGCAGCAGGTTTAGCGTTTCTGGGCCTCAAATTATACCTTGGTTCCGCAGCTTCAGTATCATACTCTTCATCTTCTGATGAATGTGCAGAATCATTTTCAATTTGTTCAACTTCATTAGTAGCGTTGTACCACGGTTCTGCAATTTCAGAGTCAGATTCAATATTTTCTGATACACGTACAATATCTTGATGATTATGTTCTTCATCGGTGACATTACTTACCTGAGGTGTAGGTTCATTTGAACTATTTGACGAGTTCACATCTGAACTTAGGAGAAGAGGTATAGGTGATGGTTCATTTAAATCAACACCAGACTTATTACCTTTTAAATCGCGAAAATGATTTTCAAAGAAAGTGACGTCTCTGCTTTTCACAATTTTTCTGGGATATCTCACGTCCCTGAAATAATAGCTTCGTGGATCTTCTGAATATCCGACGAAAATGTGTTCAGACGCTTTCATGTCCAATTTCTTCCGATGGCACTCGGGGACCTGAATAAAAGCTCTACATCCAAAAACACGTAGATGAGACAAATTTGGTATCTTACCATACCACTTCTCGTACGCCGTCTTGCCTTCGAGAGCACGATGGGGTGATCTATTTTTGAGATACACCGCCATCTCTACAGCATCTTGCCAATAGGCGTTAGAAAGAAAACTTTCAGAAAGTATTGATCTGGCTTTCTCTACAATAGAACGGTTCGTTCTCTCTGCAATCGAGTTTTGCTGCGGGCTATATGGAACTGTAGTTTGGTGTTGAATTCCTTGACTTTCTAAATAGTTCGAGAATTCACCATTAACATATTCTTTTCCATTGTCACTCTTCAGTGTCTTGATTTTGGCTCCAGTTTCCCGCTCCACAGATAACTGAAAAATACGAAACTTATTCTTTACTTCAGCTTTTGAAGAAATAAAGAACACAAAAGTCATACGAGTAAAATCGTCTATAAAAAATAAAATATATTTATTGCCTCGAAATGAAGTTTCAGGCAGGGGACCACAGACATCTGAATGAATAAGTTCCAAAACTGAGGTTGACTTTTTGTGTGAAACCCTTATAAAGGGTTTTCGACTTTGCTTACCTTCAATGCAGGAGATGCATGGTTCCTTGTCTACCGCTGTGTAGTCGACGCCTACTGCGTTTCCCTTTTTTAGCTGATCCATTCCAATGCGGCACAGGTGACCTAAACGTCTATGCCAAAGCTTAAAGCTAGAAACATCGGAGTGTGTCTCAAATGCGGATAATTGACGAGGTGGGTTGACTGTACAGTCTAATGAATACAGTCCACCACAATCAGAACCATGTAAAATTACATCACCTTTACAGGAAAAAGCATCAGAATCATAAAAGTTACAACCAGTTTTATCAAAAACTACGCTAAAGCCTTTATCAACCGCCTTCTTGACTGAAATAAGATTAGACTTCAAGTTCGGTACGTGAACTACATCCGTAATCTTCTTTATATCAGTATTGTGACCGCAACTGGTAATAGAAATATCTCCGACGCCTTTGCTGGGTAATACTTCACCATTTGCAATAGTCACGGTCCCAGTTGAAGAACCTCTTATGTTTTCCATCCAATCTACTCTTGACGACATATGCGCCGAAGCACCAGAGTCAATAAAGAATTTATCATCTTGAAAGCCGTCATTAACATTCAGCGCACATAGAGAATTCTTATGATTAACGGGTTTTCTCTTCTTATCCTTCTTATGTGGACAATCTGGCCGCTTATGTCCTGGCTCCATACAATCATAACAGACTATCGGCTTCTTTTGTTTCGATTGAGGCTTGATCGGGTTCATTCGGGTTCGAAGAGCAGTACTAGGGTTATCTAAGGCTGGCTTATTCAGTTCATTCAATAATTTCGTCTTAATAAGGTCTACAGTAATGTCTATATTCGAGTTTTCTAAAGCCATTACTAAAGGTGCATATTGAGAACTTAAGCCTCCGAGAAGAATTGCAGCTATTGAAGCATCTTCCATAGTTTTGCCTATATCGGCTAAATCTTGCACAGTTGATATGACAGCATTTATGTAAGTCTCTATATTAGAGTCAAAATCATCAAGGCAGTACCTGTACAGCTTCCGTTCGAGGCTTATACGCCGCCCTAAGCCTTTGTCCTCGTAAGCGGACGCCAGGGCATCCCAAGCTTCTTTAGCTGTCTTACATGACCTTACATGGGTAATAGCCATACCATCTACAGTGAGACATATTTTTGATAACGCCTTTTGATCGTTACGCAACTTCTTCTCGGCTGAGATATGATTACCTTCAGGGTATCCGATGACGGTCTCCCATAAATCTTCATGTATGAGGTACATACGGATTTTAAACTTCCATGATGAATATCCCTCTCTATTTGTAAGTGGTTTTATTGCACTAAGAGTATTATTTGACATGATTATGTCAAAACAGAAAATATTGGAAAATTTGTGAACTGTTAAATCTTCACGGATTTTCACAAAATATATACACACATATTGTACAAACATACATATTGTAAAAACTTGCCGATTCACTTTTAATGCTAGAATACGCAGTTTTAAACGTGTAAATCTATTTAAAATATAAATTCGTGCTGATAACGAATGTTGTTTGTTGACTTTGTTTATTGAAGTGACAACATACATCAATGGAATACATAATGTGTAGAAGAAGTATAAATTCAAAATATTGATTAGCCAGTATTATACAACACTGTCACTTACACTACTCGCTTCCGGTTGTTCTCAAACTTTACTGCTCAATAATAACTTGGCTACAAAAAGGTATTTAGTCGCGGAACAATTAATCGCTTTCAGCGAAACTTCAGCGGTCAAGTTAATAAGCCTTTGTTAATTTTGTTATTTGTTAGTAACAATACTCACAACACAACGCAGCTTTTGAGATAATTTGTTTAACATTTACAAGTATTAGTAGCCGAGGGGTAGAGAACAGCGTTGGTAGGTATAGGTTGGTATACCTACTTGGTAGCCTAACGGTAAGTCTTACTATCAATCCGGAGGTCACAGTTTTAAACCCTGTAAAATTCCCACTTTGGGAAAAGTGCTGTTTTTGATATAAATTAAATGGAACTTCTAGTGTAAATTTCATTCGTGCTTGACGTGCGTTTGCTGGATGACTATATGGGATTGTGAACAGCGCGCCAAGCGGGACGTTGTGGAAACTCGAAATCCCATACAAAATACACTTTTTAAGCAAACGCGTACGTCACGTCACGCTATCGAATGAAATTTACACTAGGGGTACAGTTGCCGAGTGAACTTCATGCTTAAATCGAAGGTGTTTTCTTGGTTCGAATTCTAACCCTACAAGTTTACAATTGTACAAATACAATTCGTTGTACTTACAATTTAATAATGTGTAAAAATCGTGAAAGTTTAAATCAGTGTTCCCCACAAGTTTCTAGATATTTAGATAGTTTTATTGAGATGTAAAACTAAAAACCGGCCAAGTGCGAGTCTGATTCGCGCACGATTCGGTTCCGTAACCATTACGCAAAGAACGGCAATATATCACGTTTTTTGTATGGGAGCCCCACTTAAATATTTATCTTATTTTGTTTTTAGTATTTGTTGTTATAGCGGCAACAGAAATACATCATCTGTGAAAATTTCAACTGCTGCTATCACGGTTGATGAGATACAGCCTGGTGACAGACAGACGGACAGCGGAATTATAGTAGTAATAGGGTCCCGTTTTTACCCTTTGGGTACGGAACCCTAAAAAGAGTAGGTATTATGTTCTCTTTATTTACTTGAACTCTCTAGGCTAGGTGATTTATAATATGAATATAAAAGTAAAATATAAAAACACTTACAAAACAATAAAAAATACATATAAACACATTATAAAAAACCTAACCTAGGGTGCCGCCAGCAGCGGGGCAAGGCCCAAGCTGCCGGTGGTCAGGGCTGCAGAGAGAGGAACCGGCGGACTATCCGCGCCGTGTCCAAGATCACCGCCTTCTGCATCTGACCCTTGATCCAACCACCTAGCGAGAGTCTCTCAAGATGTTGGTCGAGACTCTTCGCTATTAGACCGTTCGCTGAAACAACTATCGGGACAATGATCGTCGAATCAACATCCCACATGGCGGTTATCTCGTGAGCCAAGTCTAGGTACTTACTAGACTTGTCCTTCTCGGCTTTCACGAGATTCTCATCATGGGGGATGGTGATGTCAACGAGCACGGCCCGGCGCTGCGATCGATCTATTATCACAATGTCAGGCTTATTGGCTACAATAGTCCTGTCAGTGATGATAGATCGATCCCAATAGAGCGTGGCACGACCATTCTCGAGAACTTGCTCAGGTGAATACTTGTAGTACGGTACTTCGCGGTCCACAAGGCCGTATAGAAGAGCAAGCTGCTGGTGAATAATCCTGGCTACGAGATTATGTCCGTGCAAGTACTCGCCGTTAGCAAGATGAGAACAACCGGAAATGATATGCCTGAGTGACTCTCCGGGACGGCGGCATGCCCGACAAATGTCGACCGTACCGTCCTTCAGGATATATTTCCGATAGTTTCAGGATATATTTCCGATAGTTGTTGTTGTTGTTGTTGTTGTTTATTATGTAATTAATGTAATTTATATATAGGTAAATACTTCATTATATTGCCGCTAACCGATTGACCTAATTAATCAGCTGAAAAATAAGGAAATACATGAACATAACACAACATTGTTATATTTGACCGCAATCGTGGAAACCTACTTGTACAATTATAATCAAACACGTTAGGTATATATATAAATAGTACCTACTTCCTCTTTTGATTAAATAAAGCCTATCGGAGGCCATGACTAATGCTCACCTCTTACTACTTAAGTCGATTATATTACGTAAAATTTTACTTATATTCTTACAGTTAGGAACTGACAAATAGGTATTGAACCTCGGTGAAGGAAAAGTTTTTTATATAACGGCGCGATTCGGGACATGAATTAGAGATTTACTAGATATGAAATAGTAAAGATATGTGACGTTCCACGGCAAAAGGTACCTAATGGCGGCTGGCGCTTACGCTATTATTAACGCCGCTCCAATATTCAGCCGGGGCAATGGTACCTTTTGCAGTGGAACGTCACATGTCTTTAGGTACTATTTCATATCTAGTGAATCTCTAAATAATTTCCCGAATCGCGCCGTAAGTCTTATGAAGTTATGTGTCGTTTAATTATTTTTTTTGTACTTTTAACCCATGGTCTCACCCGAGAATTCTCCGAGACCACGGGGACAACGCTGTACTCGAAACGTCGGAGGTAAATCTTAAAACTTAAATACGCGATTAAGTCCCGTTTTACAATATAAAAATATGTATAAAAATCGTGAAAGTTTAAATTAAAGTTTAAATCTAGTCTTAATTGAGTGCGTATTAAGTAATAAAACTTGTCCGCCCTGTCCAAATTATATCTCTATTTGTTCAAATTGGTCAAAACTGTAAGACAAGTTCAAGTAAGTATGAATGAAGTTATAATACAAAAAATCATTTTTGAAACTTCTACTTTCTATTTTGTCATACCACATAGACATTACCGCTTAGCAACCAACCTAAAAATGGCACAATAGTAACAACCATTACGTCAATTAAATATGGATCACCCCCACACGCAACTCGTCGTGCCGCGTCATGCGCGCGCGCCGCGCTGACTGTCATTTCATTGTATTTGACTCACTTCGCTGTTGCTATGTGATAACATGGCGAAATTACTGAATCACTCATCGCTACTTTATTATTATTACTTACAACTCGCGGTAATATGAGACTGTTTCCGAATATGTTTCGACTGTTTCTAATATGTATCCATACTTAATATTTCATTGATTTCATATATTTTTAATTGTTTTTTGGTTAGTTTTAATGCTTGTAAAAATTTTACATGTAAAAGTGCCCCTGTGGCCTACCTATTTGCTGAATAAAAGTTTGATTTTTACTTATAAATGCGAAGGTGTGTCTGTCTGTCTGTCTGTTACCGATTTAGTTTTTGGTATAGAGAGAGTCCCTGGTAAGGACAGGTAGTTTTTACCCCAAAAATCATGGTTTAAGGGGATGAAAAGGGGGATTAAGAAGATTGGATAAAATGTAAGCTACTCAAATGACTAATTCCACGCAGACGAAGTCGCGGGCAAAAGCAATAACTCTCTATGTCTGTTACCTACCTCTGTTTTTCGTGAAATTTGGTATGAAGATAGATTATGGATCGAGGAAGGACATGGGATAATTTTGATACTATTTATCAGTCATCATCATCGCATCGCATGCAGAAGCTAGTTTTATAGTTTTAATATAAAGAATTCATTTACTACCGTATTCTAGCTAGTTATCCTAAAACCTAGACTGCAATTTACTTTTTCCGCACCTGTAACCTTCACAACCGAAATTAACTTGTCTATCGATCTAGAACTTTTTGCCTGTCTGCCTGTCTACCGTTACTCGCAATGACTAATGATTCCGTCATACTGCTGGTCTTTTCTAACTTTGGCTGAGTGAAAGGGACGGATTAGGTTTTTTTGCGTGTGTTGCTAGGCAGCGATGATAGGTCAGTTGGCGAATAAACGAATAGGGGTTTGAGTATGAATTTTAGGGTGTTTTTATTGCTTTTTTTTTAGTTTATAAAAGATAAAAGGTTAATTTAAAATTAATTAGATACCGTCAAGTGGGGTTACTAAGGACAGATGGACTAACTATACACAATTAATTTTGACTACGTTTTAATCCAGTTTATTGAAAAATAGAGGCTAGTCAGACAAGAGAGTAAAATTTGTTTCGTAATTCATAATCGAGGTAATAATGATAATTAGGTAGGTCTGTTCAGTAGGTATCAGAGAGCCCTAAATAGTCTGTGCTTCAGTGATAACTGATAACACTACACATTTTCCACGATAGGTAAGAAATTCATTAAATTTCTCGGATGTTATTACTCACCTCCATTCCACAACCCGATACCTACCTACTTAGTACTTATGTACCTACATCCGTCCAAATCGATAGCTCACAATTTCATAATACAGCGTCACGTTACATTATTAGGTATTATATCAGTATGCTCATTCCAGTTGAGGGTTACGCTTGCCTTTTTGGGGCATGGGAAAGTTTTCTCTTTGTTTAGTTAGTTTTTGGTAACTAGAAAAGGCATAAATTAATATTCCTAATAGGGTACATATTTTGTTGTAGGTAAGAGGAAACAGGAGCTGTCATTTCTCGATACAAAAACATTCTCGATTCGGATTGCTTGGTGTGTGGCCCTAGAACAATGATTATTTTAAAATACATTAGCGTCATCAATATTCAATTATTTATGCCTCAATTTGGTAAAGTTTAATATTATTATTAACGAAGTCCTCAGAGTTAGGTCCCAAAATTTAAAGAGACAGCATATTTTTGCAGATTTGGCTATTTATAGGTGATGCAGAAGTTTTCATATTCTACGTATCGTATCTCATTTTTTACTTAAAATTATTAGAAGTTTCGTAATATCTTAAGTAAAAAAATTATGCTTCTGAATTTTTTGTATTATTTTTCGTATCTAAATAAATACACTTCCTACTTCGGATTGTCCTTGTTTTGGGACGTCGTCGGTGCCGAAGATAACAATGAATTAATATATTCATTGCCGATGTGACAATAATGGATTAATTTGCGTTTCGTCACCAATAGGGATGTTGACAATTTTTTGGAACTGGTTTCATTTTGTAGATAGACACGTAATAATTACAGAAAAAAATATTAAAAAAATATATTCATTAATTTTGAATAAAAAAACATGTATAATAAGTTTCGTGTTTAAATTTCGCGCCTAAACGCTCCAAACTGTCACGTGACCTTGATGACGTAACGGCGTTTTAAACAAACTGCTGTCAGTCATTTTTTTAAATTCTTTATATGGCAACTGACAATTTTTTTTTAAAGCGTTAACACACTACCGCATGGGACAGCGACCTTCTTTCTCGCTCTAACTTATAGCTGCGTCCTTAACGCACCACCTTACACACTATCGATTCGTGCGCCGCACCGCCCCAAGATCGCGTTTCGGTACGATAATCTGTAGACACTTAGGCAGGTTTTATAACTTGTCTTTGGCGATTCCACTGTTCCACTGTGATTACGTCACGCGCTCCGATTGGCGTTTGCAGTCACGTGATACTGGGCATTATTTTAAATACTTTTGATTATTTTTAATTAATTTATTACGCATATTTACACTTGCAAAATATGATTTTCCGCGTTCTAATATTCCCTGCTATGGTAAAAACATAACATGTTATATATTCGCGATTCATGTCAACATCCCTATTGTTCGCATTGTGAATGTGACAGCAGAGCGCATGGCAACACACATGTCTTTATAAGAATCACGTCCAAACCGATCTGAGAAGTATAATATTGTCTTATAAGCCACAATTATTATGATTTTTAATTACCTTTCTGAGACACGGAATATGAATATTTACCTATCGATTTTTATTTAAGCATGTATATGCCCTCAGCTACTTTTTACAAAATGTCAAAGTTTATACTAAATTTAAATATTTTTAAAAACACTTCAAGATAAATGTTTTAAATATTCACAAATTGTTGAAAATAAATGTGTTGTTACCACGTGTTGCGTTGTGTAAGTAAAGTGAACGGCGTCGTCATTAATTGTTTTCGATCTAAATGTCATAATAACGGTTAGTGACAGATGTCGCTACGTCAGGGTTATTGAATAAGTAAATAATTTATTACGTCAGAACAGAACTACGCCACCACGTGTTTTATATCCCTACTAATATTATACTTAAAAGTAAGTCTGTCTGTCTGCTTTACTATTTGTCGGTTTGCCTATCTGTTACCTATATATGCTTAAACCGAAGATCCTTAGATAATGAAGATATTTTGGATTCCGGGTAATAAAAAAGGAAAGTTGTTATATTAAGAAAATCATCCTTCTACGCAGACAAAGTCGCGGATAGAAGCTAATAGTTTTTATTATAATTGTCTGTCTTTCTTTTGAGTCTTCACGCTTAAACAGCTGAACGGATTTAGACGAAATTTGGTACCTAGGTATAGTCCTATAGAGGTTAAATTCCGAGTAAAATATAGGGATGGGCAAGCTCATTTGGACGACTAACCACATAAGTTAACCTACATACATTTTTTTTACATAAAAAAATATTTCCTTATCACAATATGGTATCGATGATGCCATGTACCGGTTCATTAATATTTTTAACAACTTTCATTTTCCCATTTGTTTCTAGAGTACAAATCGATCGAATTTCGTCACCATTCCTTCCGTCAGTTCGCGTAGCAACAGTTCAACAGACACGTCTACGTCAGGGCCGCGATACACGGTACGACTAGTTGCGACATGTCTTATCGGTCACCTCATGACGGTGATAACGGGGTGGAACACGTGGTTATTTAACTGAAATGAATGTCATAAGTATGACTAAGAAAAAGTGGTTATTTTAGTGTGAAGTTAATAATGATGGAAACAATAATGGTCAAGGTACGAGGGGCGTTCAAAATATTCTCGGTATTGATATCTTACGACCTCTTCTAAAATTTCTTTCGTTACTGGCCGCTAAGGTTTATTCATTGACATTAAAAAAAAGTATAATTCGAACCGAGATGGTCTTTTGTTTTTCTGCAATTGCTGAACAAACATGAACATCATGTGCGAATTGACAATGTTAACTAAATTAGAACATCGATGCGTGATAAAATTCTTGACAAAACAGGGTAAAAATCAAAAAACCATAAAAGAGGAAATGGATTGTGTTTACCGTGAGTCTGCTCCTTCTTTATCTATCATTCAAAAGTGGTCAAGCGAGTTTAAACGCGGAAGGGAGAGTATTGAAGATGACCCTAGACCTGGCCGGCCTGTAGTAGCTACTTCACAAGAAAATATTGATAAAGTGGAAAAACTTATATTGGAAGATGGTCGAGTGAAGGTAAAATTTATAGCACAAGTAACCAATCTCTCTATTGGTACCGTACATGATATTATACATGACCATCTTAATATGTCAAAAGTAAGTGCAAGATGGGTTCCGCGAATGCTGACTCGGCTTCAAAAAGACATGCGTGTAGCTTGTTGTTCCGATTTTATTGACCTGTGCGGTGAAAATCCTGATGAGGTGCTGCAAAGAATAGTTACTGGAGATGAAACCTGGGTTCATCATTATGACCCAGAGAGTAAACAAGAGTCCATGCAGTGGCACATTAAGGGTTCAGCTCATCCCAAGAAGTTCAAGGTCATCCCTTCAGCTGGAAAGGTCATGGCCACGATATTTTGGGATTGTGAAGGAGTATTACTTCATCATCTTCCTCGCGTTGTCCCGGCATTTTGCCACGGCTCATGGGAGCCTGGGGTCCGCTTGGCAACTAATCCCAGTAATTGGCGTGGGCACTAGTTTTTACGAAAGCGACTGCCATCTGACCTTCCAACCAAGAGGGTAAACTAGGCCCGCATTGGGATTAGTCCGGTTTCCTCACGATGTTTTCCTTCACCGAAAAGCGACTGGTAAATATCAAATGATATTTCGTACATAAGTTCCGAAAAACTCATTGGTACGAGCCAGGGTTCGAACCTGCGACCTCCGGATTGCAAGTCGCACGCTGTTACCGCTAGGCCACCAGCGCTTTTTTTGTGAAGGAGTATTACTAAGGTATAGAGTATTAATTACTAATCGATTATAAAGAAAAAGGTGTAAATATCACAGGACAGTACTACGCTAACATTCTACGTCAATTAAAGGATGTAATTAAAGAAAAGAGGCGAGGAAAGTTAACCAAAGGTATTCTGCTTCTGCATGACAACGCCCCCGTCCATACTGCTCATATTGCCAAGGCAGCTATTGTTGAATGTGGGTTTAAAACTGTTACTCACCCACCGTATAGTCCGGACTTAGCCCTCAGCGACTTCTTTTTGCTCCCCAATCTTAAAAAGGATCTGCGTGGAAATAAATTTTCTGACGATGAAGCATTGAAGGCGGCAGTGGAGGAGCATTTTTACACGAAAGATAAAAAATATTTTTACGAGGGATTAAAAAAAATAATTGATCGATCTTTTAAGTGTATGAACATAGGGGGGGAGTATATTGAAAAATAAAAATATCAAACTTTTCGTACTTGTTTGTTTTCATTCTCATACCGAGAATATTTTGAACACCCCTCGTATACTGTGAAACTTGGTGTACCCTTATTTTACCGTCAAATTTTTTGCCGAATTTTTAACACCGCGGGACAGAAAGTGACGGACACCGTTTTATCACGCTGTCATGTAGACAAGAACGACCATCATATCCATACTGATTTGGTTTATAAATTAGTGCAATGTTGCATAAACAATACAGAAAATGAAAATAATATTATGATAACATAATTAGTAAGTACCTACCTAACAGTCTAACTGGAATATTTATTTATATTAACTAGATTACTAGACCAACGAGACATATCTCTTCACGATAAAGTAGATATGGCGGGTTACAAATATTATTGATTACATATCCACGTAGGTATGTATAGATATAGATGGACTCATCAATTTAAAATAGCTACCATTATTAAGAAGTCCGCCCTGTTCTATTCAAAACACGATTTTTTTAATACGACTTCAACTCCTAAACCCTCTAAGTACTTACGTAGGTAAGTACTGTACAAATGGATCAATTTCACAGTCATTTGTCAAATTGTCACATGATCTTTTTGACCGCCATTTCAACACGCGGTCATTTTCAGTGTTGCCATGGACAGATAGGAGTCGCAAACATTAACTTTGACTGTTCTTTAAGTTATAAACTGAAATAGATATTATACACTAAAGAAAAAGTGACCAAGTGCACCGGTGGCCGAGCTGGGAATTTATCTTTAGTGTATGATAATTATCTATTTCAGTTTATAATTTACTCTCGTCTCGGCTTCGCACGGGTTATAAAATTATACATAAACCTTCTTCTTGAATCACTCTATCTATTAAAAACAAACCGCATCAAAATCCGTTGCGTAGTTTTAAAGATCTTAGCAAGTGTTTTTAAGCGGGTCAGATTTACTAATTTAGGTACATGCGTTTATCAAACCTTCGCCTTGAAAATATTGTTTTAAAGTGTAGGTACATAACTGCAAGCCAGTTGATCTTTTACTAGTTTTTACATAAGTTACTATAGAAAACCGTTATTTTTTTCTCTCGATTACACAATGATTACTCATAGGTTACGGATAACGGGCGATCCGCTTGGCAACGAACGGTGTGCGTCAGCTTCAGCGCTGCCCTAGTAGCACGGTCGCAGTTTTATCATTTATCACCATGCCTGTCACGTTCTAACAAGTTTGTAAGTGCGAAAGTGACGGGCTTAGTGATAGTGGATAAAAATGGAACCGTGCTGAGCCCGCTGGACGTGCTCAAAACCGTCGCTCGCACCACGTGCTGTTCTAGAACTACCTATCTACAGTTCTAGAACTCTCTCTGTTCGTCTTTTGTTTTTCGTTTATTTTAGTTGTAATGAACTAATGACACTAAACCGGCGAGCGTGTATGAGAAATGTTATGAAAGTAACGGAAGCGAAAGAGGTATGTCAGGATCGTATCAAGTGGAAATCCGTGGTCTCTGCCTACCCCTCCGGGAAATAGGCGTGATTTATATGTATGTATGTATGTAATGAATGAACAGGTTTGTTTGTCCATCGATAAGAACCGCGTGGAGACTTCTGGTTAGATAAGACCGCTAAATTAATGTGTGTTTGCTCTTATATGAGGTAATAAGTGATAAGTTAATGACAAATTTAATATTAGTTAGGTACTTACTTATAAGTTATTTTTATGTTGAGTACAAAGACCAGGTTTGTTAAATGCGTGTTGTTTTCATGAAGTTTCATAAAGACGCAATATACCTAATTATATGTAGGTCATCTTATAATAATAAATTATACAGTTTTGTCTTTGACGAAATATACAGGTTACATAAATAATAATATACCTACTCGTAGGTTACATAAATTCAGACCAGTTTAGCTAAGTATAAATAGGTAGGTAAAACGTTTTTCATTGTTTTTTTCAATCGCAACTTATGTTATCCCGATTTGACATCAATTGAGGATGAGGCCTTGTTTGAAGAAATCGCCTCTAGGCTATAAAACCACTTTTTTTTCTCTTGTCCAGCCGAAACTGAACTTTTTGCCAAAAACGAACCGAGATTCGGCCGGACAGTACCAAAAATATAGTTTTTCGGCTGAACCTTTGACCGAATGATGATTTTTATGTCGAAACATGACGAAACCAAAACTGAAACTTCGGTCGGAAAATAGACTCTAGATCTTTGGCTTCCATATAGGTATGTATTATTACATTACTTACATCAATAATAAGACTGTTTAGTTATGGAGGAGCGGGGCACCCTGATACAGGTTCACTCACCTAAAAGGAAGTCCCAACCACTGATGGCAATTTGTAGATGCTTAATAAGGAAATAAATAATTTTCATTTTCATTTTCATTTTTTCATTTCATTTCATTTCATCACAGTTGGAACGTCGCCTCCGATGGTATGACCATATAAGCCGCAGACCGGTAGACTACGTCGGAAATAGATGCCTCAACCTCACTGTCCAAGGCCCTAGATCACGCGGCCGCGGTAGTCCTAAGAAGCGCTGGCTGGACGTCGTGATAACGGACATGGAAGAGAACAAACTCACACTGCTCACACATAAGGATGCCGAAAATTAAGTACGAAAGCGGACCCTGGCGTGAGGCCGGGTTAACGCTAGGTTGAAGAAGACAGTTGGCACAAAAATGGAATTCCTTGACTAAGGGTACCTTTTTTATCCTATCTTAGAACGACCGGACCAATTTTGATGTATGGGTGTGAAGCTTGGACGCTGACTCAGAAAGAAGAGAGTAGCTAAGCTCTTACCTAGTGGCGGATAGGAAAATCTGGCGAGGATTCTGGGGCTTATCAGAGATGAGGATGGAACTTGGAGGCGAAGGAAGAATAGGGAGCTAGAGGAGCTGGTTGCGATGCCCAATATAATTGGCGAGATCAAAGCCACACGACTCCGCTGGGTCGGTCACCTGGAGAGGATGGGGGAGGATCGTGCTGTGAGAAGAGCGTATGTGGGACACCCGGGCGGAAAACGTCCATCTGGCCGTCCCAGGTACCGCTGGAGTGACGAAGCCCAAAAAGACCTGTCCGCCCTCGGAATACCCACCCAACTGGCGTGAAGTGGCGCAGGATAGGGCAAAGTGGCGCTGTCTTGTGTCAGGGGCCAATATCTTTTTTGGGTCACTGAGCCAGTGATGTATGTATGTATATAGAACGACCTTATGCAACATGTCCATCTGTTACACAGCACAGGTCAGAACAAAGGCTCACCCAGACCCCAGACGTGCCTATCCTGACAAGTTCCGTGTCCTATCTTATCACCAACGTCACTTCGCTACGTGTGTGATAGAGCACCTATGGCGTAAGTGGTGGACACGTCATAATTATGGTGACATGGATTTTGCACCATGGACCTAGAATATTACGGACGGACTGTCACCTAAGACAAACTGTGACACTGCAATGGCGGACGGTTTGAATGTGTGCGTGTAGACGAGTGTTACCATGTAACACAAATTCTCCCCTAATGGTGAAACAATTATTTTTAATATCGTCCTTGTTTTCGAATAAAAAAATTGGGACAGTTTTACGTTAGACAATAAAAAAGGTGTGTACGTATCTGATAGGTCTTGAAATTCGCAATATTGCACAATTACTTTGTGCAAACATTATTTTCAATACCTAATGATACTTAGCATCGTAATGAAATCAGTTCGTCATGTTTTTTTAATTTATACATTTAACTTGAAACATATCTGGTTTTCAACAAAAAAAAAATATAATACATAACAAACAAACGTTAACTATCAAACATGCATGTAAGCGTCTAAATCTCCTTAGTATCGGGAAATTACCATACCGACCTAGTTTGAAATGCACAATCAATAATTTAACCATTTACCTAAATGATCTCTTAATACATAATGATTTAATAAGAAGGGTATCAATTACCCTACTTTCGGGAAATTACACTATTCATGTTACTGGTCACACTCCTGTTTTGCAGTTTGATAATTTATAAACAACAAATTATCGTGATTTTACGTACTAATTCATAAACTTAAGTATGAAAAGTTATTCCGTGACTTTTTTTCTTTCGATCGGTACAATTCTAGCAGGATTTAACTACGCATGCCGGCATATTTTATATTTTTCTTCGACATGTTTACTTCAATGACGTTTCGATTCGTCTGACGGCAAACTGGTGGATGTGGGCTGTCAATGTGTGTGTGTCACGCGTAAATACTATGAAACTGGTGGATATTGGAATCACAGTTGTGTTGTAAGCGAAATTCTGTCCGTAATATTATAGGTCCATGTTTTGCACCATCTGTCTAGAATAGGTAATTATGGTATTTATGATTCTTTAAAAAACTCTTTAAGGTATAGCGTATGCATAGAAAACTAAGTGCAAAAGCTAATAACTGATTTGGAGACAGCTTTTGTAAACCAATTAGGTATTTGTTACAAATAATAATTAAATATTATAGGAATAAATATTATGCGCTTACCGGGATTCGAACCCGGGGCTTCATAGGCAGGGTCACTAGTGTCACTACCCACTAGACCAGACCGGTCGCTGAGATGAGATGATGTTATCATAAGAAAATGTACTTTGGAGCTGATTTTCGGGAGTGACCACGTATACTATTATAGTACATACTTATGGGAACATTAAAAACGCTAATGTGACCGCAAGCCAATGTATTGTATGTTCCATCATTGTATTTAGGTATGAGTCTCCGTTTCAGCTCTTGGGCAAAATTATTTCGTAAACCGTCTATCCGACTGTTTTCTACAAATCGCATTTCTCAACCGACTCTAGTGAAAGTTTTTGAGCAATTTGGCGATTTATCGTTGATTAATTTTTTTGCCTTTTTCAGAATGACTTATTTACGGCGTTATTCATAAACGTCTACTAAGTTAATCCAATGATGATCGTCGTTTGTCCTTCTCTATGGCACAAGTTAACGACAGATAGGGAGAAACGCGATAGACAAACTCGCGAGGTCTACGCATAGATCCCAAAGCCAGTAGGTACTAGGTACCAAGTTACCAACGTAGTGGCCTGGTGATAACCTGAAATGACTTATTACTTCTGCTGTTACCATGTGATTTAAATAAATGTGTGTTTCCATTAACCCCTTAAACACGTTCAGACCACATTTACTTTAATGAATACTACCATTAGTCCAAAACGTCGTATTTACTAGATTAATCGATGGCTGATGTAACACACACTTGTCTTGGTCTACCTATACTATCATAGACTGATGCAATACTCGTGCGTATTACAGTTAAGTGATAACCCTAGGCTTTAAGGAAACAAATACTGAATTAAATTTAGTTTAAATATTAAAACAACGCAATATCTTGACGTTTTTACAAGCTGACCCTATTATTATGAAATGATTGTGAATGTTTGGACTGTCGGATGTTTTTCACTCCATCTAGGGTTGCCAGATGGTCGGGATTCAGCGGGATTCTCCCGATTTTTTGCATGTGTTCCCGATTCCCGACAAAGTGAAAATTGTCCCGAAAAACAGCATCACGTTATAAAACAATAATATCAAGTTCTGAACTGTCGTCGAGCAAACCAGCGACCCGCGTCGATCCCGTCAGCGCGCGCGCGGGGCGCGCGTGGCGAGATTGGGCAGAGCAGCTGACGTAGTGCCAATAATGTAAAATATCGTTGTTTTTAATACAATTAATTTAATTTGAATGGTTCATTTTCCCGACTTAAGGCCCAAAATCCCGACAAATTGATATTTTTTCCCGATATTAGCGCCTTTCGATCTGGCAACCCTAACTCCATCACACAAAAACAAGTAGGTACATAATACATAAAAGCAAAAGGAATCGGATGAAATTTGACACGGAGATAGTTGGGGGAAGGGGGGCTTAGCAGGGGTTGGAGGCAGTTTTTTTTTACACCACATCGGTGGCATACAAGCATACGGGCCGCCTGATGGTAAGAAGTCACCGTAGCCTATGGACGCCTGCAACTCCAGAGGTGTTACATGTTACAGTTATAAATCAATAAATAACAAATACATACTTAGAATATGAAGCAATTTGTTGTTTTTAAGTAATCCATGTCACATTTCGGCCACATTCCTTAACTTTTATGGAATTCATCTACAAAGTCTTTTTGACTTACTTTTTTGCCACAAAAAAACTATCCTCCTCTAGACATACGAACTTAGTCAACTTGGTCCAACGACAATAAACTCTTCATCAGAGGGAATTTAACAAAGAATACGTATTATTGCAAGTACGAGAGAAGACAAGTTAGACAAGACCAGACAAGTCTCCGGCTGTTGGGATAGCAACTTCATTGATTATTGGACCTTATTCCAACGTAATAAAGCTTATAATAGTTATGTGATGATTACAGAAAGGGCTACGTCATAGTGCTTTAACTATTCTAAGACAAGTTTGCAACGGCTGTGACTAGTCACCGGTATAGTTTGAACTTTGAGTCATCATTCATGTCGTAGAAGGAGTAGTCAGAGTAAGACTTGACTACTTAATTTAAAAAAAAAAACAAGAAATACAGTACAGTACGGCAAATGATGATGATGGATTTTCCTTTTGCACAGTAGTTCTTTTTGGCTCACAGATTGATTTAGGAAGGAGAGCGATTTTTTTTTTACTAAGGTACCTATCCCTCCAAAATTTGTAAAAATTAAAGTTTTGCTATGTGGTCAAGTTTGGTGGGTATCAATTTCGGGCACATTAAGGATGCTAAAGTTGCATTGTTGATGCTAGTTTTTAGTTTTATTTAGTTAAGTTTGGTTATTTCTTTATTAATGTACATTTACCTGTTAATTTATTTATTTACATATAATACTGTTAGTGTAAAAAATTTGGTGTTCTTTAAAAATAAGTAAAGTCTGCACCTGCAGATAATACCAGACACAAGGAAGGCCGCAAAAATATCTGACACGATCTTATTCAGAGCCACATATTTTTGCGGCCTTCGAAGAGTAACACATTATTGCAGGTGACTGTACCTACATACTCAAAATATCTCTGATTTAGACATACTAGGTAAGTACGGTAAAAAAAAATCGAATAAAGTCTTTAAACAAGTAGGTATGTACTCTAAATAAACACTCGATCCTTATCTCAATTAGTCAGAATAAATGCTACCCAAGAAGCCAGTAGCACCAGTCGACGTCAAAGATATGTTTACATTTTTCGCCTTATTACAAAGGAGTAAGGTGCAAAAGTGTAAACATGTCTTTGGCTGTAGCACAGTCAAGCACAGACGCGATTATTTTTTAATAGACGCCTATGAGTCTAGAGTCACGTATACTTATTACAAATAAAATATTAAAAAAGGCATATTTTCCTTTATGTTTCATAGTGACTTACGACCTTTTGTTTTCGTTGTGTTTCTGCAGCAACGGCTGATGCAATTTTCTACCATTAAGTGCGATATTAATTATCTTATGGAATTAAACTAATGGTAGATAATAATTAAATAAATGAACGTTTACTCTGAATGGAGAGATTATGTTAACATCATGTGATCCGATGAAGGTAGGTACATACCTTATGGAAACATACAGACTCACAGATACCACATTGAAGCGTTTGTTCTTGTAATACAGTAGGACCTCAATAATCCGAACGGGAAAAACCAGCCGATGACGGATTACAGAGGTTTGACATTTGCGCGATTCTGGAGATACTCTTGAACGATTTCCACAAGATATGACTTAGAGATCCAATTCACATCTAATAGATATCTAACTCTCTTCTTCTTCCTCGCGTTGTCCCGGCATTTTGGCCACGGCTCATGGGAGCCTGGGGTCCGCTTGGCAACTAATCCCAGTAATTGGCGTGGACTCTAGTTTTTACGAAAGCGACTGCCATCTGACCTTCCAACCCAAAGGGTAAACTAGGCCCGTATTGGGATTAGTCCGGTTTCCTCACGATGTTTTCCTTCACCGAAAAGCGACTGGTAAATATCAAATGATATTTCGTACATAAGTTCCGAAAAACTCATTGATAGATATCTAACTCTATCTAACGTAAAAGTGACATTGGTTGCCCGAATTGCGCTGCAAAAGAGAACTAGTTGAAATCTAAACTATAACATATCTAGAATGGATCTAGTACGTGTCGTTTCTTGTGAATATCTTGAAGTTCGAATACGGCAGTAAGGTACCTAAATACTCTTCTCATTTAGATAACCTATATAACATTTTCGTACTTACCTACTTCTTTGTGCGAGAGTGCCTTCAATACTTTTAATAGGGATGATGACACATGTTGAATTTTATAACAAAATCTATTAAAATAGATAGCAAATGAGCAATTTATCAGAATAATGTGGATATTAAAATAAAATATTGAAAAATTACAAAAAATACAGGACTTGAAAGTTTCAAAATTTAAGTTTTTTTTAACTTCCAAAAACGATAAAAGTAAGGGTACCATTCGATTCCTTAAATTTCACCCAAAAAAATATTGTACCTACTTATAGCAACTATATACATAAACGCAATATTTCACCGACAAAAACGCAATTTTCTTGTTTTGTCCATACTACAAGATGGGCTCCCAGAGACCTTGACGTCACGTTCCCTTCTCGTTTTGTATAGGGCGTTTCGCGAGTGAAGTGCGACTGTCGGCCTTTGGCTACAATTTCTGACTTTTGTGTTGCTTTAATGCAATGGGTCCCATATAGACATTTGATCCTAAAAACAAACCCGATCGATTGATACCATAAATGAAAATTAGTCATGTAGCCTCGTTAAGTAGGTACCTATTATCAAAGTCGTTTTCTTCAACCCGAGACCGTTTGGACTACAGATAGGGTGTTTGTTTCATTTTCGCTTTTTCAAGCTTCCGGGTTCAATCACTACATAGTATAAAACAAAGTCGCTTCCCGCTGTCTGTCTGTCCCTATGAGTATGCTTAAATCTTTAATACTACGCAACGCATTTTGATGCGGTTTTCTTAAATAGGTAGATAAGGTGATTCAAGAGGAAGGTTTATATATAATTTTTTAACCGTGCGAAGCCGGGGCGGGTCGCCAGTAAAAAAATAATTCGCAAAGTATAATAATAGGTAATAATGGAGTCTTCGAATACCAACAGTAGCAATTTCAGAAAAGTACCAATCATATCACTTTCGCAATTCGCCCGCCGAGTGCACGGTCCGTGGTTCGATGCAGGAAACGATCACATATTATATTTACTCTTTTCCTAGCAATTTGCTGCGTAACGCCGCTGTATCTCTGATTGCTTATTGGTTACTAATAGTTTCCTGTATATTACTCGCTAGAGCTACCTGTAGATACATTTATGAAGTATACAATATATAGTAGTAGTACAATATAGGTATGGTAGAGCGAGCTTTGCTCGGAAAACATATAAAAACTCAAAAATGCACGTTTTCCCAGAGAGAAGACCTAAGCTAGATCGATTTGTCGCTCCAAAAGGGCTGTTTCCGAGATCCCCGAAATATACAAATATATATATGTATACTACTACTATGTATATTATACAAATATATATAGGTATGTAACTATGTAGTTACATACCTACATATATACAAGAATTGGTAGTTTAAAGGTGTAAGATATTACGATATGTAGCAACGAATGCTAGTAATAGACTTACTTGAATGTTATCATGCCAAGTTTCATGTCATTTCAATATGTATGTCGTTTTAAAATGAGAGCGTAATAATTAAGTACCTACAATTGTATGCATGGCGGCTTCGTGTGACTGTTAACTAAACAAGCTAGGTAGTAATTTATAATAATAATAGATTTAACCGATGATCAAACGTATTGTTTAAAGCCGCGTGACCTCGATCGATTCAATGACTAATTAGAATAAGGTGACTCTTTTGTCACCATTCGCCATACAAGGTTTTATAACTATTATGAGCACTTAGTTTTTTATACCTACTCTGGACTCGTATGTTCCTTCAGGGGTCAGCTTTAAAAAACCTACAAGTTTCAGGTCTTTGCAATTAGAAATTACCTAGCTCAAAATACTAATGGATAGGCACTATTTATATCTGTGCACAATTGAATTTTTTTAGAACAACCCTACACCACAAATGGTTTGATAATTTATAGTAACTAAGTCGAAATTTTTATTTATTATTTTATTTACATAAATTAAAGATACTTGTATCCCACCACTTCCACCATATTTGCAGTTTTAAGTACTTAAAAATAAAATACTTACACTTAGTAATAAAATATAAATTACTATTTATTTTATTTTATTCTAATTTTACATTATTGTTCATAAATCGTAGTTTCGTAATTGAATGTAAGTATATAAGTACATATGTAAATTCCACCATTTCGGTATAATACCTGCATTTAAAAAACGCACATTATACGCACACTACCAATTTTTACCTATCACACACCCTGCCTAATAAATCCTCCGGCATAAAACTGTGATGACGTCACAAAATGGCTGACGTGAAACAATAACTCCACTATCAAATCGATAGGTCTTAAGCGCCAATAATTCTATACTAAATCACGTCATTTTGGCAACTTGTACGTTTTCTTATTTTAGATCCGAAACACCTGTGCCCGTATTAAAGAAGGGTGCAGAAATGATATATCGGCTTATATTACTTGTCATACGAAAGTGAATTATGTCTGGCTTTGTAAGTAGGTCGACAGTTGGCAAGGACAGTGTGAATATTAAGAGAAAACATATTTTGATGTAGATCAGATAGGTAAATTTACATGTATAAATTGTATATGTACCAGGTTTACTACATGTAACGTGGCTCAAAGTTGGTACCATGACAAAGTAACCTACAAATTATATATCTTAAAAAATACCTTCTGTTGAAAAACGTACAAAAAAAAACGTACGAAAAACATACGACGCTTATAATAGTAGTTTATGCAACAGTGATATAATAAGGGTTCTTAAAATTCAAGGGTCGAAGTTACAAAACGAGACGTAGTCGAGTTTTGTAAAAAAAGACCCGAGAATTTTAAGAACCAATTATGAGCTGTTGCATACATTACTTTTTCTATGACAGCTGCAGCAAAAAAAAAGACTTATTATTAAAAAAAAAGAGTTATTATTTAAAAAAAATTGAGTTATTATTAAAAAAAAAAAGAGTTATTATTGTAAATGAAAACATACCTCTTTCAATCAAGATGATCGGAACTTGTATCTTTAAAAAAAATAAAGCAGTTGTATTATACTCATAAGATGACTGCTAGCAGTCATCTTATGAGCCTATAGACAAATCATTCAAATGACATTGCTTTAGATATCACTGTCAGTCATTTAATTGACACATTTAAGTGCTGGAGTAGAAAAATCTTATAATACTACCTGCAATAAAACATTTAATTTTATTGTTTTGAAATGTCGAATTGATACAGGATATTTTAAGTTCCAAAAACGAAACCCTTGTATCTTTATATGTCTGCATGTCTGTCCATCCGTTTATCTGACCATTTTACATATACCTTCTTTCAATCACCATTAAAGCTATCTTATCTTTGACAATGTAAGTCAATAATCAGGAAAACAGCATAGATACTCAGCCGATAACCGGTACATAGAAAACTTAGTCCGGTTCTTGGATTCGTTGACTAAGCGATGATTGGCTTCGATATGACCTCAGTTTATTAAGTCTAGTACCTACCTACAGTCAGCAACAGAAGTTGTTACGCGGGCGAGGTGACGGTCACAATTTTTTTGAACACCTCGCTCGCTTAGCAACTATTGCTGCTGACTGTACCTATAAACTTTTCCCAAAAAAATAAGTTTTTATTTAAATGTATGAATGCAGTTTTTCTTGTTATTAAAATCGATGACATGGTTCCTAAGAACAGATCTTCATGTCTTATAGTTTCAGACTTTCCCATACTGACCGATCTAAATGGGCTACCCTGTATATTATGGGATATTCACTTATCCACGTCAACTGTAACATGTTTTTTGTTTACCCTGTGTGACGTTACAAAACATTTGCCTATTTGTGTTGGCGTTTTCTGCCTGAAAAACAAGTGTTCGACATTTTAGGGGTCCTTAAGCTTTTCTTCCTGACAGTACCTTCAGTAGCAGTACCGCCGAGTTCACAAACATGTTTACTTACAAGCCAACGTTCCAAAAATATATTTACAGTTTTTTAGATATGCGTGTACTAATATTTTTGGAGCGTTGACTAGTAAAGATGTTTGTGAACTCGACTGTACACTTTAAAAAAAACCTACTTAGTATTCGAATGTTAACAACTTAGTAAGGTAAACGTACTACATAGTGCTCGACATGCTAATGTACAATAGATGACACCCTGCTGTTACCTTACTTACTACAAAAGAAATAAAATATGATAGAAAAAATACAACTCAGTATATATTTGTATTCTAACCTCTGACGCAAATAAAAGTACATGTACTCTACATAGTATAAAACAAAGTCACTTCCCGCTGTCTGTCTGTCCCTATGTAGGTATGCTTAGATCTTTAAAACTACGCAACGGATTTTGATGCGGTTTTTTCTAATAGATAGCGGAACTATGATGTACAAATTGTTAACCCGTGCGAAGCCGGGGCGGATCGCTAGTATAGGTAATATATAAATACCTTCATGAACCAATTTAAGTGCAGTTTTCGAAGATCACGTTGTTATAGTTTCTTCTATATAGTTTCTTAATATTTATGTTTAATCAGAATCCTCAGTAAAATATCAAAACGCACTTAACCAATATTTTTTCACGCCGTTCGTTCAGGAGTCTTGTGATAAATGGAAATACACACATTACAATTGTCAGAACAAATAAGAAGAATTAACACATTACTCTTCTTTCGGCACCGTGTTGGTTAGGGGGCTCGCTATAATTACTTGTGTACGAAAACTTTTACATACGATTTTAAACCTTATTCCTGTACGATAAGATTCTAAATTCTAATGAATTATCGAAACAGTAGCTGCATTCGGTAATTAAATGAGAATGGACTTTAAATATAAGGAGTTAAAGTAGAGATTTGACTGTTATGAAACTGCAGGTTCCGGAAAGTACTGTAATTACTTATTATAATAATTGGTGAAGGAATATTGACTTAACACAGTTACTCAGGGGTTATTGATTTGATACTCTGTGGTGACAGGAAGTCCGGTTATAAGAAAGGGTTAAATTAAATACAATTATACTGCTACATACTTACATAAGTAAAGATTTACTGCTTTACACCCGCGTATCGTTAAAGCTATCAACCCCATTTTCATACCTTTAGCTTAAGGTATAATTTCAATTGCAGCAGCGTTGCAGCACAGGTTTACTGCAGTTAATGTACCTAAGCTATTCAACTTCAACAATGATCTTGACATTCTCTGCAGCTATGCAGCGGGCAACAATGTAATCTGCAGTAATTTTTTTTAATGTTGTCTGGTTTTTTCACTAGTCACATGTATAGAGGTATTACAAATTTCATAATATACCTACCCAACAGAGCATTGCTGCAAACCAATAATTACTACAAGCTGGGTTAATTCTAGTTTATTAAATAACCATAACAACACCCTTATTACATAGACATAGAGTTCAAAGTAAAATACTGACGAATGAATGCATTGTTGAAGTACTATTGTTGGGACCCTTGTGTCCTACACCAGGGAAAAACCCGCGTGCAGAGGGGTGTATGTTTGGCATGTGTGGATCTTATTCATATTTGTTTTTATTATTAAATTAAATATGTAGGCAAAAAACAACCATAATTACATCTATATCAATCAACATAGTTCCTATGAGCCTGTGACTACATATAACAATTATGGGATAGTTCTGTAGGTACGTACCTACTTGTTAATAATCAATATATATAATAAAAGGAAGTGTACAATGTGCGTGCCGCTAAAACTCAGAAATGAGCCCCGATACGATCAAGGAAGTTATATGGTGCGGTAGCCCTCTACCTCCCGTCCATGAAGAAGTTTCCCGTTTTTACCTGAAGCGTGTGCTTTTGAAGATATAAGGGCTGAAAGTTTCGCCCAGACCCAGACCCAGAAGCTGTCGTATTGTTATTGAATATTGAACCTTAACTTAATAGACGAAAGTTCAGAATAGATCGTGAAATATATACCTACAAAAATGTGTACCTGGTGTGGTGTCTCGGGTCTCGGAGGCTAGACATTTCTAGAACAGTCCAGAACATTCGGGAGGATTCGAGAGCATTCCACAGCATTTCAGAACATTCTGGAATGTTTTCAAATGTTTGAGAATGATCTAGGATAGCTATCATTGTGGAACATTCCAGAACACTTTCGAATGTTCTGGAATATTCTGAACCATTCGAAGCCTTTTTTTGTAGGGTCGGAGCGGAGCTACCATTGGTACGGGTATATTGAGCAAGATCCGTCATGAGGTTAGAATGTTCGAGAACGACCCAGAATATTCTAGAATGTTGTCGAATATTCGGATATAGCCTAGAATCCAGAATATGTTGTCGAATGTTCGAGAACATCCCAGATCATTATGGAATATTCCAGAACACTCTCGAATGTTGTGGAATATGCTGGAATATGGGGGCCATTTGATTTTTTTACAACTACCACACAATCACAATCACATGTCAACTCTCTGAGCGAAGCCGGGTACCTCAGCTAGTTATAAAAATATTTACCAAGTTTCCTTATGAACATATTATTTACAGTATTTTTTGGCTTGTACAGTATTATTTATGATCTGTGGCTTGTACGTAGTGGTCCAGTGGTCCACTCAAACTTTTGATAAATAGACAGAGCTTACCGAAAGAAACCTAACACAGAGTCACAGATCCATATAATAAATATAATTTATTATTCCATTCAGAATCAAAACTGAAACATTTTTATTGTATAAAAGTTAAGTACAGTATACATATTTAATAACTGTAATAAAAATAGAGGGTTTACTTACCATAAAATATTACGTGCCTTTTTCTTTGCGAATTATTTGCAAAAAAATGATGCCTACGGGGCCTATTACAAAAAACTACCATGCTGAAATGGAAACACAGCAAATACAATGTCTCTAAAATTTTGTTTATAATATGTATACCTACCTATACACTTATTAAATACCATGCAATACCATAGGTACTTTTAGCGGGTCTATCGCGAATTTTTTTTTTTACCTTTCATGTTTTGACATTGATTTACATACGTAAGTTATTTTCGAGTAGGTAGGTAATTTTATAAACTAGGTAGGTAACTATCTTGTCTTTGTTTTAATGTAGAACGCGTACTTTGAAGTTAGGTACTTTGGAAGGACAAGAAATCATTGTATGGTCACGTATAAGTAGGTACCTACTTATTTAATAGGTATAACCTACTTCTATAAAAACCTACGTATAAACAATGATATTAATTACCTATTTAATTATTTGATTTGACACGCCTAGCATAAAATAGCACATTAATAGATAAGTGCTCTGGTCACATGTAATTTAAGAGTATAATTCAATTTATGAACGCCATGTGAACTAAATAATGATTTAATTATTTAAAAACAACGTGATAAGCAGTCACGTTGTTTTTGCTGTGAATGAAGCCAATTCGAATGTACATTTTGATATCTAAGTATCATTCTCTTGTGCGTCTCACTCACGCCAATAAATGTACGAATAAATACGAGTGAAACAACGCGTGAATGATATAAATACCTATAAATATATAACATAATTTAGATATCGAAATGTGCGTTCGAATTTGCCTCCGTATCGAGTAACCAAAGCGTAGAATAACAACGTGCAAAAACTGCGCGTGAATTGCATCAAAGATGGCGGAAAAAAGGGCGTGGCGTGCGCGCACGCAGGGAGCGTCGCGTCGCTACGCCGGCAGTCAGCCGTGGCCACGCTCGCGCACGGACGTATCGCCGCCATGTCGGAATTCACGCAAACGCAAAACTCCATCCTCCGCATTAGCGATGAAAAAACTCTACAACTCATAGAGCTTTACGAGCAAGAACAGTGTCTCTGGAACACACACATTCCAGAGTACAAAAGCAGAGAGAAGAGACAGAAAGCGACTGAGAGAATCGCTCGGAAACTGGATATTAAATACTTTGAAGCCCGCCATGTTGTGATCAAGTTTAAGAATTTGAGGAACTCGTATTGCCAGGAGCTGAAGAAGATAGCGTCGAGTATCAGCATGGGCTTGAGTGAGGACGAGCAGTACAGGCCGAAGGTGTTCTGGTTTTCGAAGATGGACTCGTTTCTGCGGCCTCATCTTCAGCCAGCGAGAGGCCAGTCGTACTCTTCGTTGGTAAGTAACCTTTAAATCCATAGACGTTTTAGATTAGGTATAAGACCACTTTATAAAACCACGTAACGCGCTGGCCACAAAAGCGTCTGGCTTCGGCTAAGGCGACAACCTTAGGTGGAAACGAAAAGTCCGATCGCTGTGTCTCGCTCCAACCGATGCTTGTCGCCTTAGCCGAAGCCAGTCGCGCAATTTCGTGGCCAGCGCGTAAAACTACTTAAATGGAGCCGACGACAGTAGCCGAACGGAACCGATGACGGCCGATATCGCGAGGATCCAACCGGGTGCCGAGTGCAATTTACTGAAATATGAAATCTAACGACTGTTTATAAGTTTCATATTTCTTTGGCATCTAATAAAGTTAAGGCACGACACTTGTACCATCACGTCTTACAGCAGGATATTGTATATTACAGTCGTTTTTAAATTACCGTGAACATTGAAATCCACGATATTCGGTTACTGTCCACGGGATTCAAAAACGTCTGCATACAATTTCACACACCTAGGTCTTGTTTCCCTCTCCTTTTGTTTTTTTTATTATATTTGTCACGTGACGGTAAAACGTGCCGTGTGGCCGCGGATGTCCACGATAAAATATTCAAGCTAAAAACTATAATGCTTTATTTTTGTCTCTTTCTAGCACGTATCTGAGAATGAGCAAGCGAAGAGCGAAGCGGGAGCCGACAGCGACTCAAATCAAAACAGCGAAGATTACTGCATAAAAGACGATAGCGTGAACTCATTCCCCATCGTGGAACTAGATGTAGATGACAGCATCCATTCTGAGGATGAACCACCAATGAAACGACGCGCTTTGAGATATTCTTCATCTTCGTCTAGAATGAGAGATGTATCACAGTCTTTTGTCCAGAGGGACCTTGCTAAGACTGTTCAAGACTTGGAAGCGAAAGTCCAAGCGCTCACTAACGAAAGAAAGGAAGATTATTATGATTCTTTTGGGAAGTATATAGCGTCTTTGCTAAGAAGTATGCCGAAGGAAAAGGCGATGTTCCTACAGCCACAAGTGATAAGTCTGATAGTGTCCGGGTCTGGGTCAGGAGACGGTTCTGTGAGTCAATCTGATATTTAGATTTAGTTTATATTCTTATCATTCTTTTGTAATTGCATTCCAATAAAAATATGTTGATTGAACCTTGTTGTTTTAATTTGCATGTGTGATTTAGTTAAAAAGACCATGCTTGCCCATAAAGTATTTTTCTGACTGCGCGACGGAAAGGAGAGTAATGTGTTTAATAGTAACTTTAGTGGTAATCACAAAAGATAGAAAAGTTTAGAATTCTAGAACTTATTCTTTCTCAAATAAATCAAATAATGTCTAAGTACCTATACTTTGTCAAGCAAATCTTGTCAGTAGCAAAAGGCGACGAAATATCGCGGGTTAGCAACACTACGTTTGAATACTTTGAATTGACCGTGTCACTGTCAATCTGTTCTGTGGAACTGTTTTATTTACATTTCATCGTTGTTCGATGTACTTACAATGTACATTGCTGCTTTTTGTTCGTTTCCTAGAGATACCAAACTTTAGTTTGGTTTACATTGCTACTGACATATCCAGCTTGACAGACTATACCTACGTTTTTTATTATTTTAAATGCGACCAAACGACCACAACAATTTAAAATTACAGTACAACAAAATAATAACATTACGTTCGAAGTGCGGCCGAAATGAACACATAACTCTTTCGTCTCAGCGTCGACCATTATTTGGACTGAACGACGTAAGCGACTGGGTTTTCATATGAAAGTCGGTTCTTTCATGCAATGAACCAGTTGACGTTAACAACTTTTGATATTCAATCTAGTTACGAAGATATTATGTTGTTTGGTGTGTTTGTAAGATGTTTTTTGCATAGCGTACGTACGTTATTTTTCCACTTTACCATAGAGAAATATAGTAAGACAAGAGTGCTCACTCCATACATCAGTTCAGACTATTAATTTCAGTGTCTACATCTAGCATCGAGTAGCGGAACTATCAGTACTGCTACATCTATTTTCAAGTAGCAGTACTGATAGTTCCGCTACTCGATGCTAGATGCTAATAGTCTTTTTGGTACTAAAACTGATGTATGGAGTGAGCACTCTATGTATTTTTTCTCTATGACTTTACAGAGAGTGAATACAAGATATAATATAAGTTAACAAGCAATACCAACCAAGCTGTAGGTACCTATTATTACCTACTCGTTTTACGTATTTAGTACATCCTACTTACTTAATTACATTGTTTCTTGTAAGTATTTTAACTTGATATTAATATCAGATATCTTATTATTTGCCAGATCATAAATTTGTCACTATTGTATGATGTTAGTCTGCTGAAAATGTTTACGTACCTTTTTCATATGTATTGAAAGGCTTGAGAAATCTGTCAAACAGCATATTTAAAAATAAACCACGGCCTCTGTCAAAACCGTCAAAATAAAGATATATAGGAAATATGGCGTGTGGAATTTGCTAGTTGCTTTGTTGTTGTTTTGCTGAAAAATGTCTTGTTTCGAAAATCCACAGGTTTCGACCGTGACCCTATTCAATGTTAAATATGTATGACAAGACACATAAGACATGTGAAATTCCAAGTTAAATTTTACACGGAAAAGTAAGAAAATATGTTAAAGTCTCGAAATATAGCTTTTATGTAACAATAAAATGTCACTGTCAATTTCCTTGATAAAATGAGTGACGATAAAGGAACGCATTTCGATTACCGTAGGCTCAAAGGGCGAAAGGGACAAAATGGCGAAAATGAGTTATGAAGTGTAACTGCGTTCATAATTAATTTTCGCCATTTTGTCCCTTACGCCCTTTGAGCCTACTAGGTAGTCGATTTAGTCTGATCAATAAAATTATCATTATCAGTCACATTGGGCGTTAAAACCACTGGAACAATATGTAGGGTAAATACAAAATCTGGATACCAATTATTTCTGGATAAATTCAAAATTGAAGAATTCAAAATTAAATGAGGAGTCAAGGTTTGAATGGAAAATTAAATTGCAGCAACAAACTTAGTGTTGCCAGCGATACTTTTTACTGACCATTGATGAACCTTTTATCTTTGTAATAAGTTATAGGAATTGCAAGTTAACATTGTAGGTACCTACTGTAAGTAGCTAGAACGCTGTTTGTTACCTACTCGCAACGAGGTCGAGCAGGCGCATGAATATTAACACGGCTGTCAAAACAGAAATTTGCATCTTTTAATGAACTGATGTATTCAAATTAAGTGGCAAACAAAAACCGCTGAAGACTGGCGGCCAAAGCGGTCAAGAGCGAACGGGGATTTTAAAATAAGCGTTGCATATTTGTATGTAAGGTACTGGCAGAATACCAGCGATGTGGCTTGCCGCATCACAATGCTGAGCCAGCGCCTTTTCTGTGCCACGACACATGGCTTCATAATTTTCTAATGTAATAGTTAATAGTTTTTAGTAATTAAGTTTTTTTGCATGTTCTTATCCTGTACTTTTTCAATGCCGTGTATGTTGTGGGTATGAATAAAGAAATTATCTATCTATCTATCTATCTATCTGGGGTTTTTGCTACTACTGTTAGTAGATTCTTCTTACTCTTGGCAGAGCAGTCATGGTCACGTTGAACGACGAAAGATTCTACGCCTGTTCTCCCAGGCAGATGCTTCTCTGGCACATGTGACGCCAGTTTTCCCTGGCAGATGCTTCTCTGGCACATGTGTTAAGTGGGTATTGGTAAGGGGTTTTAACTGATCCGTCCAACGCATTGGAGAACGTCTTGACCAACAGCCATTGACCCGTCCCTGAACAAGTCTCTCCATGGCCGGTTCTCCACGTCGCGTCACGTGTCCGAATCTGAGGATACGCGTCCGGACCGTAGCTGAGAGCCTCTCTTTCACCTTGAGTTCTTCAGGTATGGAGACGTTTGTACGGTGTTGTGTCCAAGATACTCGCTGCGTTCGTCTCCAACACCCATTTCGAGTGCGTCGATTCTTTGTCTCTCTCTGTTAGGAGGTACCTACCTATGGGCTACAGGTACCGATATATGTATTTAATAAAATAACTTAACAAATGGAGTTGAGTTGATCGATCGAAACGAAGTGTTGTTGTTGTTTAAGCTTTTAAGTTCGGCTATTCTCCTATATAAATAGGTCGCTTTCGTTTTAAACGATCGTTGTGTAAATTTGTGTCAATTTTATAGATTTTTCGTCTATAGGTACGGTTGTTTGAAAAACTTACTAATTGGTGAACCTTTCACGAGGTCTACAGCTCACAGTATACAGGTTGCTTCCTGTAACAGGAGCAATAAATTAAACTAAAGGCTGTACTCCTCAAACTGACCAACATTTGTTCAGCAATTTTTAAAAATTATGAATCCTTTAGACTTCCTCTTTTTCATACAAAATAAATATCAAAATTTGCAATACATTGCGTCTTAGAATAAACTTTTAAGTGCAATAAAAATCAAAACATGAGTTATTTTCAAACGTTGCTGAACCAATGTTGGTCAGTTTGAGGAGTACAGCCTACAGTTTAATTTATTGCTCCTGTTACAGGAAGCACCCGTATATATTCTCTAGATATATGGCAACTTTACTCATCGTCGTGTTACCTACCTACCTAAGCCACAATTTTTTTTACCAATTAACTGTAGACCTGCCCTTGCGCCTGTTGCAACCTCTGTCTTCATGTATTATTTGTGTTTCCACTATTCTGAGGTTGTGCAATAAAGAGGATTGGTATTGTATTGTACATTTACTACTGCAAGTACAGGTAAGTACAAGTACCTACAGTTTGCGATAAATGTAGTTTGACAATCATTAATATATAGACTGATAGCCGACAAAACCTTAAAAAAATTTTGGTACATTAATTCGTATAGCATAAGCAAAAAAAACGTATCAAAAAAATAAAAACCCGATTGCCGTAAGGCTAATATGCAAGCAACTTATGTTATACCATATTACTTATGTCACCCCTACAACTGATAGTACTGAGACGTAAGCACAAGTATTAATACCACATTAGATATATTTTAGATCGCTATTGTAGGCCATGCCAAAGAATCAGACATTTATACATTATCAATTTATCACACTCCTAGCATTCTGAAAAAAATAATTTCAAGGTCCGTGTTAAACAACTCGATTTATTTTGCGGTGGTCAGTGATAATCCCGACCATCCGCCTCACCGACTAAAATATTTTTCCATGGTCACGATCACGACGTTGAAAAACTGCCTATTTTACAAACATGTCCAGATACACGTTCTCATTCATAGTAATAATTAATGAGTGAAGACGTCGGATAACAAATTAGCACGTTTCAAGTGTTATTTGTGTTAGCTTAGGTCATGAGCTGTGCTCAATAGGTACATCTCTAACAACGTCTTATTAACCAGTTTAAATGAAACTGTAGATCTGTAATAAGTTTATGAATATGTAGACCACATTAATGCTGGTTTTAAAGAAATGGTTGAGGAGAATGACTTCTGGGCGAGTGCCATGATAAATATAGACGTTAACCTGCAGTGTTGAATGATGTACTTACGTAGGTTCGAATCACAGAGTTTGTTGAAATTATTGTCGTGGTTAAATTGTTAGTTTAAAATTTTAGTAAAAGTTTGCTAAAACTGCACCGCTTGGGTCCGTTTCACCAAAAATCAAGCGTGTGCGCGTGTCCTTTCCAAGGCTAAATAAAAAGTAGTATAGTTACCAACATAAAGGGTAGGTAGTTACGAGATTTCAGAGGCAAACTAAAACCGTTCTGTGGTTATTCATGAAATGATTGCATCAGTCATCAAAAGCCACAGAATCTTATTTTAATTAACTACTAAGACGTATAATGCGAAATAATGTAATTAAATGGAACGAACACGTAGTCTTAATTCCAATACACTGCTTTAAAACCGAAACCCCAACTTAATCCTATAGCTGAATAAATCTGCGTTAAGCCTAACTTAACTAGCTTAAATAATCGTTAGGTTAAGCTAAGCACCTATTAGAAAAGCCAGGAAATGGTCTTTTTGTTATCGCCTTCGAGCGCCAGATCACGTACACCAGCGAACAAAATTGTTCCTCTCATTTACCAAGTACTGACCCTTGAGTCACCCAGTGTAAAAAGAACGATATCTACGCAAAGTTAAAGCTATCTGGGTTCAATTTTATACTGGTCAGTTTAAGATAAGTATTTAGTAAGCTTCAGGAATAGAACTGCGGAATTGGAGCAAAGTTGTTTGTCTAGAGTTGCGATAATTCTGAAATGCTTGATGAGTCAAAGGCCTTTGTAGGGTTTAGGATATTATGGATGTAAGGGATAGGAATGGTGACAGAAGTTGTACGCTTCCTTCTAATTTTGTTTCTAACAAGTCTAAATTATGATGGAAAATAAGCCAATTGCATTCTACAAGCATGACTCTTTTACCTTTTGTAAATACATAATCCGTAGAATATAAGGTTTGTATATGTAATATGCCTTAAAAATTTCAGTGCAATTCATCCCATTTCCAATACAAAATGAACGCACATACCTGTTCTTAACGTGAATGGATTGACTGCTTTAATCATTGGCCACTAGCCACTACATAGTAATTGGCCACTCTTAACAATAAGACTTAAAATGGCTTGTTTCTTTCTGCCTTACTATGGAAAGGCCAATAACTATGTAGTGGCCATTAATATAATTAATGAATTAAGTTTAAGGTTAATAATAATTTCATAAGTGCTTGTTGCTAGGCCTACATGAATAAAGTATATTTTGAACTTTGAACTTATTTTAAATACCTATGTATATTGAAATTGGAAAACATAATTATCAAAAGGTACATATATTATCATAATAGTGGGTGTACCTCAAGGGATGCACTCTTATCAGTTCACCGACCCGAGATAACAAGCTTTTAAGATTGCATTGTCTTCGTGTACTTTCTGCCCTTAAATGTTATCAGTTCTAGCGTGGCCGATTAAATGTGCCTTCGGCAATCGAGGTTGATTAAGTAAGGTAAATTTACTTGATGTTATAATTTTTATTCATTGAACTATAAGATGTTATTTTATGTAGTTTTCGAATAAAATATAGTGTTTACTAAGATAAAATACATCTTAATATTATATTCCCAAATGGCCGGAGAAAATGATAATTTAGGAGCGATTCGATAGTTTAAAGTTTTACAAACCTTTCGCATAAATTACAGTGTTTAATAAATTAAATCTTGTATTTAATTCCCCAAAACGGAGAAAATTAAAATTTAGGAGCGATTATGTTATTCTATATTATGTTTTTACAAAACCTCAAAGATAGGAAACTTCATCTCTTAAGAGTCCATCAATGTGCACACTAGCGCGCGTATCTTGGATTAAAGTACCTTTTGAATAAATCAAACTATATAGTTTCTATGTTGCTGGATTCGTCAATCTATGAACCCAAAACAAAAACGGTCGTTTTAACTTTGGACGCATATATTGATGAATCCAGCAACATAGAAACTAGTTTGATGTATTCAAAAGGTACTTTAATACAAGATACAGTAGATAGCGGCCCCCTTTTATAAATATCTTTCGTTAAATTTCAAATTCACGATTATTTAGCACAGGCGCTAGTGTGCACGTTGATGGGCTCTTAAATAGTCACTTCCAAATCGCCCTGTAATATTTTCGTTGTTTAATAAAATCTACACAGTTCTTCAGTTACTTAAAGCTCATTGACATGGCATTTTTTGCACGTTGACTATTCAAACAAATTGAACCCTGACCGTAAAAACATTCTGTACTCTCCCAATCAACGTATAAAATCATCTTTTGTGCCCACTATTTTTTATCCTCCCCTGTAACTTACAAAAAACTTTAGACAAAGCCCGAGCCAAAATCTGCCTACGTGCCGCTTGCCTCGGCTGATGAGTGAGAAGGAACTGTATTCATTATAGTGTGGGCGAGCAGGACAGATGAGGTGAAGGACCGAGTGGCGTGATGCAGGCTGACTATTCCCGAGCTGTTGCGAGGCGAGTGTTTAAGCTGACCAGAGTAAATATGACCTTGAGGCTAACAAATATGTGTGGATACAAAGCGAAGTTATACGGGTGAGCTAGTAGTTCGGCTTGTAATGCGATAGGAATCCTGTTAGGTATATGCGTTATTAGGTAATGGCTATGCGTATTGATTTGTTTAGATAGGTTTTGCCTTCGGAGTTATTATGAGTTAGTTTACAAGTGGAGTAACGACAATATTTGCCGTTTTTATTTACAACAGTTGCGGTTTTTTTCTATCAGTTTTGTGTGATCAAATCAAAAGTTCAAACCAATATATTTCGAAAAAGTTATAACAACGTTTTCATCAGTATTAAAGGTTTCATTGAAAAAGAAAACAAGAGAAGCTTAAACAAGAATTGAGATTTAGTAAAGTAGCCAATTTTTTTAAAGGAAAACAACTTCTTCTACTTTTAAATTATATAGGTAGGTACTTTACAGGTTTCACTTACGTGTCTACATACAAAATTAAGTTTATCACATCAATATTTAACAATCATAACTAAATATTTGTATATGTTTCTCTACTTTGACCTAAAACTTTAATAGCCACGTTTTGTACAATTTCTTATCTACGCGTGGCATTTCTCCTAATGAGTTCACTAATTACTTCAACGTTATCAGTATATTGCCTCATTTCTTTTACAGAAAACACATGTGCTTAATAAACGAGAGATAATAAAAGAAAGATGATCTCTATCAACATCTTTACCATATTTGAGTTTTATGTTATTACCTTATGAGCCTTATTCTTGTTATTTTTTTTTCTTAATTATGTATTCAAAGATTCCCAGACAAACAAAGGAATACATAGCTAGAAATCTGGTCTTAACTTTTCTAGAAGTTTTGATGTTTCTTTTACAGCAATGTATTTGACTACTTACTTACAATTAATTGCACAAAAGTGATGTTTAAAGTGAAGATTAATTGGCTAAAGACAACTTTAACAAATATCAAATAACCATGGCGCCACTTCCCATTGTCCTGCCTATATCTCCATCTACAATAATCAGCTTCCCAAGACAGTAAAGACGGCAATAAATAGCTTAAGCACAAACGAACTGTGCAATACAATACAAGGATACGAGATAACACAAAGAACTTTCGCGAAGCGTCATCTCTTAAAATATCCTGATAATAATACATCCACGATTGCATGTTTCTCTGCACGTAGGCTGGTGGTTTGGCCGAAGTGTGGTCACTTCGGCCAAATTTCAACCCAAATGGAATGCTTTAAAATTCATAATGCCCTGATAGAGTCATAAAGAAATTTCTGACAAAGGTCCTGACACGCAAACTCTTTAGTAAATCAGAACCACGTTTCATATATCTACGGTAACGATCTTATGGGGTTAATATAGAGTTTATTTTGGCTTGGTGGCGTTGATTGTGGTTTTGTTGACCTTTTTTCAATGCCAGGTTTTTTGGATGAGTTTTTAGTGAGTGCGGATTTTAGTTGAAATGTGAAGTAAGAGCTTCTTTGAAAGGTTTTAAAATTGGTTTCTGTTATTTTTATATAAGTTATAAATTTAATTTGTCAACTTTACCATGCTAATGCTCAGTAATAGTTTTAGCTCTATTTTAATAATACAGACAAATAAAACATAATGATCTACCCCAAAGCGTAAAGCTTTGTAAAATTAGACGTAAGTAGTTTAGCAAAAAGGATCCATCCTCTAAAATTTGTGATTTAAACAAATGACATTTCTATTTGTCAGAAAGTTCAAATTCTACTGATATATTTTGGAAATTAGAGCCTTTTCCTATAATTACCTACGTCTAATTTGTTAACATTAAGAAGACAATTTAGGAAAAACCTCTTTTCATCTTAGTAAAATCCCAAAGAGAATTTAAATTAACTCTGTGGTTCTTGACAACTCCACAAATCTAGGTTTATTAGTCAAACCGCAAACTGCCTTATCTATCACAGCCTGTTATGTTAATAGGCTTTTGTCTACTAATTCAAGTAAATAGAACATTATATATTATATTATTGTGTGTTCGTGTCGTGACATCATCCGCAAATGGGTTGGCGATTAGCATAACTTGGTCATTTGTTATCTGGTAAAGGAGTTGATAGAAATATTGCTAACAAACGTGGCTCATTTGAATGCTGGGTTTGGTATTGTTGATAATTAATAGGTATGAATAGAATGAGGATTTAAATGTAAATATGTATGTAAAATAACTGACAATTTCAAACGTAAACAGTCGAAATACATATTTGTAGTAATTAAAATATAAAGTTAGCATGACATTAAAATAACAAAAGCAAAAACCTTTAAAGGGTAAAAAAGAAAAGCGGAAAAGTGGTATTTAATTTATGATAATTTATGCGAGTTGCAAATATTTGTAGATAAAGTTTAAACAGGAAGAAAAACTGCAAAAACAATACACTAGGTATGTTCATTATCGCTAATTCGCAAAATACTTAATGCAAAATCTAACGAACGGAAAATGTTGTTTTCATACTTCTCCAGCCATATCTATTATCGCATAATATGATTATCGTGCCCAGAATATTTAGACCTTTTCAATTATAGAGAACAATGGCAAAGAGAGATAAAGTGATTTTGGTCGTTCCGCCAAATGTCATAATGTGAAAAATAAGAATCAAGGTCGAAGCCAGTAAACAATGTTAGGTTTTAATGTGTCATGCACGTAGGTATGGAAAACAGTGTTTCCTGATGATAACGGTAGGAATATTTTCAATAAACTACATATCTTTTGTGATATATTAGCGGATTACTAAGGTAAGGTCGATTGAGTCAGTGGACGGATTTTACCTGTTCACCGATTTATTTCTTGAATACCTAAAATAAGTAATTTCCCTAGGCACCTAAAACTCTGAAATCTTAAAAACACTTATGATACACATTTATGACATATTTATTATTTAATCTTTACTAGTGTTCGTTCCATTGAAAACTTATTTTTTAATATTTTCTTTCTATCCACGTCATACATATTTTATTTTATGTTAACCTCTTAAGTGATTTATTCCTTTTATAAAAGAAATCTTTTTCTCAAGCTCCTAAAACTCTCACTCTCTCAAAAATAATATGTTATATTTTTAAGTTTCATTGAAAGCGTCCGTATTATATTTTCTTTCTATTCACAACCATACATATCTCAGTAGTGTTAATCCAACTTGGCGTTGGCATGTCTGCAGAAAATGGCCTCACATTTACTGCAAAACTTGCTACGTCAGCCACCTGAGGGGTCCCAAATGATGCTCTTGGCCAGTTTTCCCCAATTGGCCAGGGAGGTATGATTCGTGATAATGGAACGAATTTCATTCGTGCATTTGCAGAATAAGATATAGTTTTCTCAATTCTCCGACTATCCTGAGACAAAATGAAGAGGTAATATTAAATGACGGTAAGTACTTAAATAATGGAAACGATACATTTAAAGTGGCAGTTTGATAAATGTAATGTAGTAATTGGATTTGTTTAAAAATACTTTAGAAACAACAATTAATGCAGCCACGAAAACAAGAAATTTATTGCATCAGACTCACCACGTTAATGTCTGATTCTGATATCATGGCCATTATTATAAATTATTTGCTTAGAATTGGTATAAACATGTTTATGCCCCTTTATCAAGACTTTTTGAAGGTGAAGTGAATTTATAGTAAACATGTTGAGTTGTTGACGATTCATGAATTACGTGACCAGAGACACATATAGGTAGGTCTTCTTAGTTTTTCAGATTAGCTTGTTGTAAACAGGTTTTACTTGAACGGTGTTAATAAAAAATAGATTAAGTTAAAGTCTATTTTTTTATTCGGTAGACTAAAATGACATTTCATAGTATGAAATGACACACGATGTTCATACTATGAAATGTCATTTTAGTCTACGGAATAAAAAAAATAGACTTTAACGATTCTAAAATTGTGTTAAATATTGATGGTACATATTAATTTTGTTTTTACGACGTACTGACCTAAGGTCATCAAACACGATATAATTCCAAGATCTGAAGACCGAAAGAAATTTGGCATAAACACAGAGATCTCATGCCAGAAGCAGTCAGATATCAACCTGATAACTAAAACTCGACGCGTGAGCTTCTGAAACACTCGCGAATCGCATACGATACTCCACATACAGCTGATACAAACCAATATTGATCATACATCTAAGCTAATAAAGACGATGTAAGCTGTAAATGTATGTTGTTGCTGTTTGTAAATGTCACTGTGCAAAAACAAAAGAACTTCGCAGCTCAACACTGCGCCGGCAAAAGACTCAATATACAAGTCTTAAAGTAGAAAATTTAATGGATGGTGTAGCTACTTACTTCGTTCGGGATTGTAAGGTGTGATATCGTGTATAATATATGAACGCTTACGCAAGGGCTATATATAGCAGGCGACACCAAGTCTGCCTGGCCTGCGCGATCCGAGACCTATTGTTACTGCACAAAGGAGTAGGTATTTAGCTAAACAAGACTCGTCAAGGTAACTGAAATGACTACTTAGGTAGGGAAAATCACAGGTAGATACTGTTGCTTAGAGAGACAATGTAGTTTTATGATCTTTATGGCAAAGTTTTATGTTTTTATCAAATTGGAAGCAACTTTTTACTGAAGCAAAAGAGAGTCAAGTAAAACAAAACATAATTGACCACTAATTTTGTCTAATCCTAGCAATGTATGATATTTTTACTGCCAATAAACTAAACAACCCTATTGTTTGCTTGGAAAACAAATCTTCAGAACCGTCATCTTTGATAAAATGACTGATTGATAGGTACTTAATGTGTTTACAATTTTACTGTGCTTACACAGTTTCACTATCACACGTAGTTAAGGTATCATAACAAGATAAAATAGGCCTATCTACATTTTTTGTAACTTTTTTTAGATAGCTTTGATCATATATTTTATTTCTGGAATGATTTTTGTGAGATCTTATTTAAGTATTAACAGATAAGTACATCGGTCTTCTTTCGTACAACATTTTTTTTTATTAGCAATAGTATTTCTTACTTTTGGCCTTGATATTTTTAAAGACAAGCTAATTTATCTAACAAAAAACGTGCTGCAGTTGCACTTTCAACCCAGCTATCTTCATCAACTCAGACTGAGGTCACTGAGGTCAAACACCCATTACTCTCATGTTGCAGTTAATTTCAAAACATACAAGTATTTAATGTGCCAGTTCTTTCAGTATATACCGTATGTATGTGTGTAAGTTGTGGATGAAATGAAACATTTTACACTTTTACTTTTAAACCATAGGACATCAGGAATGTTTTCGACTAAATACCTTTGCTTCGGTAAGTAAAAGATTTTCAATTGTGACTCAAAAACTTATCATAACTTCCTATATCATAATAGTTATTTACGATACCAGTGCGAAAAATAGAAAATTCGCAACGAGTGGCGAATTTTAAAACACGGCCGAAGGGAGGAGAACTCATTCTATTGCTAGACGGTCAGATGTACTGTAAGATAAATAAATAGAAAGTAAGAAGAATTTAGATGAATAATATGATGTTTCTTGTCTAATCACCTATGTCCTACCTACGTGATGACTTTCCCTATAGTTTTGCGCTATCTCCGGATCACCTCAGGTCAGGTCATGTAAACAATGATGCAATGGCACCGTCAGATTTTCCTTATCACCTACGATACAGGGAAATATAATGACACATGACTAACTTAATGACATGAACAATGGTGTTATTCAATGCTTCCGGAGAACTGAAACTTTCCGGTTTCCTTTGTGCAGGTGGAAATATTTTCCTAGTTACAAAAAAAAACTGATAAAGAACTGGTCTAATGAAAAATACTTAAAGGGCCGAGTTTCATATATTTTGCTGTCGAATTATTTTTCATCAGGTTTCTATAAATTTGATAGATACATAAAAGAGATTTTCATGTTCTATAAAATACCTACATATAAACGCAATTTCATCATAACTATATTGTAAAAATCTTCCTCTGACTTAATTATTTTGTTATTGTTGTGATATTTTCCAAAATCAACGGAAAATTACATAGGTACAGTTTTGTACGGGACAAGTTTTTATTTCATATTTATTCCACTCAGAATGAAGAGCTCTTGATACCAGACCAAGGACCGGAAAACCCCTCTTTACGCTTAATCCTATCCATTCGGTAACCCAATCAATTCGGTTACCGTATCATTCGGTAACCCTATCATACTGTTACCTGATTGTAACGGTAAGCTTATTGAAACGGTAACCTTAACCTTTAACCGAGTTAATCTCAAAACCCCATCGCGTTAGGGTTTTTGTTAGGGGTTTTTAACCGGTTTTTATTCAGTTATGGTAACCTTTATTATCGGTTGCTTATTGGTTTGCTACATTCGTATTTAGTGATGTGCCGTCAGTCAAATACCTACTAAAAGAAAAAGTTAATTTATTAATAGAACTAATAGTTTATTTTGTTATTTTTGTATTTTTTTTTTAATTTTGCTTATTTTAAAGCTTTTGTTTATTTTACTTATTTTGTCTATTTTTTTATTTTGTTTATTTTACTTATTTCATTTATTTTATTTGTTATTAATTTTGTTAATTTTATTTTTATAATTTATTTTGATTTTTTTTTATATATTTTATTTATTTTATATATTTTATTTATTTTATTTATTTTATTTATTTTATTTATTTTATTTATTTTATTTATTTTATTTATTTTATTTATTTTATTTATTTTATTTATTTTATTTATTTTATTTATTTTATTTATTTTATTTATTTTATTTATTTTATTTATTTTATTTATTTTATTTATTTTATTTATTTTATTTATTTTATTTATTTTATTTATTTTATTTATTTTATTTATTTTATTTATTTTATTTATTTTATTTATTTTATTTATTTTATTTATTTTATTTATTTTATTTATTTTATTTATTTTATTTATTTTATTTATTTTATTTATTTTATTTATTTTATTTATTTTATTTATTTTATTTATTTTATTTATTTTATTTATTTTATTTATTTTATTTATTTTATTTATTTTATTTATTTTATTTATTTTATTTGTTTTATTTATTTTATTTGTTTTATTTATTTTCTTTGTTTTGTTTATTTTGTTTATTTTATTTATTTTGTTTATTTTATTTATTTTGTTTATTTTATTTATTTTATTTATTTTATTTATTTTATTTATTTTGTTTATTTTATTTATTTTATTTATTTTATTTATTTTATTTATTTTATTTATTTTATTTATTTTATTTATTTTATTTATTTTATTTATTTTATTTATTTTATTTATTTTATTTATTTTATTTATTTTATTTATTTTATTTATTTTATTTATTTTATTTATTTTATTTATTTTATTTATTTTATTTATTTTATTTATTTTATTTATTTTATTTATTTTATTTATTTTATTTATTTTATTTATTTTATTTATTTTATTTATTTTATTTATTTTATTTGTTTTATTTATTTTCTTTATTTTGTTTATTTTGTTTATTTTATTTTATTTTATTTTTATTTTATTTAAATAGGTACAATAACATAATGCTATTTGCCTGCACATTGTAACATATTTCTCACATAAGCAACTTATACATTACTTACATTACGATTATAATTGTACACAACATTATCATGGAATAATTATTAAGCTAAATACAAATCTTGACTAAGAAAATCTTCTGTTATTAAAGATAATAAAAGAATATAGTATAGTACAATAAATAGTTAACACGATAAAATAATAAGTATTTACTTACAATTTTGGGACAACAAAACATTTTTGAACCTAGGTAAAGAAATGTCTAAAATATCTAAATCAATATCCAAACGATTATATAAACGACACATTCTAAAGATAGGCGCATTATTGGATACATTGTTATTTTGTTTATTTTGTTTATTTTGTGTATTTTGTTTATTTTGTTTATTTTATTTATTTTATTTATTTTATTTATTTTATTTATTTTATTTATTTTATTTATTTTATTTATTTTATTTATTTTATTTATTTTATTTATTTTATTTATTTTATTTATTTTATTTATTTTATTTATTTTATTTATTTTATTTATTTTATTTATTTTATTTATTTTATTTATTTTATTTATTTTATTTATTTTATTTATTTTATTTATTTTATTTATTTTATTTATTTTATTTATTTTATTTATTTTATTTATTTTATTTATTTTATTTATTTTATTTATTTTATTTATTTTATTTATTTTATTTATTTTATTTATTTTATTTATTTTATTTATTTTATTTATTTTATTTATTTTATTTGTTTTCTTTATTTTATTTGTTTTATTTATTTTCTTTGTTTTGTTTATTTTGTTTATTTTATTTATTTTGTTTATTTTATTTATTTTATTTATTTTATTTATTTTATTTATTTTATTTATTTTATTTATTTTATTTATTTTATTTATTTTATTTATTTTATTTATTTTATTTATTTTATTTATTTTATTTATTTTATTTATTTTATTTATTTTATTTATTTTATTTATTTTATTTATTTTATTTATTTTATTTATTTTATTTATTTTATTTATTTTATTTATTTTATTTATTTTATTTATTTTATTTATTTTATTTATTTTATTTATTTTATTTATTTTATTTATTTTATTTATTTTATTTATTTTATTTATTTTATTTATTTTATTTATTTTATTTATTTTATTTATTTTATTTATTTTATTTATTTTATTTATTTTATTTATTTTATTTGTTTTATTTATTTTCTTTATTTTGTTTATTTTGTTTATTTTATTTTATTTTATTTTTATTTTATTTAAATAGGTACAATAACATAATGCTATTTGCCTGCACATTGTAACATATTTCTCACATAAGCAACTTATACATTACTTACATTACGATTATAATTGTACACAACATTATCATGGAATAATTATTAAGCTAAATACAAATCTTGACTAAGAAAATCTTCTGTTATTAAAGATAATAAAAGAATATAGTATAGTACAATAAATAGTTAACACGATAAAATAATAAGTATTTACTTACAATTTTGGGACAACAAAACATTTTTGAACCTAGGTAAAGAAATGTCTAAAATATCTAAATCAATATCCAAACGATTATATAAACGACACATTCTAAAGATAGGCGCATTATTGGATACATTGTTATTTTGTTTATTTTGTTTATTTTGTGTATTTTGTTTATTTTGTTTATTTTGTTTATTTTGTTTATTTTGTTTATTTTGTTTATTTTGTTTATTTTGTTTATTTTGTTTATTTTGTTTATTTTATTTATTTTATTTATTTTATTTATTTTATTTATTTTATTTATTTTGTTAATTTGTTTATATTTATTTATTTTATTTATTTTGTTTATCTTGTTTATTTTGTTTATATTATTTATTTTATTTATTTTATTTGTTTTATCTATTTTATTTGTGATATTTATTTTAGAAACTTACAAAATTAAAAGTAGTAGTATGTAACTACAAAAGTTAAATTAATTCAGAATAACATTCTAATTGAATAAAACGTTATTTAGTATAATCCTACATCTGGAATAAATATTCCGTTTTGTCTTTTTGATTTAAAATAAAAGTGTCATGATTTATTCACTTTCATTTTATTCTAAAATAACGAGTGCAAGAATTATTCTTATTCAAATCGATTGGAATAAGAATTAAATTTCTGTTTTTATTCTTATTCTTATTCAAGTTATTTTTTGCCCAACTCTGCTCTAGATTACTCTCGTGTTGTTGAAGGTGACTATTGAACAAAATCTGCAAAATATCTTTCATGTATGAAGTCAATTATTTGCACTTCCTAGTACCTAATAACATGAAGATAATAAATATACCTACACAGGCGAAGCAACATGCGTATTTAAATCGAAACGCTGCGCTCCGTTGGCACGCGCTACAACGCAAGTGCACCGAATGTTTAAAGGTCGTGGTATTTTCTATTGTATTAGGATATTTAGGATTAAGCAGAATGCGGTGAGAGTCATAGTGACAACAATAAAGCCTTATTATTGTACTACACTACAGTATTGTTATCAGTGCTCTGCCGTGTCATGACTAATTGATGTAATTGTAGATACATAAGTTAGTGGTAACAAGGTTAAATGGCATTTATTTGGTCATATTATACGTCATATTATATGTAGTACAATGTATATAGATAGTAAAATGAATTTCACCCCTCTTTTCAATGGTCGGATTGATTTGAATTTTTTGAAGCCTTCGAAACGGTGATGATAATTTTATAATGAAGCTACATAGAAAGTAAACTGCGAAATTATAATTATGATGGTTCAATGTATATTTCTTTGCGTATTAAGTATGTATTTTGTTTATTATTCCTACCAGCCTTGAGGTCTTACGTATGCTATCTCTTTCACACCTACGGAAAGTGAATGAGATAGTAAATTACTGCAGGTAAGAAAAGAGTCCTACGCTTATCACTATAATTAAATAGATTTGCAGAAAGTTGCAGGCGTGTTTCCACTTGAGACCGTCATTTATTACTCATTGGCAATAACAATAGGATTAAGTCGTGGCGTGGTGAATTCTTTGTCAGCATTTGCTAAACACGTGCGGCAAGCGTTGTGTCAAACGATATTAATACCTGTTAATTTCCGTCTAAATAATACATGCAAATTTTAAATATCAGAAGAGCTTTTAAAAACACGATAAGTCTTGGTAGTAACTCGGATACTGAAACCACATACTATAGTCCATTTTTTTTTAGCATTAGAAATAAGGTAAACAATCTTGATGTCTCTTTTAATTGAAAAGCACATTTTAAAAATAAGTTACGGTAAATATGTAACAATTATGAATCTAATACGATCTTTTATAGTCTTCTGCTTTCATAAGTAATAGTTATGGTTATAAAAAAGTGTTTTTCAATTAAAAGACATGTCAAAATCGCTTACCTTCTTTCAAGTTCTTTCTAATGCTAAAAAAAAACGAACTATAAACATAATTCGAAAACAGAAAAAAATCATGAGTATTAAGGGCGTAAAAATATTGAGGGCGAACAATCTGAATACTTTGGTGTCACATGTGGCGTCAAACAAGGTTGCGTTCTGGCACCAACTCTTTTCGCTCTTTACTTTGCTGTTGTCGTCAGAGATGCCTTGCAAACGTTAACGGATGGCATTCATGTTCGTTTTCGCACTGAGGGCAGTGTGTTCAATCTAGCACGACTGAAGGCTCGCACAAAAGTATCTCTCTAATAGTGGCTTATTACAGAGATAATGTACGCAGATGACCTTTGCTTTGTAGCGGATTCCCCGGAAAGTCTACAAACGCTTATGACGAGTCTCAACGAGTCCTGTCAGCGCTTCGGCCTTAAAATCAGTGTTAAGAAAACCGAAGTCATGGGGTTGGAGACACTAGCGCCCGTTGACATCAGGCTCGGTGGCGACTCCCTTAAGCAAGTAGACAGATTCCGGTATCTGGGGAGCATGATAGCATCCATGTGCCACCTTGACGACGAAATCAACAGCAGAATCGGAGCGGCTGCTGCTGCGTTCGGTAAACTTCGCGTCAAGGTGTTCCGTTCACATGACGTTAAGCTTCAGACCAAGGTCTCTGTGTATATGGCCATAGTTCTGCCCAATCTCCTGTATGCCTCTGAAACGTGGTGCCTTTACCGAAAGCATATTCGCGCATTGGATAGGTTTCACCTTAAATGCCTGCGTGACATTTTGAACATTTCATGGTCGGATCGTGTCAGGAACACAGAAGTGTTACGCCGTGCTAATGTCAGCGGCATTGAAGCCTATCTAATGCGACGCCAGCTGCGATGGTGTGGTCATGTCTCCCGTATGTCTAATAACAGAGTTACTAAGCGCATCTTTTACTCAGAATTGCAGAGTGGAAAGCGGAAACAGGGCGGCCAACTTTTGCGATACAAAGATGTTCTGAAGCGCCACATGCGGAGATGTGACATTGAACCATCGCACTGGGAGACTTCGGCACAAGATCGGCCGAAGTGGAGGCATACAGTGAGCACAAAAGTGCAAGCCTTCGAAGAGCAGAGGCGAGTGGAGCTCGACGCAAAGCGTGACGAGTTAAAGGCCCGACCACCTGCGGTCATCAACTACAAATATATCGGAGGGGTGCTGACCTGCGGTGAGTGCGGTCGTGCATTCACTGCAAAGATAGGCTACGTCAGCCACCTAAGAGCCCACGATCGTCGCTCTCAATAACCAGTACAACCCCAGTCGCCGTGGCCGAAACCGGCCAGGAAAGGATGATGATGATGATGATGATGATCCTACCTTTAAAAACATCTTTTTTAGGGTTCCGTACCCAAAGGGTATAAACGGGACCCTATTACTAAGACTCCTTTGTCCGTCTGTCTGTCACCAGGCTGTAGCTCATGAACCGTGATAGCTAGGCAGTTGAAATTTTCACAAATAACTAATTTCTGTTGCTGCTATTACAACAAATACTAAAAACAGCATATAATAAATATCTAAGTGGGGCTCCCATACAACAAACGTGATTTATTTGCTGGTTTTTGCGTAATGGTGCGGAACCCTTCCTGCGCGAGTCAGACTCGCACTTGGCCGGTTTTTTATTTTTTACATTAATTTAGGCACAGTGAGCCATTGAAGAGTTTCGCTATCCACCATCCGTTCAGAGCAGCTGAATTGTACCTGATGATTTAGTTATCACATTAAAATAAATACGGGTATCATCTAATACCAAGACTATGCGGCAGTAAATTAAATTTGTAAGATTTTATTGCATAAAATCAGGTATAAATTAGTCAAGAAACATTAGTTTCTTGTCTAATTTACTTCTATCTATACGTAACGCCTATACGGCACGCAGACTACATGTTTAATCCAGGAATATTATTTAGAATATAAAATCATGATTATATTTATTTGATTAAGAATGAGAATATTCTTATTCAATTTTTTCACATACGAATTATTTCCGATCAAAATTATTTGAATAATTTTGACGGGAATAAAATCAACATGATTTTATTCTTAGGAATTCTTATTTAAATAATGATTTTATTCTTGAATGCCCAACACTGCTTACTAAGTATGTATGTATCTATTTAATTTAATCAAAATTATTTCACATACCAATGTTATAGATACCCAATGAATATGTATAATGAATTCTGCCCTAGTAGCACGGTCGCATTTTTATCGTTTATCACCATGCCTGTCACGTTCTAACAAGTATGTAAGTGCGAAAGTGACGGGCATAGTGATAGTCGATAAAAATGGAACCGTGCTGAGCCCCCTGGTATTAATGAAAGATTTGTAGTATTAAAATAAGTTTATAACTGCTATAGATATATATTTTCTGATCGCTGCATTAAGCGGTACAAGGTAAATTACGACTTAGCTCATACAACTCACCGCATCTGAAAACTAAAGTCTATTTTTTATTCGGTAGACTAAAATGACATTTCATAGTATGAACATCATGTGTCATTTCATTTCATACTATGAAATGTCATTTTAGTCTACCGAATAAAAAAATAGACTTTAATTGCTTATTATAAAATAAGCTCATAATAACTAGTACATATGTCATTTGTTAACAATGGTAAAATATCTACCACAATCCGCTAGCGCATGTATCTTTATCACAAAGTGATATTTTTTTTAAATCACTTAAGATAAATTATACCTAACTAGGTACCAGTAAAATTACTAGTTAGGTGAAAAATTTTCTTTAAATCAGTCTTTAATCTGTAGGTACCAAGTGTGAACCCGAAAATAAAAATAATAATCTAAGTAGCATAAAATATAACTAAATAATAGCAGATATTACTAGGATATGATGTTGTTTACTTGCAACCCCTTTTCTAAAAATTTCTAAACTAGAATTGCTCCGAAATAACAAAAACAATAGGAACACACAGGTATAAAGATAAACAAAGGAATGGCCGCGCGGCGGCTCGAAAATAATACTGTAATCGCTCACTTATGTTTTCAATTTTAGCTTAAGGACTCAAAGTACAATATTGTTTGAATTGACAATAAGCGAAGTTACCGGCAAAAAAACTTGTTTGTGCTGGAGGCTTCATAGACCGCCCATGCCAACCACGGTTATTCAATAATAAGTCGAATTTAAGTCTGCGTAAAGATTACAATCGTTTGAACTGGTTGAAAACCTTATTATGAGGTAACAGAATAGACTGGGTTTTTATTTCGGTTACCGGTAACAGGGGTTAACTCGATCTGATACGGTTACCGAATCAAAGTGTTACCTTATCAGACGGTTACCGTTATGGTAGGGGTTTTTATAACCACTTCTAAAATAACCCTATAAAAAACCCCGGTTAAGGTAACCGGTTCCGGTCCCTGTACCAGACAATTTTAATCCAAATCTAAGGACAACAAAATAAGAATTGGCTCTAAAATAAGACAAGTTACATTTGTAAACTAAAAACTCGCTTTGTTTTACCAAACAATTGCAACAAATGTAAAACATAAACACAGTATACAAGTATTCCTTTCAAATAATATACATGCAGTAACGTAATTTGAAGCCAAGAAGGTCGATCCGCTCTGATTACCCCACCAGGCCCCAATTTCACCACGCCGACATTTGTCAGTGACATATGTCGGGTGACAATTGTCAAGTGACAGGTGACAAGTAGCATTAAATCATAATTCCATTATAAATTGTAATTGTTGCCTATGAAGGCGTTTAGTAATTCAACATTTAGGATTTGGAATAAGTCTCAGTATAGTTTTCATAATTAAAAAAAATATATAATGCGAAGTTGGGGACCGGTAGCGAAATTAGGTATGTTTAGATAGGTATTGTTTTTTTAATAATTTACTTGGGCGAAGTTGGGCACTAACAGTAAAGTTAGGGTTTTGGTTAGTTAGAAAATGAATCTCCGCGAAAGCAATAGTGGTGATATTCTTATACAAGGGAATATATTAAGTACGAATAGATTCCTACTTTGACGTCACTGACTTTGCATTTGCAGAAAAAAATACTTAAAACAAACAAAAATATAATGCTTTGACGCCTTGTCAACAAATAATGTAGGTATTGTAATTGTAATTGTAATTAGCCTTTATTATTGAAGCTGGTACATAACATATATTAATTTGATTTATCAACTTTAGCTTCAACTCGTCCTTTGACGTAGGCCTCCTCCATAGCTTTCCATTTGTTTCTTTCTTTTGCTGTTTGCATCCATTTACCTCCTATTCTTGTTAAATCATTCGACCATCTAAACTTTTGTGGGCCACTCTTTCTTTTATTATATCTAGGGCACCACTCTACAAGGTCTCTTGTCCACTTATCCAAGGTTTCTCTCATCATATAATGTAGGTATACGCTGCATTAAATGGGGTCGGGACACAGATGGGATCTCAATCAATATCATGTTAGTGATGACAACACGGCACATCGAAAGCAATTAACGATCTCTTGTGAAGAATTGACAAATATGTCGACTAGTAAACATTACCCTTGTTTCACAAAATAATTGTCATTAAATTTAAGATGGACAATTGTACTAAACTACCTGTCATGTTTATATGAAGTTCTATACAAAACAATTTACGAAATTGTCATCTGTCACCTGTCACTTGACAATTGTCACTCGACATATGTCACTGACAAATGTCGGCGTGGTGAAACAAAGGTCTGTCATTTTTTTGACAATTGTTGTACCTGTCAGCTTGGTGAAATAGGGGCCTGGTGTTATTGTGGTCTTTATTATTAGTTATACCTACTTGACTCATAATACTCATATCAGTGTCTTCCTGACCTGAGACTGCTTATGTTTCTCTTTATAAACCTAACAGTGCAATTTCGGAGTCATCTAACTTTAAATTTGGTTGGTGAAATTAAGGGTAAGTACCTAACCTATACGGAGAACATGTCCGAGTCACTTAGTAACATTTTGTGTAGGTAATCGCGTTTCTTAAGTTTCGAACGATGTAAAAATTTAGGTAGGTACAGTACTGCCCGCAGCAGAAGTAGCTAAGCGGGCGAGGTGTTCAAAATGATCTTGACGCGACGTTATTGTTTAGAGAATAAGAGCGTGTCAAGGTCATTTTAAACACCTCGCCCGCTTAGCAACTTCTGCTGCTGACTGTACCTACGTTAACTCCGTGACAAGATAAGATATCAGATTGTACAAGTACATAACTATCATAAAGAGCTGATATTCTTTCCGTGTTGGTACACTTTAAATGTGAATACGAAAAAGACAAAATCATTAAAAACCCATTTATATATCCTAAGTCACTCCTACAGCTGAGTTGAATCTATTAACAATTTGTAATCCATCAAACAGCGTAGGAGGTGGGCCGTGTCAAAGATTTATAGATACATACATGCCTCTGAAATATCAAACAAAAAATAACAAACCCTACTTCAGCAGTCGGGCAAAAATGAAACAAAATCCTTATAAAATGACAAAGAAAACAGTTAAATTTTGTTTAAAACTACACTTCCATCTTGACCTTGATCTTGACTGTAACAGTAACGTAATTAGCAACAGTCGTTTTCTTCACATCCATGTGGGAGTGGCCTTGCCCACAAACTTCTGCTGATTCTGCCCTTGAAACTGAGTCATTGCCGTCAACCAGTCTGTGCAGGACACCAACTTCGCCTTTCAGTTAAGCAACTACTGAAGCCATATCATTATTAATACTAAAAGTCTTATGTTTCATAAGATTTACTCACGCTTAAGTCATTTTAGTTCTGAGCGATTCCGTCGAGCTACATGCGGGCGAAACAAAAGTGCATCAAGGCAGTAGATTGATGATTTAATATAAACTCAAAAGTGTAATACTTATGATTCAAAATTGATTGAAACAAGACGTGACTTAAGACTGTTTGAGTGGAATAAATGTTGTATGTAGCGGTTGCTTCTAGATTTTTCGATCGGTAAAGCTAAGTTGGTCGGACAGTGCATAGCTACAACTATAATTGCATGGATGGATTGCATCAGCCTGCAATTGCGGTTTCCATGTGATGAATGGAAGTGGAATATTTTGTATGAGGAAAATCTGATATGTTTTTTGTTGACCTTCTATTAGAGGTGCACTAGTTTTCTATCTACACTTGGAAGCCAATATTTCCAAGCGTGTACTTAAATTTCAAAATGATCTGAACATTCTGAATACGCTCTATTAGTAGGGACTAAAATGATAAATGCGAAAGTAAGTAACTCTGTCTGTCTGTCTTATTGTTACGTTTTCACGTTTAAACTGCCGAACTGATTTCTTAGATGAAATTTAATTTGGGAATAGTTTGAGGCCCATGGAAGGGCATCATAGTCTTCAACAATCATCATCATCATCATTCCAAGTACAAAAAGTCGCAGGCAGAAACTAATGAGTACTAAACTAGTTGTTTCCTTTTAGTAACTAAGTAAAAGGAAACAATGAATGAGCGTGTGCAGATTATATTGAACGCTCTATCCACTGTTACCTTAGAAAATATCAAGCGTTAATAATTGTGTCAAAATCACCACTTTATTTTTATTAGCTTCTTGTTTAGCTCAAAAAAAGCTTCAATATCTTAAAGTGTAAAGTATAAGTGTAATAATTTATACAAATGAAGGATCTTTTACATCGTGCTAATAAATTAACCCTTGAGTCCCTTGACATGAAGAAGCTCTTAATTTGGTACCATAATGTCATTCCCCTCAAAATAATTTAAGGCAAGCAGATTTAGAACAGTAATCAGCAAATAACATAGATACAAGCTCCCTCATTATAATTTGAAATGTATTATGAGACCTCTTTGTTAACTAGATAAAGCAATTTATACTTTATTTCCAATGGGTAAGACAATGTCTTGATTGAGGCTTGAAGTTACCAAATTGTCTGAGAATTCATCGAAGTAGAAAATTATCGTTTACTTGTCGCTGGTGATGGCTTCATTCATTCTTTCCTCAATCATATAGTATTCCATCAGGATCACACAAGGCATGATTGTAGGGCCTATAGTTTTCCCATCAAACATTCCGCCCCCTTCTTCACAAACCGTGAAATCCACAGTTTTCCCACGAAGTAAACATAAAGAATATCCAATTATAACGGATATTTGCAAAAGTAAAAACGAGGAAAATTCTTTACCGGACCAGGCAGAATTAAATGCATACAAATTGACTGTAGATTGCAGCAAAAAGTGCACTAGTCGCTGTCCAGTTTAATGACGTGAGGTGGCGTGATGTCGGCTCTAATGCACCACTTAGCCGCTAACAGCGTAAATAACATGCTCGATGAATTACCTGTTCTAACTATTAATGATGCATCCATTGCTGCTGACACAGAAAAGTCTATACTATCTGTTGCTCTAAGTACCGCAATCGAAAGGAGACTTCTAGGAAGAATAGAAAAGAAAGAAGTTTGAGAATAAAATTGTGCCGCAACTATCAAATTATAATTGGAAAAATCAGAATCAGCGTTATATATGGCTACTTGAATGTTAAAGTAGATTTCGATGAGGAAAAACTAGCAGCAATGGATGATGAAAAAAATGGAATGATCGCTATTGCATAGGGTCGTAATGATATCGGTAGAAGCGATACACCGTGCCTCGAAACACGTAGGCAAGTGGAACTAGATTTCCGAGCGATAGAAAAAATATGGAATAAATTGGTTGATGCGTGACTGGCATTGATTTGCGAATGTATCGATAGCTTTGAAACACTGTTGCCGGGAGCTCTGGGAGATACAAATCTATGTTTCTGCTTCAAGTAACTATATAATCTTTTCTACCGTAAAACATGCTGTTTTATATGCTTCAGCAATTTATTCGGTATTGCACTAATGTGCTTTTAATTTCTAGTCGAGCATCGATTATTACAAGAATCATGTTTCTTTTTTGTTGCTAAGAAAAGAAAATACTTTAAGTAGGTACTGAAATTGGATATTTATTTAAAAAATGCTTAGAATATACAACAGGTTTTTCAAGTAATTACTTTACTCGTCGCTCAAATCAAATGCTCTTGACATTAATTATTTCTCCACTTAACAGAAATTTAATAAACGTTTCTGTTTTATTAATATTTTCAATTAAAGGGAAATGAATTTAAGTTTATTTAGAATCGTTTTAAATGTTATTTTTGTAATAAATGTAACAGGAAAATAATAGGCAACCTTTGGCTAAGTGGTAAACAATCTAAAATTCCGTTTTTAAACTAATCTGATTAAGAACTGTAATGTTTTTTTAATAAATGGAAAAATTAATTAAACAGTTTAGGTAACTAAATACTGTTACAGTGAGGGTTCGAAAGGATGATTACCTATCAATGATAATTATCTTGATAATTATAGCGATAATTATCGTGATTTTTATGCCTGATAATTATCGATTTGATAATAACCTAAAATGTATAAAATGCGATATTATTTTTTGTATTATTTTAAAGCAAATAAATATAGGACCATCCATACCTGGGATAATTATCCGGTATTTATCGGATAGTTATCGCGGTAATTATCAAAAACTATAACTATCTGGATAATTTTGAACCCTGGTTACAGTAAATATGGCTTTCAAACACAGAAGGGTATATGATTCAAGTGCAATAAGGAGATTTTCTTCTGAAATTTAATTATTATCCTAATTGTACATGAAGCATAAGGACCCTTCTCTAAGGGAAAGCCACAAATATTAGTATTTATGGAATCATGGTAAATAACTATTACTTAAAAATTATCTAAATCTGAAGATTTACTTATCATCACTCAAAATAAGAGGATTCTCATCAACCCCTGAAATTACTACAGCATATTGCCCCACGCTATATTTCTTCATCTCTTGCTCAAACAATATGTTATTTATTGCTTGTTTTATCATCGATTGCGTCCTTTCATCATGTTTCCTTAAAGATATAGCTATATATTCACCAAAACTGTCACATTCATCTTTCTTCCTTGTCAAATCTGATCTCCTAAGCAAACTTAGTGTTTCTAATACCTTACTGTCAAGATTAGAATTATTGTTAGTATTATCTTTGACAGCTTTTCTGGCAAACTTAGTCAGTCTAGGTTTATGAGTGGCCTGGGCGTATCTGAGCCGTTTTCTTGGTCTGACGTACTCTACAGTTTGTGGTTCTGTCTTGATGATGATTTCTTCGTGAACTATTTCATCTTGTTCTTCGTTGGCGTTGTTGTCTTCGTCTGAAGATTGTTGTTCAAGCTCTTCGATCTCTTGGTGGGTTGAGGTCTGAAAATAAAGAAAATTTAGGCTATATACGAATTAGAAGAACCCGAACAATGTTGGCGAACGGACTATGGATTGATTTTGTAAAAACTTTCAATTTTTTATAGTTTCTACGGTACTGTGGAACGGTTTTACAAACTCAATCTGCTGCAATGCAATAAGTGTACAGACATAGACTAGTACAAGTAGGTAACAACAATAAGGACCCTTCTCTAATGGAAAGCCACATATATCTATATTAGTTACTAGTTTTCGTTGCTAGAAATCACAACACAAATTATTAGAACGAGAACATTTTAAATTAGGGATGTAACGATACCGATATAATCGGCAGACCGACTTAAATATACCCGATAACACAGTTTGAAAACCGCAAAAACAAAATGATTTGCGTAACAGATTATCTGCTAATAATTTAAATAAACTTTGTTTCCTTAACAAAGTTAATCAATTTTAATAACATAAAATTACTCTCTAGACTAAACTAGACTCAACAAACATTGTTATCAACGTCTGTAGCTAATATACAGCACAGTAAATCATTGCGTTTAACCGATTGTGCGAAAGTGCGTCATGTGGTGATAAATTTGCAAGCCGATAGCGGTTTAATGCGCTGTTTACTAACCGGTTGGAACGTGTCTGCTTCGATAAGTTAAGAATGAATTGAACTCTTTTTTATACCTACCTATAGTTCGTTTTTTTTAGCATTAGAAAGAACTTGAAAGAAGGTAAGCGATTTTGACATGTCTTTTAATTGAAAAACACTTTTTAAAAATAAACTATTACTTATGAAAGCAGAAGACTATAAAAGATCGTATTAGATTCATAATTGTTACATATTTACCGTAACTTATTTTTAAAATGTGTTTTTCAATTAAAAGACACATCAAGATTGTTTACCTTATTTCTAATGCTAAAAGAACGAAGTATAATCATATTCCAGATATAAAATTGTTATTTGTTTCACAAGAGGACAAAGTTGTTGTTTAACTCCTCGTGTTAATATTGAAAACCGAGCAAGTGAAAGATGCCATACTTGAATTGATCCACGAGCGTAGCGAGTGATTCGAAAAGTGAAATTTTGAGCGTTGCGAGGGTTTAAATACTGTTTAGGGTTAGTTGTTGATCAATGAAACACTAAAAGTTCAAGCCTTCCTATCTCTGGTGTTTTTAAAGTTATGAGTGTGATATTTCGTACGAAGATAAACAATTTATTTGGCTATCATATGGCGTTCTTGGTTTCTACTTATTTTTAACAGTGTCTGTATTATAAAGCTTTTTTTTTAAAATGAGTTTTGTTTCATTGTGTACTTGTGCATGTTTTCAATGAAACAGTCTAATTTTTACAGTAAAACAGATGTAATATATATAGTCTACCATGAAACATCCTTAATAAACATTGAAACGTTGTAATAAATAAGTTACATTAATACATACATCCTTTCAATCAATTAATGAGAAAGGAAAGGAGAAAATAGTGGTAGGCTGAAATTTGTTATTTAAACGGTTTCCGAAATATGGAATCGTTATAAGATTGCTGAAATATCTAAAAGCGAAAGACTTGTTTCATTGTACGCACACCTAAGTTTCATTGTGAATCGAAGGCTTTCGTCGCGGGAGGGTTTTAAGCATCTCCATGCTTGATATCATACACTTTCTTGCAACATAGTGTTTATAAACGACTGTTTCAATGTTAGACATGTGACCTTAACCTTGCCATCAATGAAACATTCAACATATAAACTATCCTATCTCAGCCATTTCTAAAGTTAAGTATCTTATATTTTGTCATAATATATGATAGACAAATTATAATTTTCATGGTATTTTAGTTTCACAAAATTCGCACATAGTCTTTAATTAATTAAAAAAATAATGAGTTTGTTTCATTCTGTACTGATACTGGTGTTCAGTGAACATCATGTTTCATTGTTTACTACATAAAAATGTCTCATTGTGAGACTAGGGGGTGTTTTTTGAAACAATTAAAAAAAACTGCACCAAAGAGTGAACGAAATTTAAAAATATTTAGCTCCAAAGCAACTTTAATACACATAGAACACAACAAAAAATGAAATAACGCCAAACTAGACTCTATATCTTGGTAAAAAATTGCGAAACATAAATGAAAAATATTACTTTTGTCGCACGAATTCACAATAACGCTCGTAGCAACGTGCTCCTTCTCCGAGGCGCGCTCGCGTATTGGGGAGGTGCTGGTGGTCCCTGCCCTTGCTTGACAGATGGCACTAGCTGATAATACCTAGTTTCCGAGATATCGCAAAGTTTCACTGTGTACGATTGTTTCAATGTTCGACAAGTGACCCTATAAGTACGAGGGTTAAACAAACTTTGCTACCGTTGACCATAAAATTGAGGAAACATCTCAAACTTTGCATCTATATCATTATTTTGCCACTAGTGAATTAAATGCAATTTACTCATCAGTTTTTGATGAATAAAGAGAGCCTTTATGAGCTCGTGTTGTAAAAATACGTTTCCCTGAGTCGGTATAATCCAAACTGTCCTTACAGAGGGCCTACCGATACCGCCAACATTCAAAAAATCCAAAATGCTACCGGATAAATTAATGTCACAAGCACAAAAGCTCTTTTAATATTCCTACCTACATTTTTTTTTTTTTTTTTTTATTCTATACTAAAATCTTATAATAAATCAAACAGAAAAGTGCCGTGAAACCCTATCGGGTTTGTACCGACACGACATTCGTGTTTATAAGCATTAAATAAGCGGATACCGTAGCCTATATATTAGCTAACGGTATCACAAATTCACAAGCGCGTTGCCTTATATGTATAACTAACTAGCCTTTGCCCGCGGCTTCACACGCGCAGGAGTTTTTTAATTTTCACCCCTTTAGGGGATGAATTTTGAGAAATCCTTTCTTAGTGGACCCCTAGACCTTATAAGGAATCTACTTGCCATATTTGGACTTTCTAGTCCCAGCGGTTTGGGCTGTGCGTTGATTTAAGTCAGTCAGTCAGGTCTTTCACGTTTATATATAAGTATATAGATTATACAAAGATCGACTACGTACAAGATTTTATACACACTTACCTATATAGGTACCCTATACACAGATTTTTGTTATATGAGAAGATAAAAACAGAAATAGTATAACTAAGTAAAACAAAAAACAAATTACCTCAACAACACTATCATTAGTACTATTCTGCAGATGCGTCGGCAAAAAGTTCATATACGGATACAGAAACCACGACGACTTGCCCCCGAGTCGAACTTTCGCCTTCTCCCTCCGATGCGACGCGAAAATCGAATTCAATTTCTTTCGCAACTCGGCTATGTCGCATTCGAATAGCCCCGCCAAGTCCGACCACGCTTCGTATCTGGCTGTTTGTACTCTGTACAATTCGTTGGTCGTGTCCCAGAGTTCAGGTCTTTTGGCGTATTCTTGCATTAGTCGTATTACTAGACGATTTGTCCACTCCATTTCTGTCATAGTTGACAGCGAACAAGTATGGCGCCCGCGATTACTTTCACACGAATTAAAAGCGTTATTTCAAGGTCGGAATTCTAAATTTGAACGCGCGAACGTTCGTGTTCGCTGCGGGCCGGCTCGGTGCGACTGGCGAGGCGGGCGAGGTTCGGGGCGTTCGGGCGCGCTCGGCGACGCTCGTTCGTTCGGTGACGTGGGTGAATTTGCTTCGTTCCGTTGCGCTCGCTCGCTGTGCATTTGTTCAAGGTGATCGTAAGAATTTAACATTAGGTACCTACATTCTAAGCGAGTTTTTCATTTTTTAATTGGTTAAGCGGAAATTGATGTGCTATTATCAATTTGATTATTTTTTGTTGACATTTATTTAGCATATTAGAAATTTGTAAGTACTTAGTTACCACTTCTTATGCACCTAATACCTTTAAACGAGCAATTCTTGTTTATTTATTTATTTATTTATTTATTTATTTATTTATTTATATATATATATATATGTATATTTCGGGGATCTCGAAAACGGCTCTAACGATTTCGATGAAATTTGCTATACGGGGGTTTTTGGGGGCGAAAAATCGATCTAGCTAGGTCTTATCTCTGGGAAAACGCGCATTTTCGAGTTTTTATATGTTTTCCGAGCGAAGCTCGGTCACCCAGATATTGCACCTAATTGACCGAGCGTTAGCGAAAGTCTCCGTTTCAGCTTGGACAAAATTACAAAAATGCTTTCGTATATATCCGGATTTCTCTACAGGTCTACAGGTCATTTACATTTCTTAACTGATTCTGGTAAAATTTTGTGAGCAAGTTGTGATAACATAAAATTAGTCAAACTCATATTCGAATTAGGATTTTCCTCTTTCATCGCTATAATAAAGGGTTTTAATTACAAGCTAAAATAATATTACCATTCAATTTCACCCATAGTCTTTGATACTCTCGTGCTAAATTTAAACTCCCATTGCACTCTCTTAGGGATAAAAAGGTTTCTATGTCCGGTAGGTTTCAGTGTCTTTTAAGCAGTGTTGGCCGAAAGTTAATGCAAATTGAAAATGCTGGCCATTAACCATTATAAATTGAATCGTAAACTATAATCGTCCGATACGGTTTAAGGTTCAATTTATAATGGTTAATGGCCAACATTTTCAATTCGCATTAACTTTCGGCCAACACTGCTTTTAAGCTTTTCATCTAAATCCGTTTAAGTAGGTAGTCGTTTTTGCGCGGGATCGAAGATCCAAACTTCCAAGTAAATATAAACATTTTATAATATGTGAGATGAGAACACGCAGATATAGATAAGTACATAAAATATACATACATAATATCATATTTTTTGTTTGCCGTTAGACTTGTCTCATTATTTTTTACTTACTTAACTCCTAATTCCTGTAAATATTATAAAGCACTGTAAAATGTGTTTATAAGTATTGGTACACTCACCTGCAATAATATGTTACACAACGAATGCCGCAAAAATATCTGACACGATCTTATTCACATATTTTTGCGGCCTTCGACGAGTAACATAGGTTTTAATGAAGGTAATGTACTTACCTATTTATTAACTCTTTTCAACATTATAATAAGTATATAGACGGTAAAGACTTTTATACCTATATATCTATTCTAAGAAATCTATAGAAAACAAAAGAACAAAAACAATCTATTTTAAAACGAAGCACTTGTATTTCAAGACTATTAAGTAATTCAAGCCCAGACTCTTCTGAAACTCAACATTGAAATAAATACATTTCTCAATCCGATATAATTCTAAAAAAAGGATTTCATTACATATACTTGGTCAACCAGATCTTCACAGTAGAAAAAGGCGGCAAATTTGAAAAATGTAGGCGCGAAGGGATATCGTCCCATAGAAAATTTGAATTTCGCGCCTTTTATACTGACAAGATTTGGTTGATCAGCTATACTTACCACCCTTCGACCCTCACACCACCCTCTCACTCATTCCCCAGTGGGATAAAACCAAAATAAGAAGACCTGAGGGCCTACCGCGAACTCCGAAGTTCGCAAATTGCGGGCATTTAGGTATTTCTTTTACTCGCACTAAGGCGTAATTAGAGTGACAGGGAGAGATGCCAGCAATTAACGAACTTCGGTGTTCGCAGTAGGCCCTCTGGTTTTAACTTAGAGATCTACCTATTATCAGCACAGCATCCAGCTCAAGATATTTTGGTTTATACTGAGCGGTTCAGAGAGCTCTGCTTATGAAGGATTTATGTGAAGGAAAGGGTCTTATTAAAATGGTTGTTTTGGGCTTGACCTTGAGTTTATAGACTCTTAGAATCAATAAAGCTTACCTATAGTTAGATGTTAGATCTAAGTTGGACTGCAAGGACCGGCGAATGGATTGTTGAATTGAAAATATTGAATTATACAGGTGGTCCAAACCTTGACGTCCAAAAATTTTTTTTAGATTCCTCACGTCGTGGGCTATCAGAATATACCCCATGTATGTTAGCCGATTTTTCGTAGTTTTCGAGTTATGATTTTTTAAACTTTTAACTTTTGTTATGAAATTCTGGGGTTCCCATACAGGATGGCTAAAAAATAACTGCATTCCCATTGCCAGGGAGGTTTTGGGATTATACTGAGCAAATTTGACTATGGGACCGACCCCGAAATCGCGAAAAAACAAAATTGGCTTTCATACATTTTGGCTGTGGTCCATTTTCTATGGAAGAGTAAATTTTTTTTAGCGATTTCGGGGTTTGTCCCATAGTGAAATTTGATCAGTATAATCCCAAAACCTCCCTGGCAACGGGAATGCAGTTATTTTTTAGCCACCCTGTATGGGAACATTGGGAACCCCGGAATTTCATAACAAAACTTAAAAGTTTAAAAAATCATAACTCGAAAACTACGAAAAATCGGCTAACATACATGGGATGGGGTATATTCTGATAGCCCACGACGTGAGGAATCTAAAAAAAATTTTTGGACGTCAAGGTTTGATACTTTGGACCACCCTGTAGATATATTGTTGGAATGATGTTGTGTGTTGTAGTCGGAGAGTACGCGTCAAAAGTATTTAGGTACCTATATAAGTACTAAGTAGTCATTCTCCAATAGATTTACAATAAGAGATCTAGAATTTATTTCTACAATTAAATTACTAGAACAAAATGAGATGTAGAATTTATTTCTACAATTAAATTACCGTCTCACCTCCAACGGACTAATGTAAAAGCGGGCGGTGCGGCGGCAAGCGCCGAAATTTTAAAACGTAACAAATATAAGAGCCTCGGTAGAGAGTACCATTTTGTACCATTTGGAGTTGAAACTGTAGGTCCAGCGCGCATAAGTTGTTCGCAGAAATCGCGAAGCGTCTGGTTGACGTAACTGGTGACCGAAGAGCTGGCGGCTACCTCGCACAACGTATCAGCATTACGATACAGCGAGGAAATGTCGCCAGCATCCTTGGTACAATGCCTCAAGGGCCTATTTTAGATTTAAGCTAGTTTTTAATTTCTTTTAGTAATAATACCACTGTATATATCTTGTTTGTAAATAAATGTTTAATTAGGTACTAGTAAAATAAAAAGTTAAAGATATTCGAGATATGATGTATAGGTAGCAATAAAACTGTAACGCGTAACTTTAACTTTTGACGCGCTGGTTCATTGGTAGGTACTACATGGATCGAGTCGCAAGCAAAGGCTAAAATAGTAGGTAGGTAATATAATAAGTACCTATAATAACTATAATAATTAAATCCGTTGACCCAAATACAACAATAAGGTATCGTTATCAAGGAGCCGACTCACGCGCATGGTTCAACCTAAGCAGTTTCAACCGGTATCTTAATGCTCTGCTAACGCACTTTTATCAATACGATACGTACGCCTTTATGTAACTTATTTTTAGATTAATATAAACATATGGGGCATTATCTATGAAAAGCGACCTTATTGTCGATGGCGCTTACGCCGCTCAGCGTCGCGCGGCATTGTATTTATATCGGAGCATCGTTAACAAAAGCGTAAGCGCCAATGACAATAAGGTCCCTTTTCATAGATAACGTCACATATGTATATTAGTGGTGTTTATTACCTATTTGTGTGTTTTCCTTTATGGGTAACTCTGTAGAATATAAGAAAGAAGTTATAATATGTGCCGCGATGATAGAAGATGCCTATGTTCATTTATGCGCTGTTCATTTTTAAATACATATGTAAATAATAAAAAATATCACTTACTGTTTTTGATTTTCTTGCCAAAACTTGCCAACTTTTTTGAAGTAAAAACTTCTTTAGCGGCGCTGGGCACTTTTTGAGGTGGGTAAAAAATGATAAACTCGAGACAGCGTGAGGCGATCCGTGACCGTAAGGTTTAGATGGCCACTCATTTAGATGGCATTTAAATCAATAAAGAAAAACTAAATGACATAATTCAATCTTCTACATCTTAATGAAATCGCTAATAAAAGTGAACTCTAGTACTAGTGAATAAAACTCAAAATATCATGACCAAATATATTTAGATGCGAGGTCTGCAAGGTAACTTCACAATTTCTATTCGAATTTTAAACAAGCTCACTGACCAGCAATTTCGGAACTAGTTTTTCAGTAGAAAGGAGGATGGGTCAATTAAACATAGTGCTGCAGACATTTTGGACTAGTCATTGAGTTTTCACTTCTGTCGGCACTCTCGTTGTGCAACCCGTTGTTTTTTTGATAGAATATTTTTCCCAAGGTATATTTACTTTTTATAATTTTTGCTGCTATCATACACAACGGGAGGAATCATTCGATGATTCAGTCCGTCCCGTCCTTTGTTAAAAAAATATGTATCTCATTAAAAGCATTACCTGTAGAAAGGTGCCAGTCTCGCACCGCTTTTACTGCAAAAAAAAATTGAGATGTAATGTGAAACCAAGTCGGTTATTTTAATCAGTGCCAGGGGGTGTTAAAACCGTAGCAATAAGATATCTTCAATGTGTAATACGTATAATGAAAATTCAGGGTTCTATAGAACCCTGAATTTTCAGTGACATATAGGTCTTAACATGCTTAAGATATATTCTCAAAAACATTAAATCTGAACTTGTAGTTTAATAGCTTCAGCCAACACAAAATTACAGGACGTCGAAAATGGACTGAATCGCTTCGAGAAAAGGATGGTACGGCCGCCTCTTTGTTTTGCTCGACTTGGCGGGGGCACTGCCGTGCCCCCAGATTTAAAAACGTGAGACAATTCACGTACACTTTTATCAGAGAAATTGTAGGTTTGTTCTAAATTTTCTCGAGGTAAGTAATTTTTTTTGTGATACCATTATACTTTCCATTAAATTCGTATGCTAGCGGATTAGATTGTATCCTTTTGTTATCTCGCTCGTTAGTATATTATCATCAATCTAAAAAAAACTAAACTTGAATGTTTTTAAGATTGTCAAAGACATAATTATAATTTATTACTAATGCATATTAGCCGTGACAAACATCGGAAAACTCGTTAAATTATATGGGCAACAGATTTTCAATCAAGGGACTACAGGATGGGGTTCTTCAAAAAGGAGTTTACGCGTTTTTAAAGGGTGTGGAGACTCTGGTTTTGAAAGGGCCTAGCTAGCCACATGTTTAGATGGTAGGATCCTAAAAGATGTGCTATACGCGGTGCGTCCGTGAGGTGCAAAACATACGCAATGCGACACTATGATTGGTCGAATTTATTTGTTGCCCACCATAATTCACACTAAATTTACGGTGGGGAAAATGGGGAATAAAAAAGTGAGACTGTGGGCCCGTTTCGGATTTTGTAATAGACATCCATTAGACATCGCCACGATAACGATATGTTTAAGATCTAACCTGTCAACTGTGACATTTCCGCGATTCTGGAGATACTCTTGAACGATTTCCACAAGATATTACATAGAGATCTAATTCACATCTAATAGATATCTAACACGATCTATCGTAAAAGTGACATTGGTTGCCCGAATTGAGCTGCAAAAGAGAACTAGTTGAAATCTAAACTATAACGTATCTAGTACGTGTCGTCTCTTGTGAATATCTTGAAGTTCGAATACGGCAGTTTGACAAGGACAAACAATAATAGCGCTTTCGCTGCTAGGTACTCCCACTGAAAGATACATAAGACTATCCCGTTCGGTCATTTCCCCCGACCCCTCATGTCTGATCCAGTTAAAATACTAGATTCATGCCTAGCCAAGATGACATTCGTAAAAAATGACAATCGAACTTCAATAATGTATGTAAATAGTCACGTGCCTTTTCGTAGCATTTCTGATCCTGATATACAATTTTTCATTTCCCAATGTCTGTTGCTATGGAGCAAAAGAAGAATAGATACCTATCACCAACCAGAGGGCCTCCCACGAACCACGTTCGACGTGTTGCCTTCCTGTCACACTTACGTACGAATTTAGAAGTGCGACAGAGAGGCAACACGTCGAAATGATGAAATATCTTCGCGAACATGCGTTTTAGCCGATAACTTACGGATTGCGAGGTTCAGTTGCGCCAGACAGGCGTGCAAGTCGGTTTTCACCAAGATTCACTTAGTTTACTTGTGTATGCTCCATTTCATACTCAATTTCACTTATACATAAAATGTCATTCAATAGAACTTGCTAACTATGTAAACAAACCGCCATACTAAAATTGACACTAAATGTCAAATTACTAGTAACTTTTGTTTACATAGTTCGCAATTTCTATTGAATGACACTTTATGTACTTGTACATGTAGAAAAATGTTACCTACGATCGTCAATGCGGTTTTTAAATTATGTATAAAAAAATATTGGTTATTTTAGTCGATTATTGAAAAATGGATCATTCATTATAAAGAAACACTTTTCTTACTCACCCCGTTGGCTTAGCAACCCAAAATAGATCTTGGCCCCTGAGGGCCTACGGCGAACACCGAAGTCCACAAATTGCGGGCATATCTCTGTCACTCTAATTACGCCTTAAATGGAGTAAGAGAAAAAGATGCCCGCAATTTGCGAACTTCGGTGTTCGCGGTAGATTGGCGCTGGCCCTGTGTTTTGCCATTTCCTCCCTTTTAACGCTCCTTTTCTAACGCTCCAAAAAGGCTGGATTAATTTATAAACTCATGAATATTAAATATTCTATCTTCAAGGCCGCAGCCATCTTGTTTTCGGTGCGTGTGCGCATCCGGCGTTTGTTTGGCGACAGTTTTCACAACACGCCGGCATTCTCAGGGGCGTGCTGGACGCGTGACGTCACATCCTGACCGCTGCTTTTGGTAATCGTCAGCCAGCTATTACTATGCCCATGGTTACCTGCAACATCAGATGGGTTGCAAGTGCGTTGCCGACCTTTTAGACGTGAGTACGCTCTTTTCTTGAAGGTTTGAAGATCGTATTTGGATGAATTCATTCCATAGTACCTTATAGCTATTTCCACGCTTAAACTTTTTTTAGGTATAATAACGAGCGTAGCAATAAAAGCATTTTTCTTTTTTACATAACTTCATAACAGAATCATAAAATGCTGTAATTTGCTAAAAATAATCTCACGTGGCTTTATAATGGGCATTAAGCGCATTAAGCATGTTTTCATTATCGTACGACCTTGATCTTGAACTATTACCTAGAACTAGGTCTTAACTCAAGGCAGCACAGGCTAAAATCACTGATTCATCAAAAACGATATCTAGAAAGCCTTAATAGACTAGCACAGGTTCATTAAAATATAAACTTTAATCACCTAGTAATAAGATTAAAATTGTAATGTGTAATGTACTTATAATACGTTTTGAAAACGAACGAAGCGAACCTATATAGTCAAGCGGAATCTCATTGAAATTCATACTTTAATAGTTAGTAATAAGATTGAAAATGTAATGTATCAGTTTTGTACTTAAGACTTTTGAATCAATAATTATGTAGGTACTTACACGCAATTTTATAGGACTGTTTTTTGTAAAGACATTGATGGATCTTGTTTGAGATGTTGCAAAAATATTTACTCTTGAATCTTGTGCAGTGTTTTACACGGAGTTGTTTTTATTTGAGTACCTATATAAAATAAACGAACTGCCAGAGAGTGCAATACACTGTAGTACAAAGATAACGGGTGTAGACGTAGAGTTTCCATGCAAAATCCATCTGTTCCAATGAGGTGAAAGACCGACGGATTATACCTAAATTGTTCCATCTGGAACCCAAAAGAGGCTTTACAATCAGTTGTAAACCTAAATAGGTACCCATTTCTTTGAATTTGGCATTCCTATCTACTAATGATCTTTTTAAACGATTGCAGCGTCCATCCGTTTATCCTTATTGTATTTACTTATTAGGTAGGTACTTCGCAATTATTTCTCCTTTGAGATTTACATGTGAATGAAATCTTTGTGATGATAAGGGGGGCAAAGTTGTTATTTCACCCCTCATGCTAATATTGCTACCCGAGCAATCGAAAGCTTCCAAAATTGACAATCTATTTGGTTCCAAAAGGTGAATCTTGAGCCTTGCTGGTGCTAGGATTAAAAACCCTTTAAAAGACACGAGGGTAAAACAAATTTTGATTCCGAGTGAATCACTACATTTTTCACCACATCCAACAAGAGGAAAATACTTACTTTATCGTTGCAAATCATTTCCAACTGAACGTTATTAAATTAGTAATTATGTGTGTTGTATTACAACACAAAATTAAATTAAAATTGAATCTAAAATACAACTGTCGGCATATTTCACTCTCAGATGAGAAAATTTATTAAATTCAGTCAGTTCCAACTAAAATTAAATTAATCAAAGATATCTAAATACTACACGATAGGTACTACTTATCTTGATAGCTGGATTATTTTGAGCACCGAGATTAAAGATCGGTGCTCTGTTTTGACACATGTCTGGCGCGGGCAGATCAAAATAAATAAACTTATTGAAAACTTGTTTTTCAGATTCTCAATGCCAAAGTTTTTTTGGGAAAGGATAATATACTGAAATAGATATGTTTGCCCAAAATATGTTTATAGAGTAGATTTATTCTTTCCTTTGAATCTAACTTTTCTACTAAGCATAATATCGCCGCTATACATATATTTATAAGTAAGTACTAATATAAAATCAGAACAGTTTTTTCATCACACCAGCTCCTAAAGGTGTGGTAAAGGCCCCCTTTATTCTTCAAAAACGTAGAGAAAGTAGAATTTTGTCACAAGAGTGGCAAAATAATTTGATGCTAATTCTAACGTCTAACTAGTCTTGTAATTAGGCTCTAGTTTTCCTTTCTCAGGTTATGACTTTCACACCTATGGTTTTTCAAAGTGCTTATTGAATAAATAATTTTTGAAGTTTGAAGTTTAAAGTATTTTACAGTCAAAATATTACAAGTCAAGGCAAGATTTCGGAAAATCATCGATGAGTCAAACCGTTGAAATCAATATTTCGAGGTACATACCTATTTCAAAATTTTCAACAGATTCTATTTTCAAAATTTCCTGATGAACAGTTTTAAATAATTAGTCAATGGGCTTGAACAAGTGATATTATATTACCTACTCGTAAATATTTGCATATGTGTGGCCATAGCCATATATCATTCAACTTTCTAGTAAATGATTCACACACAAACAAAATCATCTGAGGGCCTACCGCGAACCACGTTCGACGTGTTGCCTCCCTGTCACACTTACGTACGAATTTACAAGTGCGACAGTGAGGCAACTCGTCGCGATTCGCGGTAGACCCTCTGTTAATTACGAACTCAAACCCCTAAATCATTAGCGTCACTATACAAACCATGGGACGTGTGTCTGTTTGTCTGTCCTGGTGACAGATGAGCGATGGGTTGCGTCAGCCGGACTGGAGAGGCCTGGGTTCGAATCCTTTGTTGCCAAAAAGGTTTTGTTAAATGTGGGAGTTTTTTTGCGTCTGTCAAATAAGTATTTTTTGCCGTTTCGAAAATAATTAGTGGCAATATGCTGTCTTTGTTTACTTGCTTACTTTTTGTTTGGGTAGGTAGTAGGTACGTAAGATAGGTATTTAAGTAAAATATAAATAGATTTAAGAACATTCAAGCTAATTAATTAATTATACTACATACATATATCGAATGCAAGGTTATCGGAAAGTTTTAATTAATAGGTAGCTAAAATAGTTAATTTAAAAACGAATTTTCATTTTTTAATTAAAAGCTAAATTATACATTAGTTCTATTAAGTAAGTAGCTGTTAAAAAATAAAACAATAAAGTTAAAATTGTTTATTTTACCTAAAAGTATGGCCGAAACACTATTAATTTATTAATAACATGCTCGTGGAATCAGTTGAAGTTGAAACAAACGGCTCAATTCAAGCAATGATTATAAGATGTCACAGTGGTACGATACCGATCTGATTGACAATGCCTATGCATTGTCCGAATTGGGCCGAAAATATGAGTTCTTAGTCAAACAATTTAACTTCCTACGTTGAAGTAGGTAACGTTGGGTTTTTCAGCAGTTCCAGTTTATGACCTCTTATCATCAACCTGGAAAGTACGAGTTGATAGTATTTTATAGCTTTTGCTGATATAAGTCTGACTAAATATGAATCATAATTTATGAATTCTTTGACCACCAAGAACGGTAAGTGACGCGCGCGGCTTCAGCCCAATATCAACCTTCGTGCATTCCGACAAGGTTCACAATGACCGCACGATAGGCGTAGCGTTCAAAGGGTTAAAAAAATGCTGTTAGATTTTCCCAACTAGGCATTCTTACCAATAAAGTTAGATTTTTTGCACATAGTTCACATATTATTGCCACATTAATTTGTAGTTAACTTACATATATGTACAGTCAGCAGCAGAAGTTGCTAAGCGGACGAGGTGTTCATAATTACCTTGACGCGCTCTTATTCTCTTAACAATAAAGTCGCGTCAAAATTATTTTGAACACCTCGCCCGCTTTACAACTATTGCTGCTGACTGTGTTAGTGATTCACTCTGAAGGATGGATACGCGTGTGACTGATGCAATATTATATGGAAACGTGTGAGAAAGTTGGGATTGCGTCAGCTTATGATGATGATGAAATATCGGACTATATTTTAACTTATCAGGTGATTAATGTATCAAATATTTGAGACTTTAGTCACTTGTTACCAATTTAAAGGATGCTTCGACCGAGCAAAGCGAAGGTCTTTCATTACTTTAATTAGATTGATCAAATTTGCTTTGGTGTGTGCGAATGTTCTCCTGTCCAGGTTGCATTTCTCAACTGATTTTCGGGAAATTGTGGGCAGATTCGATTAATTATTAAAACAAAATTGTCGTTTCCGTTTTTGAAAAGTTTTCAAGTTATAGCCATGGCAATGAATGTACGTGGTAAACAGCTGACAGAAGCACTAATTTTGTACACTATTTTGTGTCAGATTGGTGGTCAAAGGCACCCCTAGTTGTTGTGAATTCTTACCGTTTATGTAGATACAGTCGCCATCAGATCCACAGACCAGCGCGAAAAATAAGGGGGCTGATATTTGAATTTCGACCGCTCGATTTCGCGTAGGTATTTCGTTCAGTAATATCTCCACTACTAGTCATGTAAATTCTACTAATAGAATTGAAAACGAGTGGTCAATACCACTAGATTCCCAATTTCTATCGCTCGAATTTCAAAAATCAGCATTTCGCCGTTTTTCACCGATTTTCGAGTGACGAAATCGAGTGATCGAAATTCAAAAATCGGCCCCCAGCGCAGACCTTTATATTAAGTTATGATGATGATGACTGTTAATCATTATTTCATAATAATACTCCCTTCTTACCTTAACGAAATGATGACGAAACTCCAGTAACAAACGGTTATCCTCATTCAATGTTAGTAAAAATGTATGAATGGGAACACCCTTCATTAATAATGCCTGGTTTTTCCACCCGTTGCGATTTGTGGTAAAAATATGTAGATACTTATAGGTACATTATATTTATATGAAATTACTTACGTTTCCGGGAAAATGTTTGATTATTATAGAGGCAAAGGAAGTTAATAAACGTAAACACGTAAACGTAAACGATATTATGATTATGATTATGTATTATAGAGTAAAAGACTTAAAATTATAACGCCGACGATGTCAATTTAATATGTGATATCCATATTTCGAAGATCTCTGAAAAAAACTGATAGTTTCTAACCTGAATACTACTGTAATGTGGTGAATGTCCAATTTTAGTGTTTAGCAGTAACGCTTTGGTTTACTGCGACATAAACGCATATTGCTTGTGTCAGCGCAACCTAACGTGTATAAAACAATAGGCATTTAGAGAATAAACGTTCAGAATGTTCTTATACTAGCACACATAAGGTGTTTGACTTCCACTAACTCCTCACCCGACTCTGCTCGTCAATATACTTGCCATAGAAGAAACTTATAATATCTGATGGCGACCCAGACCAGTGAACCAACAAGGAACTAACACTCAAGAAAGAAGGAAAAATCAAGCAAGAAAAAAAAAGAAGAACCACTTTTTCAACACCAATCCACGCAGTCAGAACCAACCAGCTTATCAAGAATCAAGAAACAACCTGAGAAGAACCAACCAACATCAAAAAGCGGAAACCGCGTTAAGAAAAGAAATTAAGAAGACCGAAGAGCGCTGTCCAGGGTATCCCGGCTCGCAAATCAAGAGGTGTCCAGGGTTATCCCGGCCCATTTCAAGAGGAGTCCAGGGTTATCCCGGCCCACTAACATCGTCGTAAGCAGAGCCAGCCATACGAAGCGTCAAGCGAGCGCCACATGGAAATGCCAGCTCGCCAGGCCACACCAGCAGCAGCAAGAATGCCGGTCGCGATTTCGCACCGGACCGGACGAAGACGAAGCCGAGGACGGCCAGCCACGCAGCAATAGGATGTAAATCCTACATGTAATTTATTATTTTAATTAATTTACTCTAAAAGCCAGCATTTTTTTTTCCAATTCAGTAGCAGTCATATTTAAATCATTCATAATTATTAAAGGTTGTCGCTAAACTCAATTTCGTTTCGAGCATAAATAATTTTCATAAGAAGCCATAATATAATATAAAAATTAAAAGTGTCGAATAGTGTCCTCAATCATGTATGTTGCAATTTGCAGCGCGTGCCACACGTTGTGCGCACGTCGACAGAAAACTTAACTAGGCCGCGATACTTTGCCGCGAGTTAGAATATTTTAATAAGCGATGAATGAAATTTGATACATAATTATTAAATAATTAACAACTCAATTCATAACGATTAAATAATTAACAACTCAATTCAATAAAATTATTTTATTGTTTCTTAGTAATGATTGATACTTTAGCTACGTGTCGGACTGATCACCTGATATACAGCGAAAGTTTGATTTATTACATCATTTTTGGAATTTTGGAAGTTAAATAATAATGTTTAATTTATAGAAAGCTTACAGTACGGTACAATTTTGAGAAGTTTTAAGGAGTTTAGGCACATTTATTTATAAAATGTGACCTCATAGCTAGAGAGCACTAGTCCTTCGTACTTGATCATAGTGTGATATACATATCCTCCGTGAAAGTTGTAGGAAACTTATTGTCTTAATGTATTTGTGTCTCTAGGTACAGGCAGAGCCGTACAGCCTGGCCTGATATGCCATTTTATAGTTGATAAAGGGTGACCATGCCCTAGGTGTGTATTGAAGAATTGCTATGGATAGCATTGATAGGTGAAGGGTGCGCACAGAGGCGCAACCCAGTTATGTCCTTGATCATAGTCGACCTTATAGGTGTCCGTGAAAGGCTTAACATTTAATACGGCATTAGTTTATTTTATTATCAGAATTATGGGAGATACCGTAACTATAAACAGCGAGAGTGAATATTTTAAAGTTGAATACCAATTGTTTCTAAATGTTTTAAAGTTGAATAGTAAATGTTTTTAAAGAAGGAGATTTATATTTTATGAGAAAAGGAAGTAAATTAATATTTTAACGTTTGAGAGATGACAACATTTTAAGTGATGATATTTTCTTATTAGCACAACGATTTTTTTTCTTTTCCTTAATAGGACTACGACACTTACGACACCTAGCTAAATAAAGATTGCTTGCATTATACCTATATAATTTGTTAATTTTTTTTTTTATTAATTTCAGAAAAAATTGTAAACAAGTAACATGCGTTTAAATTTTTTCTTCTGCCACCCCGGCGGTGAGAGGAACTTTCGGGGGAGGTGTAATGTGGTGAATGTCCAATTTTAGTGTTTAGCAGTAACGCTTTGGTTTACTGCGACATAAACGCATATTGCTTGTGTCAGCGCAACCTAACGTGTATAAAACAATAGGCATTTAGAGAATAAACGTTCAGAATGTTCTTATACTAGCACACATAAGGTGTTTGACTTCCACTAACTCCTCACCCGACTCTGCTCGTCAATATACTTGCCATAGAAGAAACTTATAATATCTGACTACCTATCATCATCATCATCATCTTCCTCGCGTTGTCCCCGCATTTTGCCACGGCTCATGGGAGCCTGGGGTCCAGTTGGCAACTAATCCTAGTAATTGGCGTGGGCACTAGTTTTTACGAAAGCGACTGCCATCTGACCTTCCAACCCAGAGAGTAAACTAGGCCCGTATTGGGATTAGTCCGGTTCCTCACGATGTTTTCCTTCACCGAAAAGCGACTGGAAAATATCAAATGATATTTCGTACATAAGTTCCGAAAAACTCATTGGTTCGAACCCGCGACCTCCGGATTGCAAGTCGCACGCTCTTACCGCTAGGCCACCGGCGCTTCGCTTTTTCCGTACTTATACAATAAATTACTATATTATCTTAAGCTGCTAAGTCCATGCAAGCCTTACATAAATTAATGATGTCTTAGCCGTAGCACAATTAACTCACCGTTATTCGACCTTTTATCTATTGTAATAAGATTGAAGATCGGTCAGCGTTGAAGGTACGAGTGCATTTGGCTTGAAGCCCCTCTCTAATTGGATGAGCTAGTCCAGAAGGGGTTTCAATACTTATATTTCATACTATACGAATTATCATATGTGGAATGGGCATCACTGCATAGTATAAATAAAACAAAGTCGCTTCCCGCTGTCTGTCTGTCCTTATGTATGCTTAGATCTTTAAAACTACGAAACGGATTTTAATGCGGTTTTTTTTAATAGATAGTGATTCAAGAGGAAAGTTTATGTATAATTTGTTAACCCGTGCGAAGCTGGAGCGGGTCGCTAGTTACATAATTATATTGCCTGCAGATACCACTTAGATAGTTGGCACTGGCAGTCCTCAACTGTGCGTTTCTAGAGAAACCTGCACAAATATAACTGTCATAATAGCATGCATGGCCTGTAAGGTAATTTTAGATACATATAAGACAATTTGTCTGCCCTGACAGGGTGTCATGGAAGCTTCCTGTATAACTGTAATTAATAACATCCTATGTACATGAGTATACATATAAACTTATCTTATCGTATATTATCTTATCTTATGAACTGTCGCTCACGGTATTTCCGGACCGATACGACCTTCAAGCCTTTAAGAAATAAGCGATCTTTACACCCATCTTTAAGACCGGCAACACACTTGCCACCCCTGTTGCCTGTTGTTACAGTTGTCCATGGGCCCCAGTAATTTCTTACCATCAGGCTATTCGTCTGTTAGTTTGTGTCATATATCATACAAAAACATCTCAATGAGTACAAGAAAAAAAACACAGAAAACATAGCAACTTTGTAGAAGTAAACCACAGACAACATTACTACGCTCATGATTCTATTATTCAATGTTTCTTTTGCTCAGAAATCAAAAACCAATTTTGCTCTCTCTAGCTGCACATAACAATATATTAAGTCATACGAACGGAAAAGTAAATGTAACAGGAAAATTAATGTTGCAATATGTTTTCTGGGACACTTATTAATGAATCACACGCGCTGACTTATTATAAACGAGCAGAAACGCAATCTCGACACGTAGGTTACACCAAGATCAAAATAATAATGAAACTACGAAAATAAATCACTCATTATAACAATAAGCACTTAAATAACAAAGAACAAAAACAAACAATCTGTTGCTGTCATGTAAAATCATTTTTGAAATGTTTTACAATAACTATAGGTAAGTACTATATAGTCTTGTCAAAATGCATTTTAAAGTACGTACTACGATTCATCGTGGCACTATCTTCATTTGACATCTAAAAGATAAAATAAATAGTCTATAAATACGTATTACAATTTGAATACTATAATCAGCAATTAAATTTTTACTTAATAAAGAGTACGAACAAGATTTTTAGCTTATAAATAAATAAAAAATATTTAAGTAATTTCAGATTCCGTAGATCCATAGATTGTTAGTTACAAAGACACTTCATCAGTAGATAAAAGTTTTGAATGATTCACGGTTAGTTTCACTAGACTTATATTGACCGGGATATGAACCGTGATTACCTTTATAGTATTGTTTTCGGGAGCTTGAAAACAATACTAAAGATAATCACGAGTCATATTCTGTATAAGTCTAGTACTTACATCAGTAGAACTACCTATTAAATAAAAATATAAAGATAGGTACTTATTTTCTAGGTTGCAAGACATCACTTCACTTCACTCTTTTGTCTATGGCTACCGCGCATTTAAGCACAATTCTGCCAAAATCGAGTAACGAGCTTCGCACGGCTGACAAGAGGGTAGGTTGAAGGTCGGTATATCGGCGGAGGATATCCGAATCCCACCTGCCAGGATGCTATTTGTTTTCAGGATGCTATAAATATACCTAATAGATAATTATGTCTCAAAATTTAAAACAATTCGATTTGGAAATTTGTATAAAAGGATGGCATTGGACGACGTGTGAAGGTGAATTTGGATAACTTCGAATGCGGGTAAATTTAAAAATTACATAATTAGGTTTATTTACTTAACGTATCACATGAAAATGGTGCAAAGACCAAACTTATCTACTTTCGAATTTTAAAACGAAATGAATCATGGCCTGAAAAGCAGGATCTATTAAAGTAATAGAATAAGCAAATAAAATATTGTTATGTTACCAATATTGCCTTCTTATTTATGACCGAAGCTTGTTGACGCCAAACGCCAGTTGCACTCAATTTCATTAAGTACTCACGCCAAAACCCATTTCAGTACACATATAAACATCCTGTTGTTTTCGTACACACTGTACCAATACAAAAGGGACTATCCGCCATAGAATAAACATGTATTTATGCCGTTTTATGAAGATTCCACCCTAAGTCGTAAAGCGGCGATATGCAATATCGCGAATTAGTTTCGTTGTTTGCCACCCCTAAGAATCGTACTTAATACAAAAAGGACGTATATGTCATAGGAGCTCGTACGAAGAAACGTCTTTATAAGAATTACTGAGCTCCGCTATAGCTCTGAATCCTTAATACAAAAAGCGGCCAAGTGCGAGTCGGACTCGCCCATGAAGGGTTCCGTATTTAGGCGATTTATGACGTATAAAAAAAAAACTACTTACTAGATCTCGTTCAAACCAATTTTCGGTGGAAGTTTACATGGTAATGTACATCATATATTTTTTTTAGTTTTAACATTCTCTTATTTTAGAAGTTACAGGGGGGGGACACACATTTTACCACTTTGGAAGTGTCTCTCGCGCAAACTATTCAGTTTAGAAAAAAATGATATTAGAAACCTCAATATCATTTTTGAAGACCTATCCATAGATACCCCACACGTATGGGTTTGATGAAAAAAAATTTTTTGAGTTTCAGTTCGAAGTATGGGGAACCCCAAAAATTTATTGTTTTTTTTTCTATTTTTGTGTGAAAATCTTAATGCGGTTCACAGAATACATCTACTTACCAAGTTTCAACAGTACAGTTCTTATAGTTTCGGAGAAAAGTGGCTGTGACATACGGACGGACAGACAGACGGACAGACGGACAGACGGACAGACGGACAGACGGACAGACGGTCAGACAGACAGACAGACAGACATGACGAATCTATAAGGGTTCCGTTTTTTGCCATTTGGCTACGGAACCCTAAAAAGGACGTATGTGTCATAGAGTGCGCGGAAAGAGAAGAGTCGTGGAATGTATGGGGCCCAATACATTTCACGACTCTTCACTTTCCGAACAGACTAGAAGCTTGTATGAGAAAGTATTTTTGAGAGTTACCTATAAATGTCGTATGAGCGATATTAAGAATGATCTTAGGACTTAGGACTTTTAGTATTGCTAAAGTAGGTAGTGATGGTTGTGATGCTTTGCTTCACAGTAGGTATATGGAGAATTTTGAGATATTATAGGATACGCCGAGATAAAAACCGGACAAGTGAGAGTTGGACTCACCCACCGAGGGTTATGTACCTATTTTTTAGTACCTATTTGTTGTTATAGCGGCAATAGAAATGCAAATGAATCATCTGTGAAAATTTCAACTGTCTAGCTATCACAATTCATGAGATTGAGCCTGGTGACAGACAGACAGAGAAGTGGACAGTGGAGTCTTAGTAATAGGGTCCTGTTTTTACCCTCTTTAATTATTAGTTGAGAAATTCGACCTGTACCTAAAGGAGAAGACACACATAAGAAACATGTTTTGCTAGTGTCCATCTAACCTGGATTTTTTACTGAAACCGAAGATTGGATTCGAATCATCAGGCGAAAAATGATTTTTAATCTTCGGTCGAACACAAATTTTTGCCCTATGGAGAGTCCGTTTCGCTCGGTTTAAATTATTTGTTAGAAAGATGAAAGTAGTTTCCTTCTTAAAACCTGTATACCTACAGCCATTAAAAAATAAAATATACTGTAGATATTTTTGGTGCCGGATATCACATTATAAAGATAATATCACTGTTTAAATTTAAAGGTAACGCACGCTATTCAAATGTACATATTCACAGCTTGTCATTTCACTTGTTTTGCATAACTAATTTATACTATATCTACACTAATTATACCCATTACCGTACTGTTGCTACGCTAAAAAAACAATAGAATAGCACATTAAAAACACAATAAAGAAATTCTATAATAACCAGCAGTGCGGAAAAACAAAAATCTAACAAACATGCCCCATTGTCTTTAGAACAATATGGCCGTGGTGCGCGTACGCAACATTGTAATCTAAAACAATTGACAGTTACATATGACCCTCCCGTTCTTTCATTAAGGGAATGAAAGAGAGGTATTGATGCCCTGCGTGGGAGTTGTGTGAAGTGACTGTGAAGTGAAATGGCCTGTTATGGCCTGATAGTTTGACCCGTTGGATTTTCGTGATAATAAAAACCGGCCAAGTGCGAGTCGTACTCGCGCACGGAGAGTTCCGCACCATCAACAAAAAATAGAGCAAAACAAGCAAAAAAACGGTCACCCATCCAAGTACTGACTCCGCCCGACGTTGCTTAACTTCAGTCAAAAATCACGTTTGTTGTATGGGAGCCCCACTTAAATCTTTATTTTATTCTGTTTTTAGTATTTGTTGTTATAGCGGCAACAGAAATACATCATCTGTGAAAATATCAACTGTCTAGCTATCACGGTTCGTGAGACACAGCCTGGGGACCGATTTTTGAATTTCGACCACTCGATTTCGTGTATTTCGTTAATTAATATCTCCACTACTAGGCATTTAAATTCGACTAATAGAATTGAAATCAAGTGGTCAATACCAATAGATTCCAAATTTCGATCGCTCGTATTTCAAAAATTAGCATTTCGCCGTTTTCCACCGATTTTCGAGTGACGAAATCGAGCGATCGAAATTCAATAATCGGCCCCCTGGTGACAGACGGACGGACGGACGGACGGACGGACGGACGGACGGACAGCGGAGTCTTAGTAATAGGGTCCCGTTTTTACCCTTTGGGTACGGAACCCTAAAAACGCATATTATCTTGGTTTTATATCGGGTGTGTAGTGATGTGGATCTGATAAAAAAGCGTTGTTAGAGAGGTATTTTTTACAGTTACAGTTTTTGAGTTTTATATCGAGTTATTTAAGCGAATATATCGTTAATTGGACCACTTATTTATGTATTGAGTTGTTTTTGAGAAAAAGCTATTAAGGTGCTACATCAGAATTAGCTTAGCTGAGGTCCAGCCAGACTAACCCTAACCGCAAAAAACGAACATCAAAATTTCTTTATCTGCCTCTCGATCACTCGAATATGTAAGAGCGATAGAAAGGCAGATAACGAAATTTTGATTTTCATTTTTAGCGAGTCAAAAACTTTTGTTGTACGAGCTGAGGTTTTGCATCTTTCCTGTGGAAATTATAAAATAAATGGAGATCAGACTAATTTTCTTGCTGATAGGCGTATTCAATCCTTCAAATTCGTATAAGTTGCATGATATGAGTCCAAATCGTTAATTGTCATAACGTCCGTTTTTCGGAGCCTTTTTAACACGCTTTTATTAGGTCGACCTGTATGTAACTATGTAATGGAATCTTGCAAGTTAAATTTGATCTACTTCCCGGTTTCCGATTGAGCTGAAATTTTGCATACCTACACATGTAAGTCGGGTACTAATGTAATATTATGGTACCATCGAGCCATCTGATGATGGAGACAGGAGGTGGCCATAGGAACTCTGTGATGAAACAACGCAACCTAATTGTGTTAGGGGTTTTTAGAATTGTCTCGATGAGTAGGTATTAGTTGTCTGTCGTAAGAAAAGTACAATCAGCGATAAAAGCTTGTACCAAAAATGAAATTTTTGCCAAAAAGTTATTTAATCTGGCGTTAGGAGTCGTTATGAGAACAATAACATGTGTAGATGATTCTGAACACCTGGCTCACATAGCCATTTCTGCTGACAATTTTACTAATATTTTGTGTGTTACTAACGCGTGTCTACATATCAGTAATCCGTTTGTCCATCACAAAAAGGCCGTATTTTTTTTACGATTGATGAATAAAGTAACTGTCAACGGTTGAAACTCATTCTCCTTTCATTCCGACTTTTATCATCAATAAAGCGCAGTACTACAGTGAAGAATTTTTAATAAAAGCGCACAGTAAAAGCAGATTAACAACATTAATCCTAATAACAAAGGAGTGCAATTTACATCGTCAATAAAATGTCAGAATTCCCCATACTAGCTCGCTATTATACAGGGGGGGTCGTAAAATGCTACCTATTCGGCAACCGTAAATGTCACATAAATTGTTCGTCAGAAACGCATTTCTATGATAGGGCGAAAGCCGACGATGGCCGATGATTGCCGAGACCCGAGGGCTGAAGATAACCGTACCTATTCAAATAGAACGCCCCAACCGTCGATGCCATAATCGACCAATATATTTTGATCCCTGTCTTTGAAGCTAGTATAAGTGTAAGGGTCAGAAATATAGTGGTTTAGGTACTAGCACCGCTGGAAAAGGTTTTTGAATTGCTAAATTCAAGCCCTAAACTATATTTAGCGTTGAACAAATGATTTTAAACTCTATTTCAGTTATATAAGAACCATATTGTAAATGACATAAGCGATGACAATTGATTGGAGGGAGAGTCGATAAGATTTTGTCGATTTTATGACACTTTGTATTTGCGACGGAAAACTGGGGGCTGAGCTTTTTATTGGGTTTATCTGTGGAAATTCTAAAAGGGTAGGGCATTGGAAGTGCGATATTATATGTGTATTTGGCTTATATAGTAGAATATAAAGTGTTTATCCGGTGAGGGTACTATATATATTTTTGTAATAAATGATGCTGATATGATGATGATGATAGAAATAATGCTCAAATTATTTTGACTTTACAATAGTGGTCTGCATAGTTATGGTTTAGCACGAGTGATGTTATATTGAAAGCTGAGCAAGCGAAGGATTTTAAGATTAAAACATGATCATAAACGAGCTCTACTATAAAACCTATGTAGGTACCTACCTATTTATTACTTTCTTTTCAAGTAAGTAGGTAGGCGTAGGTACTAAACGGCTTCTGGTAAAAATATATTTTATGTAAAAAAATCGTACCTAAATAACTTATGTAAAGTAACGCATTAGATAACTTTGTTTACACTATAACAATGTATGATTAGTTTTATTTTTGTTCTCTAGCAATTAAACGTGGGTAATTCTTTGCCATGACAGAAAATAGTGCTTTAAAAATCAGCACATTCACTCTTAAGTACATACTTCGAAAAACTGAGGGTGTCCAATTTTTTTCTGTGGAAATGGACTACGAAATAGTAGATAATTCAATAATTGAACTTTAAGTCCTCACAATGACCTATCAAAATGTCAAAATTGGATTAAAGAAAGCTACGAAATTACCTTAAACAATTGGGATTTCAATTGCCTTTATTGTAGTGTTCCCACGATGCTGTCAAAACTTGAAATTATCAAATCACTTTAATAGTAGGTATGTAGATGACGCCATTTTTAGAGTTCTTTACACTGTATAAGTAAGTATTAGTACGTATACATGGTGGGACTGTAACAGAAAGAAAAAAACAATTAACAGAATATATTCAAAAAAGTTTATTATTTTAAATTTAATCATCTGAATTGTCTTGTTACGGACCTAGATTTGTTAACTATCAGTAATTGATCCAGTTACAATTAACTTTCTTATCCTCTTCCCTAGAAAAATAGAATAGCGACTAATAGCAATTAACAAATACAAATAAAAATATTATTAAGGTCAATGTGGTTAATTCCGTCATAGGGACTATTCCGTATATTTGTTTGATTTTCAATCGTAGGAGAAAACACCATCTGCTTTTGATTGCTGAAACTAGAAGCAATCGCTGCTTTGTCGATGAAATTATCTTTTTTTTTTCGTTGTTAGAGAAATACGCTAGTAGATGGAATAGTCCCGAATTAGCCACATTAGGGTTTGCAATCCGGATCCGAAATGTATGGAATTATCCGGATCTGGATCCGCGGATATTCCCATACATTTCGGATCCGTCGTGTAAACTCTAAGCCACTGCACCTAGTTATTGCGCCTTTGTATAAAAGAAAAACAAGCGAGTATAATGGCTAATGAGCAATTTCTTCCAGACAATCTTTGGTTAGCTGAAAGTCTATATCTTAATTCGATAGAAGGAAAAGCTGGTCCAAAAACAACTTCATTATTATACGGAGTGGGCCTGAAACAGGTGCAATATTAAACATGTGACTTCCATACCATTTCAACCCCTGTCCTGTTTCTATTTATTTTCCATGAGAGAAAAGGGGTTAGTCACTAGTTAGTTTGAAATAAAAAGGGCAATAAGACTAAAATAATCTTTCTATGAGAAAGTAATAGGTAGCTGAGCAGTTTAAATATACACAGTGTAATATAAAAGAGAATCAGCTACGTATTCTTCTCATGGATTACCTTTAACACAATGCGTATAATAGCGCTTAGTATTGTTTTCTATTGAGACTACATTTATAATGTAGTCTCAATAGAAAACAATACTAAGTATGTGTAGCGAGCTTAAGTGATCATAAGTAGACCTTATTCAGTTAAAATAAGGTTTACAAATGATAAGTTTAATGTATGGTGGCACCAGAACCGCCCAAGCAAGACACTGCTTATTTACGATAACGACAAATTGTCAACCACATGTATTGAAGGGATGGGAGAAAAGATGAAAGAAATTTATAACCGATCGATGAGGTTCCACGCATTATTAAGTTGCCATATTTTTCCACGATTTTATTTCTCAGTGTCAGTAACTGTAAACTAAATTTGCAAGAAAACTCTAGCGAAAGCAATTATCATCAGGAACTGTCATTTTTGCCTATCTGCCTAGCTCGATATCTATTTAGACACAAAAATAATAGGCAGTAGATTTATTCACCAAAAAAGACTCTCTTATTTGTTTATCTATTACTTTTTTGTGTTTCACACTGATGATGTAATTGATGTATTCACATTCACGCGGTCTGATTGCCACAATTCTAAATAAAATCTATAAACAGTGTAAAAAAAAATCAGCTCAGCACACCCCTATCACAATTTAACTATTTTATTTAATTTATTTTATTTTAATCAAACTCACACAAAACGTGTTTCTTTGTGCACCCGTTGATTACGGCTCTAAACAATCCTTCATTGTATCGGTTTAGAGGGTCAGAGGCTTAAGGGCCCACGTGTTTCATTGTGCCTTCTGTTTCCCACCCTACTGATGAAAGGTAAAAGGGAAAAAGAAATTATACATGGCTATACATCGAGCAAGTTTGTCGGGTTATTCAAGTCCACGTTGTATAAATAATAAAAAAAAACAATTTAAACTACGGTGAGTGATAGATAGTAGAGTCTGTGCGGAAAGTGAAGAGTCGTGGAATGTATTGGGCCCCATACATTTCACGACTCTTCTCTTTCCGCACAGCTAACATTTACGTAACATGTATCTATGAGGCCAATTCGAACGTATAGATGTACATGTAGTCACGCTTATTTCCCGGAGGGTTAGGCAGATATCACGGATTTCCATTTGCTACGATCCTGACATACCTCTTTCGCTTCCTTCACTTACATAACATTTCTTATACTCGTGCCGCCCACCATACAAAATTATAGCCAAGGAAGTTAGAACCTTGTTGTATTTTCAATTAGGTTGAATTTCATTTGTTCGAAAATTTCTACGAGACAACTGAAATGCTACCTACATTGTTTTTAACTAAGGTTGACATTCCATCGAAACTGAGTGTACATCCTAATGTACATTGGGCGGCACCAGGTTATACATGCTCGCCAGTTTACGAGTAGGTTTCTCTTGACGGTCTTTGAAAATGAAAAAATAAAAAAAGTTTATTGTATAAATTTAAACATACCTACAGTAAATCACGACCCTGTGTCCTGAGCTAGGAAACCCTTTGTTACAGAACCCAGTTTGGTTCTGTAACACAGGGTTTCCTAGCTCAGGTTACTTATACTAGTCTTTCCTCAGGATTTCCCCGATCTGATGATCAGAGAAAGTCCGCCGAGGTCTACCCCTCCAAATCCCGCTTCTACTTCTCCCATAAACACTCTTTTACACTGACACTGACATCAAAATTATATCTATGTGAAGCTATTTAATTTTTCGTGCCTTTTACTCGTTGTCCGTACATGTATTGGCCCGAGCGAGACGCGCGATAATTAAACGATTGAATTTAATTAAAAAAAAAACAACGGGTTGCACTCCGGGAGTGCCGACAGAAGTGAAAACTCAATGACTAGTCCAAAATGTCTGCAGCACTATGTATAATTGACCCATCCTCCTTTCTATTAAAAAACTTTAGTTCCGAAATTGCTGGTCAGTGAGCTTGTTTAAAATTGTAAATTCAAATTTGTAGCGTTAATTGTTTAAAATTCGAATAGAAATTTTAAAGTTACCTTGCAGACCTCGCATATCTAAATATATTTGGTCATGATATTTTGAGTTTTATTCACCAGTACTAGAGTTCACTTTTATTAGCGATTTCATCAAGATGTAGCTTTATTGAATTATGTCATTGAGTTTTTCTTTATTGATTTAAATGCCATCTAAATGAGTGGCCATCTAAGCCTTACGGTCACGTGATCGCCTTACGCTGTCTCGAGTTTATCATTTTTTCCCCACCTCAAAAAGTGCCCAGCGCCGCTAAAGAAGTTTTCACTTTAAAAAAAAAATTGTTTTGATGAAAGCTAGAACTCCAGGGTACAGTTCAAAACACTAATGTACTTAGATATAACCTATAGCAGTCTTCCAGCTATATTCCCAATCGCAAATATAAGATGTCGATCTTGTTTACCATAAACATGTTTACTGCCCTGTTTACCGCCTGTTTACCGCCCAGGATACTTCGGTTACGCGTGCGATCTTAATGTTAATGTTAACAATCTTTGGAAAGTGCGTTTTAATCCTTACGAAGCGGGATTTGCAAAATGTAGTAAGTTATTTTTTTTTTTAAATAAGGTCAATGTGGTTAATTCCGTCATATATTTCTATTCCGCTAGCTATTCCGTCCATTAGCGTTTTTCTCGAACAATGAACAAAATTGATAAATTCATCGACAAAGCAGCGATTTCTGATCAAAATGGTTTTTTTTCCTACGATTGAAAATCAAAGAAATATACGCTCGTGGAGAATAGCCCCTATGACGGAATTAGCCATATTGACCTTACCTACCTAATAACAAGAGGTACCTATAATTAAGATAATTTTACTGCTTAACTCTCCTATTTTTAGCCACTCGCGCGACATGTTTTATAGAGCGTAGGTCTCAAATTTCAAAGAGGTATAAGACACTGAACGTATTCCACGTGTTTTGTATTAAGCGCCCTGCAATTTCAAGTGGGTGGTACTAAAATTGTAAAAAATATAAGCGCAGATATAAAGGTATTTAATTTTCATCTTCCTCCTACTACCAATTATGGCAAGAGTCTTCTTATTTGATAAATCTTAGCTAAAAATACTTTTCCGTCAGAAAAAATAAGAATCAAACATTCCAACATATTAGCTTTAATATACAAAAGCATTAGCTAAGGTAATGATGTCTCAAACAAAGAATATTACTACTTATTTCTGGCAGAGCCTTTCAAATGAACCAGTATAAGGTGATCCCTTATTTCTATATGTTGTTAAAGATTTGCAGATCAACATATTATTATATTGAGTTTTAAGGAATAATAAGTATCATGTTCACTCAAATGTAATCCAATATGAGGGATATTTTATTTTGAATAGGAACATTCTCTTTGTTTCGCATTGAATAAATTGGTTTATAATGATAAAAAGAAACGTCTTTTAATTCAATGGGATGTAATACGTAAAAGTGTCATTCTATGGAACTTTGCTAACTATGTAAACAAACCGCCATATTAAAATTGTCTCTGAATGTCAATTTAATAGTGACTTTTGTTTACATAGTTAGCAAGTTCTATAGAATCAAATGAATGACACTTTAGAATGTATATGTTTCTTTGTTTTTGGTGAAATGTAGGTATATAATGTAGGTAGGTATCTCCCATACAATATAAGTTAGGTACATTCTCATTTTAAAACGACATGCTTAGATTATATAAAACTTGACATGAACCTTTACGAAACATAATTTACGAACATTTACGATATACAATATATAAATACTTATATAGGTACCTACGTAGAAAACAGCCATGACTCATTAACAATTCGTGCTTATCACACAAATAAATGCCCTTACCAGGATTTGAACCCGAGACCATCGGCTTCATAGACAGGGTCACGACTGACTATAGTTCGTTTTTTTTTAGCATTAGAAATAAGGTAAACACTCTTGATGTGTCTTTTAATTGAAAAACACATTTTAAAAATAAGTTACGGTAAATACCTATGTAACAATTATGAATCTAATACAATCTTTTAAAGTTTTCTGCTTAAGCACTTTTTAAAAATCAATACTTAACTATTAAGTTAAATATTGATTTTTAAAAAGTGCTTTTCAATTAAAAGACATGTCAAAATCGCTTACCTTCTTTTAAGTTCTTTCTAATGCAAAAAAAAACTATAGGCCAGACCGGTCGTCGAAATATACCGAAGAAAAAACCTTTTAGCTAATATTGCTTACAACAATAGCAACACAATATCTGGTCCAGTCGCCATCAGATATATCGGAGCGTCCAAGGTGTTCACAATATCTGAACACGCACTCTAACGCCTTGACAGTAGAGGCGTGTTCAGATATTTGTGAGCGCCTTGGCCGCTCCGATATATCTGATGGCGACTGTCCCAGTACAGATGGCGCCAGAACTTTTATTAGCTCTCATCCGAACGTCTTTTGTTTATTTGTTTTTTGCCCCGAACAATTTAGCAACACGGGGCGTAAGTGACGCGACATGGTGTCGCCGAGTACTCTGTTATATCGTGGCTAGCTTATAATAGGTATAACCGTGACTTTACTTGCAAGGATAGTGGATTTAAATAACTTTTTTAAATATGTATGTGTTTGTATGAAATGTTGGTGTAATGGGACCAAGCTAACTTGATACTTTGCAATAAAAAAGTGTAAAATATTCATTAAAAATATACGTCCAATTTCTATTAAATTATGACTTTAAGACAAGATACTTTCACACTTTGTTATGTCAAAGTGAGCTTAGACTCTAATTTCTTACACTCTATCTCATTACAACTTAGCCTTCCACATGAGAGTGTCTCGAAAGTATTTGCCAGTTCCAAGGTCCGAACCGATTCTTTATTAAAGCAATAATTAAGTCGACCTGATTATGGTCTCCTGTACTTGATCTCCATCTATTATTCAAGGTAGCCTATTTAGAGTAGGCGATGAAGTAGAAATTGAAATGTTAAATATGCCAGATATACTTATAGAATGGTCTGCTGGAAGATCTAGAATCTTCGATGTCAGTTTTGAGAGTTCTCAATATCCCGTCGTCCTTTTACTTAACGGTAGGTAAGTAATTAAAAAAATGTATGTGTTTACGTTTACCTAATAACTTTAATTTGTTTTATTTGAATTGCGACAATCGATGTCCCAAAATCGGTTTACGCCAATGATTGATACCTAATCTACACACAAACAATTCAGCAAGTTCTGAAACATCCCAATTTTGCGACAGATTGCAATTAGGTCACCGGACAAATCGGTCAAGGAAGTAGGTTGCACAGCAGGAAACAGTGTTGGCAAACAAAATATGCGGCGTTTACTGTCTGTGGACAAACATCTTGTGATAGAAACATTTCAAATATCCTGATGGGCTAAGATGGCCGGCTCTATATCATTTGTCACCAGCTACTAACAAAGCTTTCTTCCTGCGCTTTCTTCTTTATTCTAACAAAGTATGTAAGTGCGAAAGTGACGCATGACATGGCAGGTGATAAAAACGCGACCATGATACCGTTGCTGATGAAGTTTTTAGCGTTGCCCATGGACACCTGCAATACCAGAGTGGTTGCAAGTGCGATGCCTGTTTTTTAGTACATAATTGAGAGTAAGTACGCTCTTTTCTTTTGAAGTTAAGTTTGAAGGCCGCATAGGCCCGGAAATGTTGCGGACGACAGTTCATGCCAGTTTCGCTGTGCGAGGCAGGAAGACCTAATGAATAAGCCAAATTTTACAAAGATACGGGTCTAGGTGCAATGTGCTTTATCACTTGGATGTGAGGGTGTATCTGTCATTATGGCATAGAGAGGGAGAAACGATTATCATCAGACTACGTCTGATTAACTTAGCAGACGTTTATGAATAAGGGGATAAATTATTAGTATTTTAGGTTTTCTTTCGCGTCTCCGCTGCCATTTTGGGTTCCTTCCACAACTTCCACATCATCCCCAATACACCCATCTCTAGCTCTACGGAACGGCGCCAAGTAAATTTTAGGGCGTCCTTGTTTCCGCTTATCGGTTTTTTTCGTTCACGTCCATTATGAATAAACTGATATAAGGATTTTTTGAGGATATGACTAATTAAAGTTCCGTAATTAAATATCCTTCTGCAGGATGTTTGTCTAGAAAAGATCTAAAAGGAACATAAGTACTACCAGAACAATATCCAAAGTTCCTTCCAGTCTGTGCCTGTAACAATAGACATCTTTTCCCTAATCCACGAAAGTTCTTGGAAACTTCATACATTTCATTCATTGCCTTAAACGACCCGTAAACTTTTCCTTCTTCGTAATTTTCTTCGCAATCACAATAAAAACTACATAATAAAACATAACTTTCGTGTCGTCCCCAAGATTTAGTGCTGATAGCGCCTATTAAGGCCTGAGAACCCTTAATTTATTCACCAACTTGGAAAGTTTCATTCAAACTAAAATTACGGCCTCCCCTGGCTTTGTTCAAGTGATGTAACTGCTGCCTATAACTTTAAATGTCCCCTGTATTGTAATAATAGAGCACAATGGCTGCCGTAATAAAATGCCCAACTTAAACAAAAGTAAGACTGTAGGTCGAAAATTACGTTTTGGTGCGAGTAGTACGGTGTAGCGGGTGCAGGGTGTAGGGTTTGGGTCTTTAATTTAAATATATTATGGGGTTCCTAATTTTGTACCAAATATGAAATTTATTTCTTTCACTGTACGTATGTATTTATGAATATTTAAGAGTCATTTGTATTACTTGTATTTAACAAGAAGTACCTATACGTTCTTTGAATTTAATAATAAATTTAGTATTAACTGGTATTTTAAATTTTTCATCGTTAACCTTTCGTATGCCTTGTCCCGTATACGTACAATTTCAAAGTTATTAATTCAGTGGCAAATTATGTATGTAAATAGTACTAAGATTCGCCAGTTTATTCTGGTTTCAAATTGTTGATTGCTGGTTAGATATTACTATGCACGTATGCAGACAGTTCTTTCCTGTTTTAGGCAAAACCGTCACTTTGTGCGTCGAATTTTTCTAGTGCGGAACACATTATGACTTAAAACTTTTTGGGAAACAATAGAGACCCGTTACATGTTTTCCGCTATTGCTTTAAGCTTGGATCACACGAATCTCCATGAAGCTTGCCCTACGCATAAAAATCGCTGAATAGAGCTACCCGAGCGGCACAAAGGAATTGATAGCAAGTATTGCAACGCAGGCCGGCGATTAGGCTTATCAGGCTCTGGAGCATCCACACTTTGGAAGTTTATTTCATGGATGTGAGCGTTATTGGCTCTAGAACCTCCACACCCTCGAAATTTATTTCTTTTCGATCTAAAAAATCTCCACGTTTTTAGATTAAAAATCTCTTTGTCGTTTTCTTTGTGTCCAATGTCCTTTTTAGGGTTCCGTAGCCAAATGGCAAAAAACGGAGCCCTTATGGATTCGTCATGTCTGTCTGTCTGTCTGTCCGTCCGTCCGTATGTCACAGCCACTTTTATCCGAAACTATAAGAACTATACTGTTGAAACTTGGTAAGTAGATGTATTCTGTAAACCGCATTAAGATTTTCACACAAAAACAGAAAAAAAAACAATAAATTTTGGGGTTCCCCATACTTAGAACTGAAACTCAAAAAAAATGTTTTTCATCAAACCCATACACGTGTGGGGTATCTATGGATAGGTCTTCAAAAATGATATTGAGGTTTCTAATATAGTTTTTTTCTAAACTGAATAGTTTGCGCGAAAGACACTTCCAAAGTGGTAAAAAGTGTGTGTGTGTGTGTCCCGTAACTTCTAAAATAAGAGAATGATAAAATATATATGATGTACATTACCATGTTAACTTCCACCGAAAATTGGTTTGAACGAGATCTAGTAAGTAGTTTTTTTAATACGTCATAAATCCCCTAAATACGGAACCCTTCATGGGCGAGTCCGACTCGCACTTGGCCGCTTTTGTTTCCTGCAGTAATGCAGTTGGCAGAATTACTGTAGCAGTATTTCAGCGCAATTTTTTTCAACTGCATTGCTGCCTCAAATGTCAAAATCAGTGTCGCAGCCCGCAGCCCGGATTTTTTACATTTGCGTCAGCAACACAGTCCGCACAGTCGACAGCGATGTCACGTAGGGTTGCCAACTATTTTTTGGTGGAATTTAGTATTTTCCAGAATAAGGCATCAAAAATATAGTACATTTCAAAAAAATATAGTACTTTTAGATAAAATACTAAACATAAGGTGTAATATACGTTGAATCGGAAATATAGTATTTTACCGTAAAATAATAATAATAATTTGAGCCTATATACTGGGCACAGGCCTCCTCTCATGCGCGAGAGGGTTTACTACTACTTATATATTTTTCCAAAAGTATATAGTACAGAGAGCCAAAATATAGTACAATACTATATAATATAGTACGGTTGGCAACTCTAATGTCACGCCCAATTACTGTACCTACTTTTGCAGCATTAATGTTACTGAATCCGAACCTTAAGTAATCAAATGTAAAATATCGGTAAAAAAATAAGCATCGAATCCAATAACACAAATAAATCGGTATCAGTTTATCTTCCATTTTCACTTAAATCTTTTTTTAAACCGACTATAAACAACTGTCTAGTGACTCAATAAAAACCCTTTTATATGGCAGGCTTGCTACGTTTCAACCAGCTTTTTACGAAAATTAATAGGGCCGATAAACATGTCAGTTTTGTCACCTTATCGCTTTAACCGTTTCGTTAATATAAATATAGATTTTGTGATATACTAACATAAGTACATGTGAGAGCTTTAATTTATTAGAGTCTGGCATATACAGGACTAAAGCTTAAATCAGGTAGTTGGGTGGTGATTTTCTATGAGGATTCTTAGTTTTGAGACTTGATTTTTTTTACTTCAATAAAAATAAACAGTTTTCTTATTTACACCGTTAGGGAACGTATTTAGTTGCTATAACTGTGCCAAATTTTAGGTGTCTACGTCAAACCTTTTCTGAGAAAAACGCATTTATATAACCGATTTGCAAAACCGAAGCGATCCCGTGCTTGGTGACCAAAGTTTTGTACTGTCTAAAAATATCATCATCTCCATGAAAACAGAAACCCTCATTATGAGGCAACCTCAGATTAACCTCCCACATACTGTAGGTAAGTAGCAACATTTTCAAAGGTAAAACCTCGCGTATTACATCAGACTACCGACCCCTGGCCAGGGGTCGTAAGCTGCTTATCGGACCCCATGGCTTGAGGGCAAATACTTTATGATAAGTTGATAAGGGCTTAGATTTCGTTTCGCATGATAACTTGGAACTTTTTACATGTTTGTATGAAAATGTTGTAGTTTGAAAGTAAAAAAATATACGCGTCGACTTGAGAACCTCCTCCGTTTTTTTCGTCGGTTAAAAAGAAGAAACCGGGCATCAACATCGATTTTGACTTTGCGCCAGCAATGCAGTCCTAATGCTGGCGTACCTACATAGTCTGAATCCGAACAGTACCTTATTTCGCATTTTTCGCATCAAATTTTTAACCTTTTATAAGGCAAAAGGGTAACAGAAATTATGCAACGTTAAGTTCAAAATCAGGTGGAAAATATGTTTCCTCCTTAACTGACTTCAAAAAGAAGAGGTCCTCAAAATCTTCGGGATATTTTGTCTAGGATCGATAAGATAATGTAGATATACATATGTTCTCCGATTTCTCCAAGATTCATACTGGAAAGTTTTTATTCTTTCTAAAAGGTACCTTATACATTCCCACTTTATGAGTCAATTAAAAAAAAACTAACCGCGTCCGCCATTTTGAAATCCTTGCAAAATCGCCTGATTGCCAATACGGCCTAATCAAATAGAATCGGAGGCAGATTAAACAGTTAAATGGGGTTTATTTTAGGGGTTTCCAGTTTATTTATAGAACAGGACAAAAGGGGTGACCGCAAGCTCTTCCCAAAACTCACAGCATTTTATCTTTACAGTATAACCGTCAGCCTCTTTCGTGGGTATTTACTATGAAGCTAAAGACCAAGTAATATTAGTTATTCACGAAATACTTTTTGAATTAAGCGTTCTTGGATGAACATTGGTGAAGCTTATGGCTTTGGATCACGGCTTAGGTTAGGTTAGCCCTTTATATATATAAAGGCATAAAGGCGTCGGAATTATGTAAAATTGAACCTTATCACTTTGAAATTAACTTCAAAATCAGGTGGGAATTATATTCCCCCTGCCTTATAGAGTATGGCCGATGGCCGCTATCCTTAATAGAAATAAAGGATAAATTGACTTAGTGCGTTTTAGTACTGGGTCTTGGGGTACCTTTGAAGAGATTTGGCATTTTTTATCCCATAAAGTGGTAGAAACGGGTTGTGTTTGGAATAAAAATGAAAATTTTAATATTTTTAGGGGTTCTGGAGGCAAATTTACGGACAGGGTTTGATGGTGATATTGATTTAAAGCCAATGTAAATCATTTTTTTCACGCCAGTTCGTAGTCGAAAAAGTCGCATTTTATCCCAAAAGAAGGGCAAAGTTTAGTAATTTGATGCATTTGAGTTTGTATCTCGTGTTGGCAGTTGGAATGAATATGGACTGGGTGCAAGAAAGGCCAAGGTCATTTTATTTTATCTGATGTTTCCAGCAGTAATGCAGTAGGTAGCATTACTGCCGGCTGCATTTCTGGCACAAATGTATTGATGTTGCCATTAGTTAATGACATTATCGGAAGTGCAAGCGGCAGAGTTGTCGCGCTGCAATACTACTGTCGGTTTTTTATCATATCATCAATCATCATGCCTGTCACGTTCTAACAAGCATGTAAGTGTGAAAGTGACGCATGACATGACAAGTGATAAAAATGGGACCATGATATCGCCGCTGCAGTAACGCTGGTAGTCTCAATCCGAACGGTACCTTAACGCTGTTCAACAGCGTTAAGGTAGCGGTTGCAGTGCATTTGAGTCTAACCTTTATATGAACGAATTAGCACAAGCTAAGGCTATCATAGATTTATATCCGTACTAAGTATTATTAGATTACTAGCGACCCGCCCCGGCTCGGCTCGGCTTCGCACAGGTTAACAAATTACCTATACATAAACCTTCCTCTGGAATCACTCTATCTATTAAAAAAACCGGCCAAGTGCGAGTCGGACTCGCGTTCCAAAGGTTCCGTACATTAAGTCCGACTCACGCTTGACTGCACATTTCTAATAGGTTTTCCTGTCATAGGTTTTTCTGTCGGTAAAGAACTCTTTTGTATTTATTTTTCCAAAATGTTAGACCCAGTAGTTTCGGAGTTAAGGGGGGGGGGATGGTCATTTTTTGTCTATTTTCTTGAATAACTGCTAAACTATTTATCCTAAAATTATAAAAATAATATATTTGACATTCTTACAATGAGCTCTTTCATTTGATATGTAACACGATATATTTTAAAAAACTTTATTTTTTAATTTTCTCATTTACCCCCCAAAAATGGCCTCCATGTTTAAAACTCATTTATTTTACGTTATACGTCCATCTTTGGGTCACAAACTTACATATGTGTGTGCCAAATTTCAACTTAATTGGTCCAGTAGTTTCGGAGAAAATAGGCTGTGACAGACGGACGGACAGACAGACACACGAGTGATCCTATTAGGGTCCCGTTTTTTCCTTTTGAGGTACGGAACCCTAAAAACGCATCAAAATCCGTTGCGTAGTTTTAAAGATCTAAGCATACATAAGGACAGACAGATAGCGGCAAGCGACTTTGTTTTATACTATGTAGTGACATCAAAGAGCCTAGCCAAGATGCCAATCGTTTGCGCCGTTATGTCACTCTATTACTCTTCCATATAAGTGCCTAGACATTAGCGTGTCGTTCGCAAACGCTTGGCATGTTGGCTAGGCCCTCAGGTATAGTCCGCTGTTGCCAGGCGGGGTGATTTCGGGCAGTTTTCCTCACAATGCCGGTAATGCATGCTAATGGGGCTTTGTGTCGGTTCCAGGCAACTGACCACGCCGCAGAATACCACAGAGCGGTCACAGAGGAGAAAAACGACTAAACCCAAACATGTGCCTTAAACTTCAGAACGGCCACTGAAGTAACATGCTAAATTATTTGTTCTTTAAACCATTTACTTAATAGATTGAGGTTAATAAACACCCAATTAAAAAAAATAGAAAAATGTAAACAATGTAAAGTGTTTAAGAAATTCCAAAAATATTATATAAGTACCGGTTAAGCAGGGATCTGCTTAAGGTAGATTACGTCGATAAAACGTCAGAATGGCTTGATGTCGCAAGCGGTTGGTGTTATCGTCCGTCATCTTGGCTAATACTTTATAGGAAGCGTGTGACATATGACGCAATAGAGGATGAAAGTGTTACCATTTACTGTGTCTGTAATTTTTTTTCTTCTGTCATATATCTGTCTGATATATTTTATCAGCCCAAATATGTATTAGGTAACTAAACAAACAAACGATACAATTTTGTTTAAGATCTTTCAAGTCAACATTTATAACCCTGAATAAGGCAGAAGGATGTCAGAAATTAATCAAAATTGAAAACCACCATTTTAAATTAAAGTCCAAATTATGGTGGTAAATATATGCCCCCTGCCCTATTAGTTTGGCTTTTTGCGGTAGGTCACAGTTGACGGCGCAGCGTTTTTCTAACCAGTGCACTATCTGTTACTAACACATCTGCCGTCAATTGTCCGGGCCTTTCACACAGAGTATCAAATTAGTGCACTTTGCAGCACCGAGGCCAAACGGGTTGTAGTTAGTTGAACCGCCAAATTGATGTAATGTCCTCTAAACCTGCATCTGCTGACTATAGGAGTCATTGTTTATTAATAGGTAAATAAAAAACCATCAGGCTCCAGGTTGTACAGAACTGTGACGAGTGGCGTAAAATGAAGGAGGCTTACACCCGAATGGTAGAAAAGGGCTAAAGAGAGAGAGAGAGAAAACCGAAGGGTTCCGTACTTCTTAGTACATATTTGTTGTTATAGTGGCGACAGAAATACATCATCTGTGAAAATTTCTACTGTCTAGCCTTCACGGTTCATGAGATAAAGCCTGGTGACAGACAGATAGACTGACGAACAGCATTCTTAGTAATAAGGTCCCCTTTGAATACGAAACCCTAAAACAATGAGAATTTAAGTCTGACCTCAAACCCTATACCAAGACCTATACCTACTGTAATACTAACTACTAACATACCAAACGTAAGATGTTATGATGTATGCAAGTTTATTACAATGCTTTCGTTCACCGAAAAGCTCTAGGTAGGTAAGTACTGTGTACCTGTGTAAAATTAATATGATTCGTGCAGAATCTTGGGTGTTTTGGAACTTACACACCTTGGACTTGCGAACTATGTGTTACTTATTGCAGAGTCGGTTTTAGATTATTGAGCAAAATGTATCTCTTTATTACTTAAGTTCGTTTTATTTTAAACAGCATTGAAATATTGACTCATGCAGGCGCATTAAGCCTCTTATATACCGTATATTTATGTCTCATAAAACTTCGGCGACCTGCGACCCTTATGCTATTGTCATTGCACTGATAACACGCGAATCGAGGACTCGGATCTCATCTTAGTTTTTTGGGTTCTGAAAGTTATTTGTGACAAAAAAAAAAATTTTAGCATATTTTTGTACCCCACTGTTAACAGAGCCTTTTTGTCAAGAATATTAAAAGATACTGAAACCAAAAGTAGGTACTACACTACAACTTATTGGGATTAGTCCGGTTTTTTGCATATATTTGCCATCGCAGACTTTCAGCCATATTCGAACTTTAAGATACGTCAAATATTAGATACTTATCGAAACAATATGGAACAAACAAAAACGTTACTTTTGAAACTTGTATGACACTGACATATCCAATGCATATCGTTTCGACATCTAATATTTGACGTATCTTAAAGTTCTAATATGGCTGTTAATCCCGTATTTTATCCAAACTGTCATATCATCAGATCCAAATAAATACACATTCCTTATAATAAATAACAATTAAATAGGTCTTGTTAACGTGGTTACCCTGCACTGCACTCGCTAACACAATGACATTCGACCAGATTTCGAAACGGAATCGTAAAATACCGCTTTCCGCCCGATAACTTTAAAACCTCTTTTTATACGTTATCGTAAATAATATTTATCAAGATTTTATATAAACTCTTACGCGATCCCGATTTTAATTCGGATTCGAGAATTTTATTGTGGACACGGGTTAACTGCGTATTTTGAGATAAACATCATAAAAATTTAAAATACAGGGGTAACGAAAATTACATTGGAGTTTAATTTTTGGCGTATTTGTTGTGGAATGTTATGTACCTACACTAAAGAAAACAAATAGCTTAATAAAAGGTCCAATCCTCCCTTAAATATCTTTGAATAATACGTCTTTTCTACAAAAAAATAAATATGGGTGTATGTCATATACAAAACATCATATAGGTAGACTTCTTAAATATAAAATGAGACTTTCGCCCATTACAATAAAGTCTAAAATTGTGCATTTAACAGTATGCTTTCAATATGGTTGTCACCTGCCAAATTCGTAGCATCTTATTGTGTTCAGTAAAAACTGGGACGACAAGTGGTACATTTTTTGCAATTTCGGGACGGGGGACGAAAGTGACAGTTGCATTGAAAGTGGGATTTGCCCACTAGTTTTGTGGGCATTATGACAAACAGTGTGGGTGTACTACAAAAACTGCAGATTATACTATATCCTACACGTTTCCTCATTTGCTTTTCCATTTTTAACCTTTTGGACGCTAATGACCGATATATCCGCACCGTAGGTTCAACGCCAAAGACCTATTAATCGGTCACATACCACAGAGCAACATCGACCTACGTGCATATACATAAAGTTCAACTTCAGTTTTGACACTTCAGTGATGTGGCGTCTGAGTGAAGCTTTTGTGTTTGACACGGCGTGGAAAAGGTTACAGAACTAGGTTACAGGTAATTGTACATTAAAAAAACATGTTTTTTGTAATTTTTTTAAATTTAATAATAAGGTGATGAAAAATACTGTTCTTTTACCTAACCTATACCAATTTCCAGCAACGAAAAATACGGCCTGATTCAAACTTTAAGATACTTACGTCAAAAATTTGCTAAAAATACAATATGGATCGGATATGTCAGTGTCAAAAGTGACGTTTTGTTTGAAGAAACGTCACTTTTGTCGTATGTCGTATCTTTAGCAAATTCGGCGGGTTCGTGTGACCAGATTCTTAAATATGATGTAACTTATTGTCAAAGAATAAAGAAGACAGTTGAAATACCCAAGCCGCTGCCGTTTGAGTTCCAATTCCAACCATATCATAAATCGGTCTGTCTGTCTGGTCGTTTATTGTTGTTAATGTCCACGGGCCCTGGACGCTAATGAGGCGGTGTTGTTTATTTAATGGTGTTTAACGACTTGTAAATGTTGTAATCATTATTATATCCTCATATATTTTTTAAGTTATATAAATAGGAGTCTTTTTATATAACTTACATAGAGCGAGGAGAAATTTCTATTAAAAAAATATGGTTGTCTGTAAAGTCGGTTTACGGACGATAATTTTGCGTGATAACGTCATAAGATCTATCCACAACGTTACCATGGAGATCTGTCCACAACGTGACACTTTTTCGTGCATGCTACCGGAGTTCATCGATTTAGAGTCTGTGCGGAAAGTGAAGAGTCGTGGAATGTATGGGCCCAATACATTCCACGACTCTTCACTTTCGGCACGGACTCTATAAGACGTTATCACGTCAAAAAGTTCACTAGCTGTAGTGTAAATTTCGTGACGTACGCGTTTGCGTAAGGTGTCATTTTGTATGCGATTTTGCGTTTCCAAAACTTCCTGCTTGGCGCGCTATTCAAAATCCTATACAAAAATATACATAACGCAAACACGAACGCTCGATTGTCACGCTATCGAATGAAATTTACACTAGAGGTTCAGTTTTCTTTTTCATAACATCTTCTAGCTACTAGGTTAAAAATTACTATATTACTTAAATTTCCATGCCAAGTTTTATGTTATTACAGAATGTAGTTTTAAAATGAGGGCCTAACTTCGTTTAACTCGTTTGCGTCTTTCCTGTAGACATATCACAGTTAAAACAGTCAAAAGCTAACAGCTAGCTTACAGGTGGGATAAATGTTTTCAGTACTTGAGACTCGAATAAGAAAAATATGTAGGTATGTACGCAAATCGTTAACTTTTAATGTTTTGTCCACAGAAGCTGACAGCAGAAGTGACCTTTTTCTAAAATTTGTTTGACTCCGTGACTCTTAATAAAAGCTCCGTCTTTCCTTCACATTTCTACATTTTCTACAATATCCGACTGCCCTTTTCCCTTCTATAACTGTCATTCTCACTGGAATTAAAAACCGGCCAAGTGCGAGTCGGACTCGCGCACGAAAGGTTCCGTACCATTAGGTACGCAAAAAATCACGTTGGTTGTATGGGAGCCCCACTTAAATATTTATTTTGTTTTGTTTTTAGTATTTGTTGTTATAGAACAGAAATAAGTACATCATCTGTGATAATTTCAACTGGCTAGCTATCACGGTTCACGAGTTACAGCCTGGTGACAGACAGAGTCTTAGTAATAGGGTCCCGTTTATACCCTTTGGGTACGGAACCCTAAAAAATAAATACACCCACACAAAGTAAAGAACACGAGGGATCACCTGAGACTCAAAATCTCTTAGCGTAGTCACCCTACCCACACGCACCAACACTAGCAAAGCTATATTTATCTATTTTAAACCTTAAGTCAATTCGTTAAGAGTCATCCTGGATGAAAAGTTAACGTGGTAATTGTATCTTCGTTTATACCCTGCACTTGCTAAACATCCTGTCTAATGATGCCTGTCATTGCTACTGAGTTCTAAATTATTAATTATCAACTTTAATTTATGGGGGTAGAGTTTAAATTTCCTTGGCTAAGCGTTGGTGAGGTTGGGTGTGAGGGAAAGTGGAGTTTAATACTGGGAATTAAGGTTGAATATTGTGGGATAAGTGTAGTTATGCTCTGTTCGAATACATAGTTGCAAAGGGAGGTAGGTTCGTCTTGTAACTTAATTGGTTTTATTTTTGAATTGTTTATAAAATTAACAATAGGTACCTTTTCCTTTTCACCACATCAGCTCATAAAAGCTCTTTTTATTAGGTATTCAAAACCTGCATTTTATCCACAAGAGTGGTAACTTTGATATAAAATTTTGAGTTGTTTCCTCATGTTGACTGGTAGAATTTACTTTTAAGTTGTGATTTTGAATGATAAATAACTTTCATTAAAATTTTATTTGTAACTTAATGTAACATATTGCACAGTCATTATTTTCTTCATGTTGGTGTGGTGAATATTTGAATAAACAATGTTTGTTTATCTTTGTATAATTTATACTATTTATAGTGCCTTGAAACCCTCGCAGCGCTCAAGATCCGCTTATTAGAAGGAATATTTTACTTGCTTGGGTTTGAGCTTCAGGTTTGAGGTAAACCCTCGAGCAACAACTTTATAAGACAAATAACCATTGTTGGAAAGTAGGTACAACTCCGAAGTCCAAAAGCGAACCCACCAAATGCACTTGGCAACCGGTCCCCCGCTGTAAACATCGCCAGCCAGAACCATTCACACCCCATTGATTTCCAACTTTACGACCTCAGACTTATGGTCCAAATTCAATCGGAGCCCACCACTTTGTAAAAATTTTGTTGTTAAAATAAAAATGTATCGTTTAAATATGAAGTTTATGTTGTGAAGAATAAGGTTGATTTTGGAATGAGAGTGGGTATAATATATTACACTCACACGCAGGTACTACGTTTAGCTGGTAGAGACAGCAAAAAAGGGAAGATTTATAGTTTGTTTTGTACCGTCGACAAAAAATGGGTTAAGTGTTTAAAGTTTATTCGTTCTCTGGAACATGTGCGTGTTTTTTTTTATAGGATCAGGTTTCGGGGTAGCCCGGGAGCCGATTTTGAGTTAAAAAAAGGTGCAGGGAAAATGGACTTTGGGGATTTTGGTGCCTACTTATGTTATGTTGCAGGTTGCAAAAGTTAAGCTCTGCTTTTAACCGACTGCCAGAGGAGAGTTATGTTTTTCAAACGTATGTATATACATATCTATGTATGTCTTTCTAAATGCTATAAATGTCTACATTCAGACTACACCAGAATTGCTGCCGCAAACATCAAAACTCTGGACATCGATTTTTTTTTTTTTATAAACTGATCGACAATTGGCCCTAGTCACACTGATGGAAAGTGAAGACAGGGCCTAAGATGGAACTCACCGGTTCAGTAATAGACTAATATTCACTCTTGCTTTAAAGACTGAGGTCATATTTATCAGGGAATGCCTACAGATTTTCGACAGATGCTTGGTGACAATTGTGAAAATTAACGATTTAGAGTTATCTAAATCACACAATTTGTCACATGAAACCGTCTAACGACCTAGATTTTACTAAGCATTTCATCATATTTATAGCTTTTAAGAAACAGAAGGTTTCATGTCTTTAAAGTTCCAGCAAAGAAAGGCTTTACAAGCCATTTAATATTATGTTGTCCACAGGAAAGTCGCATGTTTTTTGACTCATAATGATGATGATCGTCGACGTTGGGGTCAAAATCGCCAGGCTAAAGTGGGGTTAGACAGGTCTTGTTCGTCGTCGTATGCGCCCACTGTAGTGTGTGCTACCGACACATATACAGTGTTAGAGAGTATATAAGGCTACTAGGGTTTGAGATCCGGATATCCGGATATCCGAAATATCCGGATATCCGTCAAATCTAAGATCCGGATCCAACGTCTCATAGGATCCAGATATTTCGGATCTCACGGATCCGTTAAATATTGCATTGGTCGCGTTATTGGTACGCGATAACGTCATAAAATAAATACAAATATTGCTTAAACTAAACAGTAGTAACAGTAACAGTATTAAAACGAGCTACCTGCATGCCTCCTGACTGGAATAAGGATAAATATTTGTATGTTTTAAAGTAATTATTATCAGGTTTTCGCTCAGTCGCCTTTGGGTCGTCTACCTGGAACATCATTAGTGCTTGTGCGTGTTGTTATCAGTTACTTTTTTGTGTTATCGTGTCGGTTCCCAGTCTTCTGTTAACATAAATAACATGTGTTTGATGTGCTGCTGAGTAACTAATATTGATATTTTTTTCTCGTTATTAAGAAGCTGTAGCCCAAATTTCTTAATTTCCCGAAATTTTTGCAGTAATTTTACATTATTTTGCCTATAATGGAAGATTGTTGTAATGGGGACTGAATAAATGAGTTAGATACTTTTTCTAAGCCATTTTTCTCAGTCGAACGACTGAAGGTATAGCTATTTTACCAAGGTAAAGGAAGTACGTTTTTTAATAGTATAAATTATATCACACCACACCGGTATAAAATAATACAAGGTCATAAATGTAACTTTTTGTCCATTTTCTATTTTGTGAGCTTATAATGGCAAATTTAAGAAAAAACGCCGAAGTTAAAGCGGTGTTTTTAGGCACCTTTAGAATTAATTCTTCTGAGCATATAATAATTATTAATAATTGTAATTAACTAAAATATGAACATTTTACATTTTACTAGCTGTTCCTTGTATGTAAGTTGTAAATTTCGTCACCTTTCTTGATACAGATCCGTATTATCCGAATTATCCGGATATCCGGATCCGTCAAATTTTAATATCCGAAATATCCGGATCCGAAAAATTTACGGATCTTGCAAACCCTAAAGGCTACACATGTATCATTTGACGCGCATTATACCAATATCATAGCAAGCAGTTGTTTGTCTCAATCCCCACCTCACACCACAGAGGTGGGCTAAACCAGCCACGGAGTGGGTGCGCCAACGGATACTGCACTTAATCGGGAAGATAGTCTAGGGAGGAGGCCTTTGCCCAGCAGTGGGACATTTTATAAAAAAAATATGATTAACAAGCTTCCAAAAGTACCTGAACTCCCTATCGCTATTCGCTATATCGCTTTTGTGCTTCCTTAGTTTGTAACATTGTATTTAATGTCTGCCATCTGTTTGAAATGTAATGCTATTTCAGTTCAGTTAATATTAAACAGAGCAAAGATGGCGATAGTGTCTGGTTATTTAGCAGCAACATCTTGCCAACAAGGCAGTAAAACAACATAAGTTTTGTCCTCATGAAACAACAAACAAAATTAGATCCACACTTCGTAATGTACTTATTTTTTTCAAAAACGGTTTCTAACCTATTATAACTAAAAAAATATCAATATTGAAGTTAAAGAACGTGCTTTTATTTACTGACTTCTGTTGCAAAAACCGTTTCAATCGATAATGTTAAGTACGTGACCCCACAAAAGCCAAAATCTTCGGCACACTTACACTCATTGTACTATATTTAGCAGAAACATATCCGCAATTCGGAGAACCCAAACGGCATCTGCAAAGAAATCTCGGGAATCCCTTTCCTACAAAGGACAAAGATACAAGGACCATTATTGCGTGAACGTTTTTCATTATTACGCGGGTTTCGCTTTAGTTATTGAGATGTATCACAAGCGATTCTAGCCTTTAAAGATTTCTTTGTACGTGTTTACACTTTGTTTATTACGCGCGTCAAAAGAAATCATTTGTTACCGTAAAGAGATGCCTCCTAAACACGCAATTTTAGACCTTTTCCCTTTATTTTAAACTTCACTTTAGGTTGTAATTAAAGTGAAAATTCTCAGATATCTATTGAAGCAGAAATGTTCGAAAATAGCCCAAGTTTTCCGAAAGCGGTCGCTCGGAAAATCAAAAGGGCCGAAGGACCAAGTTTGGCGCCACTGTCTTCGTGAAACGGGATATTTGTATGGGGGTTTTAGTTCGGATTTCCGCCGTCGTTGGGTAGCACAAAAGACGCGTTGGAGCGTGAGGAGGATATGAGATTCCTGGGCACTGTGAGGTGTTCAAGTCGTCTGTAGAGTCGTTGGTGTAGATTTATTGGGAAAGTGCACATATACCTAACGTACCGTAAAACAACTCAACTATAGTCCAATATTTACAACTGTAATATACAAGTTGAATACGTACTTAATTAGGCATGAATACAAATGCTCGCCTTGGTTTTATCTGTGTTTTTTCTCCCATTTGCGTCATTGAAATATTTAAATAATGATTCGAGTTAGTTTCAGACCATACTTGGGAGATTTTGGACTATAGTTGGCTGGTTTTTTACGGTACCTACCTGTAACGATTGACTATCTTAGGTATAATTAAATCCTTACTTTAGATTTCGATATAACATCCTAAGTATATCAAAATCGAATAAACAAAACGGTATTGAATTTCGATTAAAATATAAAGTTTCACAATTTTCGCAAAAATGGTCTGTTAATCGGAATTCGATATTTTAAATGAAATTATCGGGAAATGGAAATACAATATTCAATAGAAACCATAATTATTATAGTATTGCTTTTACATAGTTGCTTTCTGTTGCGATATTAATTAGTGAGGATCAAAAATCTTCTATAGTTGAATTTAAACTGTTGTGAGACATACTAACATTGAATAATTTTACGGTTTACGGTTTTACGGTTTTTACGATTTTATGTCGCGCGAGTGACCTAAAACAAGTGAATCCAATCATCATCATCATCATCATCATATCAGCCCTTTATCGCCGACTGCTGAGCATATTAGGCCTCTCTTCTAGTACGCCACTTGTCTTGTTGTTGTTGTAGTGAGTCTAAACCGTAAAATTATTCAATGTTCTTCTATAGTTTCTAATCGGAACGCGATCGATACCGAATATGCTTAAACGAACCCCAATTCCCCACTATTTTTGTTAGGGCCACCTTATACATAAGTATATATCAATAGGTATAATTAAAGAATGAATTAATGAGGAATTTCTTCCCGCGGACGCTCCGGCTGTGGAATGAGCTCCCCCTTCCGAGGTTTTCCCGAGGGTCTACAGTATGGGGTTCTTCAAAAAAGGAGTGTACATGGTTTTTAAAATGTCGGCAACGCGCATGTAACACCTCTGGAGTTGCAGGCGTCCATACGCTACGGTAACTGCTTTCCATCAGGCGGGCGCCGTAAGCTTGTTTGCCACCGATGTGGTATAAAAAAAAAACCTAAGCTAAATAAAAGTGTTTAAAAATATTAAAAATGTAATCTGACTAAACAACATTTCAGACAAGGATGATACGTTGAAGGAACAATCTAGAAGCGGTCAGCAAAAAACGACCACCACTTATTTCTGAACCCACATCCCAGCAACCTTGAAAAACTATAACACCACTTTATATGCAGTAAAAACTAAAATAAATGCTCTCCCAACACATTAAAATGCTCCAAACGCAACCATGACGTAACCTTACCATAACTCAGATTCAAAATTCAACAAAAGGGCTTAACCGCCATAGATTTCTCATACATTTAATCCTTTTTGTCGCTCGAAACCCATTCTGAATCCAATCGAACAAAAGGGCCTAAGCGCCATACATTTCCCATACACATAAGTCCTTTAGTTACAAGTAAATTGCTTCGAATTCAGTCACGAACAAAGACGACCTTCAAACTATCCTAAGAAAGAGAGAGAAGATCTAAAAAGGGGCTAAATTATGACATAATGATGGCACCCCATATGAGAATGTAATGCACTTTATAATTATTGTTTTAAAGGTCATTTTTGAACAGCTGGCACATTATAGACGAAGAGCGTGACGGCTTTTTGAGTTCGGGGTCTAATTTTTCGTTTTTGTTTTATTTGGCTTTTAGAAGTTATTTTTGGCAATAGCCAGATCTATTGCAAGAATTCTAGCGATGATAATTATTTTTAATGTTAACAGATTTAATAACGATTCGACTACATACATACACTAACAGCAAAATCTTTAATTTTGCGTTCAAAATATGTATTATGTGATATTATTTATTTATTTATTCATGTAAGGCACAGTAAGTATCTATATGAAATGGACACAAATAAATAAGATATATTTCGATTCCTAACCAAACTTTATCACTTGTACTTTAAATATAATTAGTCTAGACCCCGGATTCTTGTCGCGATCACGTGACAAAAGGGTGATTTGGGGAGTAAATGGAATGGTAGAACAAGATAATACTTAAATTATAAGATAACTATTATCATTGATAATAGTTAATTCTAATATATACACATATTATATATACCATTTCCTGAATGGAACAGTGGGACGAAATAATTGTATACTAAAAAAATATGACGTACTTTTTTATGTTATCTTATAATTTAAGTATTATCTTGTTCTACCATTCCATTTACTCCCCAAATCACCCTTTTGTCACGTGATCGCGACAAGAATCCGGGGTCTATTACACCTATGATGACGGAATAAATGTTTGATTCATTGATTGAACCTTTTTTTATTAAGTCACAAAACAATTAACCATAGGTAGGTATATTACCTAAAACTTTTAAAGCCTTCCACATGAGAAAAACTACCAGACTAGGGTTCTTCAAAAAAGGAGTGTACATGTACTCGCATATTACACCGATGGAGTTGCAGGCGTTCATAGGCTACGGCGACCGCTTACCATTAGGCGGGCCGTATGTTCGTTTGCTATAGATGTGTTGTGAAAAAATGACAGCTATTCTACTGGTTTATACGATTTTCTTAATTATCACAAGATGATAATTTTAGAAACGTAATTTAAAAACAACGCGTGTATTCAAATGCGTTTATAAATATATTAATTAAGTCCATACGTCAAACAACTGTATGAGAAGCGCATTTGCATGCAAATCGTTTCCTTAATATCTGTAATAAACAGGACAGAAATAGTTTCTTCATGTTGTAGTTTATTCACGCGGATGCCCATCTAGCACTACCTGGGGGCCTAGACAAGTTGGTAATAGTTGATAGAAAACTCCATAATTTATGGAACTAGTCAATACCGCGAAAAACATGTAATTCGAAATTTCCCTCTGGGCCACCTGAAACTCAAATACTTTTTTTTTTTAATTTATTTAGAAACAAACAGTCTTATAAAACATGTAGGTAAGTAAACTAAACAGCTAGAATTTTTTATAAGTAGACCTATAGTTTCCTATATGCAAAACATATTTTGTAATAAACTTAATATGTACTATGAAATTCTATCTGAGTAGGTATAACAACTGTAAAAAGTAACAAATAATGAGATAGCTTAACCTAACTTTCGCACTAATTTAATAAAGAATAAACCTTCTTTTTAAATAACCCTAACGAACTGCCAAATATATCCGCGTTCATACACTTTTCATTAAACAACCTGCCTACTTAACAACAACTTGCAGACAGTCATATCTGTTTTTATTTTTAGGGTTCCTTACCCAAAGGGTAAAAACGGGTACTCTATTACTAAGACTCCACAGTGCGTCTGTCTGTCACCAGGTCTCATTAACCGTGATAGTATAGACAGTTGACATTGTCACAGATGATGTATTTCTGTTGCCGCTATAACAATACTAAAAAGTACGGAACTCTCAGTGAGCGAGGCTGACTCGGTTTTTTACAGGTTTATGCGCTTTCTTCTAGCATCCTTTCATTAAATAAGATATGCCAACAAAACATATTTTGAAGCCTTCTACTTTTGACCTTTCGACTCATAGGAAAAACTAGACTTAATTGGAATGAACCATATAGGAATTTTAACCCCATTTTCTCGAAATAATGAAGTTCATTTAAGTATTAGTATAAAAGAGTTAACCATAGCAACACTACATAGTAATTATGAATAATTATCAGTTTTAACGTTTTAACAGCCTGTTTTCACACTAGCTTGCAAAAAAGACGACCACTACTAAATATGTCATATACATATACACAATATTTGCATAACAGCTTCTTTACTTGAAAAGCTAAATCAATAAAACTTTTATCTAGTTTCATTCTTATTTCTGAAGCATTAAGGTTGTAATTGGCGTGACTTGGCTGTGTGACATATGTTTCATATTTTTATTTGTCCTTGTAAAAGGGCATATGTATATGTGTCACAGGGGGAGACCTTGGGGAAACAATGATTAAAGAAGGTAAATAATTCATTACCATATAAATATATCGCTTTGTCGTTGTTGTTTTGGCATGTTTTTATTTTTAGCTATGACAAATTCTACACATTCAATCAAATTCAATTAATTCAATGATAAATTCGAAAACAGTAGTTGTTGTGACATTTGTTATGATGATTCCTTACATAAAAAGTAAAGTTATAAGTAAAGTACTACCCATTGTTATTTCGTGTCTCAAAAACATTTCAATCAAATGGAGAGGCAGATGAAAGAGGTATTTCAAATACCGTATTTGAGATAACAAAGGCTGAAAATAAATTACAGTTGTAGTGCATTAGTAGATTGTTAACCAAGGGATGAAAGGCACTCACTTCTTCCGAGTTAGTTTGGTGATCGAACGCAGTGAGAGCGCCAATAGTCCGAGACTGAAATGATGCCTTTCACCCGAGTTAAACACTCTACTTTTCATTTCGAATACGAGGAAATAAAATGCATGTGATTTTAAAAAACATGACTGAGTACATTTTTATACTGTTTCTCGAGTGAAGCGAAAAAAATTTTAGTAAACTTAATAAAATATTAAGAAAAAACGTTGTCAACGTATTTTATACTTAAAATATTTTGAACTCATTTTGTAGTTTCGCAGTAACTGGATTTAAGTACAATATAAAACGAAGATTTTTTTCGTTACCATCCCACATAATTCGGTCCGTACTCCTGGCCTAAAGAGATACGGCGAGCTAGACAAAGTCAACCCTTCCTGCGCGTGGGCACGTCGCGCCGGCTCTAAACTTTTATTAGCCCATAAACAACTTTAAACTTTCCAACGTGGGCTTTATGCCTTTATGCGTCACGGTGCAAGTTTCTTACTATTTGGGCTTAGAATAATGCTAATTATGGAGGAACATATTTCAAGACCATAAAAAAATAATTGCATCACTAGTGCCTTTTAAAGAAGAACCCAGAAATATCGACATAGGTGGTAAACTTGCATCTTTTTAGGGTTCCGTACCCAAAAGGTAAAAACGGGATCCTATTACTAAGACTCCTCTGTCCGTCTGTCTGTCTGTCATGAACCGTGATAGTTAGACAATTGTAATTTTCATAGATGATGGTGTTTCTGTTGCCGCTGTAACAACAAATAAGTACTAAAAAGTCCGTACTTTTCCCTCGGTGGGCGAGCCCGACTTGCCCTTGTCCGTTTTTTTTTTGCCTTAATGTTTGCATAAGCATTAAATAGCTTAATTTAGTTTAAACTATTACTTATATAAGTTTTGCTGACTCTGTAACTGGGTGGATTCACTTTTTTCGTTAATTATTCTGTCCCGTCAGCCCAGGCGACAATACTAGCCGAGTTTTTTAAAAGAAATGGTATAGGTACTATGTTCAATTGACATGCTAAGTAGATAACCCGTTATTGATAGAGCTTAGATTTGCCATAAAATGTTTGAAAACCTGTTTGTTTTTTTTAATACCATAAAACCAGGGTTTTGAGAGTGACCCAGGCGACCGTAACCATGACAACGAGTGACAAGAAAAAGTTCACTAACTCACCCCACCTATACGAAAGTATGTACCTATTGCAGTATTTGCAGTAGGTACAAACAGCGACACTTTTAAGTGTCCATCGGTGGACCTTATGCCTTTTGTAATAAGGTTTCCGAACTGTCAGTTAACAGTGTGGGCGATGGTACTACATAGTACCTACCTAAAAGAAAGTTTTCGCTAATGTTGTAAATTCGCAAGGGTGTAATTGACAGGATGTGGTGCGGGTTCGAGTCCGGCGGAAGCAAACCTGTCGCGCTCGGGTTACAGCGGCTGCAGGCAAGTGCAGCGTTGTGGCACGGTGGCTAACAAGCATACAGGTCAGGTGATGGTACATATATACTGCAGCTTATGGACGCTTGAAATTCCAGACAGATATCGCATGAGTGTTTCCGACCCTTAAACCAGTAGCCGCACCATGAGTTGACACTTGTCTTGACGTTTATCATCGCAGCCGCAGTCCATCCATCCATCTCGCTCGCATTTTAGCAATATTCTTAAAAACAAAACATAAAAAAATTACAAGAGAAATGAAATTGAGGACTTAGGATTTTCTAAACCTATTTCGGCATCAACTCACGCTTATTCATACGAGTAGCTGTACAAAAAAAGGGCATAAAAGTTTATATGGAATTATGGTAGTTCCGATCTCATAGGAAATCCCATGGAACACATATATTTGCTATAAAAACTCCTGAGTTTGAGGGGCACTAAGTTTATTTTGTTCTCAAAACTTACCTGTATGGCTAGCTAGCCCTTAAATACAGTTTATTTTGTACCTAGGTACTTACTCAAACCGAAAGTATTAAAACGCCCCGCCGCATGATGAATTGGTTTAACCACTTTAACCCTTTGGCTTCATTTTATTGAATATATTCTTATTGAAGTGGATCCCACAAATGATGCACCTGATAAGGGAAGGTAGGAAGGAAGGAACTACCTGCTTGTACAATTATATTTAGGTAATAATAAAATAATAAAAGTTTTTATAATTCCCTTTTAACTGTCTTAAAAACAAGGACAGGTCAGGTAAAAATTAAAGGAAATTCTCATAGGTATATACTATATAAGTAGGTACCTATGTAAGTACTTAGTTAATACAAGGTACCTATTTGTCGAAAAATCGAAAAATTCATTTTAGATTCAAGCTTTTATCGCTTTTCTCTCAACAGCCAGCCTATTATGGATAGCTTTATCCATCTTTATCCACGTGATAAAATAACTGTCACTGTTTAACACCGTGGGAAAGAAAGTGACGGACACCGTTTTATCACGCTGTCACGTAGACAAGAACGACCATCATATCCGTACAGGCAACAACTAATACTCATCGAGACAATTCTAACCAACCCAAACACAATTAGGTTGCGTTGTAGTGGCTTTATACGCAGGGTCAGACCGGTCATCAAAATATTATACGAATACTCCAGCTTCACAAAATAGGTATTACATTATTCTAGAATAGTTAAAGCTAAATTTAGTATCAAACTTTCGAGTCCAGGCAATCAATCGGGCGCTCGTGAGTTTCCGTTTGGGCTCGGGCGCGCTCGGCGACCAGCTGACGATCTGTTGCTATATGCACTTGCTTGCGAGCCACGCGGACATTTTACCAAGAAATTATATTATGTTGCTTTTTAATATTAAGGTTAGAAGTGTATTTGTTAGGGGAAGTGGTTGATGTTTGAATACTAGGTAAGGTTTTGCAGGTTAGAAAAAAATGTTAGTTTTTAAGGTTTTTTGGTATGGAAAACATAATATTAGATGAATCATATATCAATCTCCATATAACACAGCTAAAAGTAATAGAAAAATAACCGTAATTAACTCATAAACAAGAAAATCTAACTCAGCTAAACAAAGAAGCGAAATCTATTCAGAATGAACGCAGAAATGTCCTAAAAACTCCTGTGTGAAATTAACCGAGCCTACGTGACCGAGGCGATGTAACTACGCACACTTAAACCGTTCCAACGCACACATACAAGCGAGCGGTTAAGTCGACGAGTAAATCCAAAATGGCGGATGCGACCACGACCTTCACAAAGAAAAGCGTACATCCGTCGACCTTATGCCGATGAACACAAGTGTGTTTTTCTAAAATTGATGTGCCAGGCGTTTGTAACATTTTTCTGTTGGTTCGAGTAATAGCCCGGTTGCGCTAGAGAGTGCATTTATGGCAGCGGCGGGAGTTGCCAACCTTTTATAAATGTACGTTTTATTTTACGCTATAAACAGTAATGTATTTGCTTTTATTTAATTGAATTGCTGCTCGATAATGAAATGCAAATGTTGCAATGGAAATGTGATTTGTTGGTAGGTTTATTGTGTTTCGTGGCTTGGAAATTGGAATATGTGCAGTAACCATTATGACGTAAACAATTTATAAAATTAGCTATGCAATATATCACATACCTACTTTAGCGCATGTGTTTTAATTTCACACTATTTCTTATGTCTATTTTTGTTTTACTAATATGTATTATGAAGAGTTAAGAAAATAAACAAGTCATCATCATCACCAGGTACATGTCCCTTTGTTGAACACAGACCTGCTCTCATAAGTACAAGGGTTTGAACTACTTACCTATAGCCTCCACGTAAGTCCGCGGTCCGATATGGAGCCTTATTCATATTCACACACGCCACGCCATACATCTTTGTTCGATCTTCGGAGATATATTATATGAAATTTTCGCTTTTGTCTACGATATTGTTGTTTTACATTAAGTAATAAAACTGTAGAAAATATAATGAAACGAAGACTGTAAAAGTTATGTATTTTATTTGCCCATTATCAGACTCAACCACTCACCCGATATCCTTGTAAGATGCCGTAGAACATCATCAAGCTACAAAACATCCAATCTAATATCTAAACAAGTCAACATGTTTATTTCTACACCTTGCCCTAGAAAAGGTTCGCTACCCCTGCGCCCGCCTCACGCTTAGTTCGCTTAGTAACAGGAGAATGAAAGCATTCAAACTCTACAAACAAATTTCAACTTTATTTGTAAGCCGTTACAGTAGATTTTAGATCGGAGCTCTTTTGTTATTGATCGAAGCTTATGCGAAAAAGTTTTGTACTTATCGCTACAAACGACACAGTCGTGTACTATTTTATTAATTGTCAGATTACATTGTCATTCCAAATTGTGTTGTAACTCTATGACTTTAAAGTCCAATTTTGTTTGTGTTATTTACACTTTTTTGTAATTATTGAATATGGGATTCTCTTTGTCAGGGGTGGTTAGTTAATAATAGGCAGTTAGGGATCAAAATGTTCCCTTTAATTGGCTAACTTTATAATGGCAGGATAATGAGTTGTTAAACTAAGGTGTTATTGGCTTTAGAAAATATTTTTCGTGTTTTTTCTGATATTTTAGTGCCAAGCAAGTGTCAGGGACACACTATGGAAATTAAGTACCTAGGTAGTTCCTTTCAATGACTAGTCCAAAATGTCTGCAGCACTATGTATAATTGACTCATCCTCCTTTCTATTGAAAATCTTTAGTTCCGAAATTGCTGGTCAGTGAGCTTGTTTAAAATTCGAAATTCAAATTTGTAGCGTTAATTGTTTAAAATTCGAATAGAAATTGTAAAGTTACCTTGCAGACCTCGCATCTAAATATCATGATAATATTTTGAGTTTTATTCACCAGTACTAGAGTTCACTTTTATTAGCGATTTCATCAAGATGTAGCTTTATTGAATTATGTCATTGAGTTTTTCTTTATTAATTTAAATGCCATCTAAATGATTGGCCATCTAAACCTTACGGTCACGTGATCGCTTTACGCTGTCTCGAGTTTATCATTTTTTCCCCACCTCAAAAAGTGCCCAGCGCCGCTAAAGAAGTTTTCACTTCAAAAATGAATGTTTTGGTAAATGATATTGGTACCTAAGTAAATAATGTAAGTAGGTAGGTGCACATAATTTCTATGGTATTTGCATGGTTTATAATGACAATTCACACTTTGTTCCGTGCAAGTCGGTGCCAAATTAGCATAGACGGACTCTATTGACATAGTTTAAATCCTTCATATTGATAAGGATATTTTATGAAATTCTGGACCAAATTATAACTGTTTTGACAATCTCTCTTCTCTTTATTTATACTTACAATTAATTAAGCAATCTAATTTATTTGTTAACTGTTGGTAATGTTTTATTTCTGGATTTCTTCTTTGTTTGTTTTTGTTATTGTTTTTATGTTTTTATTGTTGACTGATTGATTAAGTATTTATTTGATATTTTATTATTGTATTTGCATGGCTTTTGTCTATATTCGCAAATAAAGAACTGAATACTGAATATTCTACAATTATTTTGTCTTAAAATAGGCACCTATAATTATCTAGAATCTAGATAAAACAGCAATCATTTTACAATCAGGCCCACGCGATTAGTAATAGGGCCCCGTTCTTACCGTGGTACGGAATCCTAACAAAAATAAATCAGCAGATTTAAAAAGGGATAAAAAAGCAGTCATAACCAGATATTAACCAGTTATGACCGTGATCGAATGGGATGTGTTCCAGTAGAAATCATATTGTGTGCGTAATAGCCTAGCGTGGGGTGTGTTCGGAAACTAAAATAAGCTCCTGATTCGATTTTGGTAAATTTACTTACAGCCTTGGTTTAGTGTTTGGTGATTGTTTTGGCGCTTGACCGAAAGATGGCGTAAACCAATTACTTTTTTGCGAGAGTGGTGAGGGTTGTGCAATTTTACTAAATTGTGTATAACGGAGGGACATAGCTGTGGTTAATACCTATGCGTAAAAATATTTGTATAATTTTGCTAATATCCAGGGAGGAAAATGGGGACTACAATGGTATGGAGAAGCACGTGATGTCGTCCCCTTTCCTCTTAAGTAGGTATTCTCTCGAAGTCTTTGCAGACATAAATGCTTGTAAGTTTTTTTATTATTAATCATGATCAGTGCGACTATGTCAATTCTTAGTTGCCTTACTAAAACTGTCACTTTTGAATAAAATTGTAAAAGTAACTGAAGGTAACGTTACAAAAACTGGCACCGAAAAGCCGTTAACAAAATCTAACACAAACAGCTGATCTTCCAATTTCAAACCCAAAAAAAAAATGAAAGACGAATTTATTCATTTTTTTCCGTGCCACGGTTCTACCTGCCAAAACCATTATGTAACTATTGCAAAATGGCGTATAAAAGTACGGATACGAAAGCGGTTACGACTTTGTGAAACTGATGATGATATTCACCTGATGTTTTTTCATATTTGTGGGCGTGTATAAAATGTAATTTGATATTTATAGACATGCGCATAAAGGTAGTTTTATAGAAAGTTGTTTGAGGACGCATTAAGTGGGCAATTTCATGGTTTACTGTGCTTAATATAATATAATACACGGTGTATAAATTACATTTAGGATTATGGGAGATTAGATTAAACTAATTTGTGTGGAATACAGTCATAAAGTGTCGCGCTACATTATTAGATGTATTATGTTTTTTGATCGTGAGTCATGGGTGTTTTCTATGTATTAAGTATGTATGTAATTTAAGTATAAAGATATAAGTATGTACATATTATATCGTCGCCTAGCAGCCATAGTACATTGCTTAATAAAATTTGAGGCTAGGACGATCTGTGTGTGTTGTGTATGATGTCCCCTGATATTTATTTATTATTTATTTATAGAAACCACGCCATAAGCGACATTAAGCTCTTGAGGCCTATAAAAAGGTTTCCCGTTCCATTTTATTTTGAAGGAATTTTGACAAATCGTAATTGCATTTTTCTCGGCAAGGTTTGAAGTGTCGTTCAGCTCCCTAGGAGATATGGCTTGTTTGTGTAGCTAAAGTGATAGAAAACCTAATGTTCAGCATTTTTAACGTAGATACGTTTCAAGTCTCTTTTTTTACAAAATATTTATTTTTTTAGGACTAAAACGGCAAACCACGCTTAGAAATTTGTTTGACCCCCCGTCAACTATCTCTGCAGTTGACTGTACACTTATATAGTTGAGGTTAAAAATACATTTATTTCCTTATTCTAAATGGATTAATGTGAAAACATTTATACATTCTTAGTTATGACCTTGACTTTCCCTACTACTACAAAGATCTAATAAAGCAGCATGACTATCATTATCGATTAAAAAATCTAACCTATCTAAAAGCTTTAACCAAAAAAAACCTAAAACCTAGTGAATTGTAATTCCATTACCAGACTCACGGAACCCGTAAAAAAGTGAAAAGGTCCAATCCATTTGAACCCGCGCCCTATTCAACTTCAACATACCGCACTGAACGTCCACTGCTCAGATATAATTGATTGCTCCGGTGCACTAGAAAAGGCGGTCGTCTTGGGTCGTCTCATTCGTTTTTCGTCAAGTTCTTAAATTAGTCCTGTTCTGCTTTCGTCACTCATTCTACATTCGTCACAATCGTCGTGGCTTTCAATGTAGAATGAGTGACGAAAGCAGAAGGACTAGGTAATTTAAGAACTTGACGAAAAACGAATGGGACGACCCAAGACGATACCGAAAAGGCTGTAGACGACAAACTGAACAATATAGAGTAAAGTAGATAAAATGGTAAAGAATAGGAAAAATATACAAAAAACCGGCTAAGTGCGAGTTGGACTCGCCCACCGAGGGTTACGTACGAAGCTTCGAGTAAGTACTGACGTTTTTTTTGCTCTATAGTATAGTATAGCACAACCGAGGTTTGAACTCTCGATTTTTGACCAAAACATCCATACGAAAGGTCAATAAATTAAAATGTTTTGCTAATACCCGAAAATCCCTAAATAATTATGTAGAAATCGGGTCACGGGTATATCCATTTTGAGTTAGGTGCCTATACTAATTACAGAAAGGTTACGTTACGTACGTGATGATTTAGTTTGCAATGATTTTGTTGAACCTATTTTATTAAAGTCGTATTACCAGCACAAAATACATGTACCTATTACCTTTTAAAATAAAGTGAAATGTACCTACCCTTTGTTTTTCAAGCGTTTGCTTTGATTTCTGGAGTTGAATAATGTTGATTTTGGAATATATGGAGGGCGTTAATAATGCAATCTCCCCTTTGGAAAAACAATTGAAATTTCGTAATGCCTCTCTGTCACTCGAAGCAAGAGTGATAGAGATGCAGATGACGAAATTACGATTTTCGGTGTTCGCGAAAGGTCGTTAGGAGTTGAGTAGTGATCACGTTACGTTTTGATGGTGGGTAAACATGTGGGTTAAGATTGTTTTTTTTTAATGGACTTCCAAAAGATTTTCTTATTAAGATAAGATAAGATAAAAGATAGTTTATTCAAGTAGGCATAATTACAATGCGCTTATGAACGTCAAATAAAGCTAGGTAGACGGGCTCCAACCCTACACCTCTGCCCCGAGAAGATTTAAATCCCCCCTCAATTGGAGGAGGGTATCCCAATATGGGACCGGCAACAAACTCGGCGGGACACATTAAAAAAAAATTACATCTTATAATTAACATGCATTACGAGAAAATAAGGAAAAGAAATACAATTTAAATTACTATAGAATTCATGCAATTATACACATAAGGTGTAATAGAAATTAGATTTAAAAATATATACATATGTACATGGAATCATACAAATACGTAGCTCTTTCAGAAAACATATCAAATTCTTACAAAAGGAAAAGAAATTATAGTTATTAAAATAAATGGGAAGACATATAAATCTGATTGATTCTTATGAATTAAGTACCAACATAAAATATTTGATGTGCTTTCTTAACTGAGCTGTGTCACCTATAACTCTATACATAATACAATGTTTTTAATTGCTACTAGTTTTTATTAGTATCTGGTTTGGACCATGCATGTTTGTCTGTCAAGTAGTCCTCGACTCTGTAATAATAAGCCTTCAACATCAATGACTTTTTTAAGTAATTCTTAAGAGCTGGAAAGGGTAATCTTAAAGCATCCTCAGGTAACTTGTTATAAAAATGAATGCATTGCCCAACGAATGACTTTTGTACTTTACGGACACGAAACTTTCTGATAGCAAGCTTATTTTTATTTCTAGTGTTAAAGTTATGGACATCAGAATTCTTAGTGAAGCAGTCTAGATTCTTAATAACATAAATAATACTATCATATATGTATTGGGAAGCTTCAGTTAAAATATTAATTTCTTTGAAAAGTTCTCTTAATGATTCACGCGCTCTTAAGTTATAGAACGAATAGCTCTCTTTTGTAAGACAAATATAGTCTGTATGTCAGCTGCTTGCCCCAAACCAGAATACCATATGACATTACACTATGAAAATAACTATATTAAACAAGGCGAGCTGTTTCAAACTTAGTCAATTGTCTAATTCTCCTCACGGCGTAAGCGGCCGAACTTAATTTGTTAGCCAGTGTTCCTATATGAGGACTCCATTGTAGATTTTTGTCCAATGTTAAACCAAGAAACAGTGCTTGATCTACCATCTCTAAGCATTCATTATTCAAAAGTATTTTAGTATCGACTGGTTTAACATTCGGCAAAGAAAATCTAATACATTTGGTTTTCTTAGCATTAAGAAGCAAATTATTCATAGTAAACCAGTTAAGTACATCAACGAGTGTGCTGTTAATTACACTGTAATCGGTAGATTTCCGATCAACCCTAAAAAGTAATGATGTGTCATCAGCAAAAAGAACTATTTCACAAAGATTTTCTACTATACATGGCAAATCATTTATATAAACCAAAAACAGGAATGGACCCAAAATAGAACCTTGTGGCACTCCTAATTGGACTACAGCTCCGCTAGACTGGGTTTTGTTTACAACAACTGTTTGTGTTCTATTCAATTCAATTCAATTCAATTCAATTCTTTATTCGTTCATCACAGGTACATAAATAGATTATAACTTAATATTCTAAGGAACAGCCATGATGTGCCTTTTGGCGTACGAAATAATTTCTTATTATCTAACTATATACATTTTTTTTAAATTATTTACACGGGTAATGAGATTGGCATATGCAAATATAATTTAGTGAGTCAATTCATATACTTATACAAAAAAAAAATATTGCTAAGGTAAGAAAACATAAAGTTTAGGGCATTTTCTGACAGACCATAGTGTTCTAATTTCAAAATGAGCGTTCCATGATCCACACAATCAAATGCTTTAGAAAGATCACAAAATATACCAATTGCATCACAAGAATTTTCCCAAATATTATAAATATGTTTAATGAGTACCAAAGCAGCATCGGTCGTGGAACGGCTCTTTGTGAAACCAAACTGATTGCTTGTAAGTAAAGTATGTCTGTTGAAGTGACCCAGTAGATCATTTAACATTAATTTTTCATTTAATTTTAATTTTATTGAATAATAAGGTATTTAACTGTGGTGGAATATATTGAAGATTATAGGTTTGGAGTGATGACAACTATAACCAGATTACCAGAAATCAGGTTTTCAGCACAGAAACTTCCTGCCTCGCACAGCTAAATTGTGAAATGAACTGTCGCCCGTGGTATTTCTGCTTAAAAAAGAGCGTATCTTAAAGATCGGCAACGTACTGACAACCCCCTGTCCATGCATGATGGTAATGCTTACCATCAGGAGGTTTGCCTCCTATTGTCTGTTTAATTTAATGTTTGTCTGTTAATGTTAATATTTCCTTAGTTTTCAGTTCATTATAAGTTAGGTCTCCACTGAAAATCATCATCCTTTTTAACGTCCGTCACTTCTATACAGTTTTTTATGCAATTAACTGGTTTGACGTAAATAAATGTATACCTATCATAAACAATACCTATACCATCACTGTAAACCACTTTTTCAAACAGTTTTCATAACTATTTGCAGTTTAATACGTTACAGACCAAATAAATCAAATAATCACATACAGAAGACCACCATCGACTCCTTTGATACTGTTTACACGGCACAGGAAACGTAAAGTTTAGTGTCAATGAGTGGAAGTCGTAAACTGTGTGTGTGGTTACTAGCCAGTTAAATGAACATTTATGAGCTTTATTGTAAGGAGGTAAAGACTACCAATGGTCAAAAGCTTTTGGTCATTGCGCGGTAGCTAGTAGTTAGGTAATTGACTATTTTTAACCCTTATTGCAAGGGCTTAAGGTACATTAAAGGTCAAATGTTGGTGTTAGTGGTCACGGATTTGAGATTGGTACAATTGACGTCAAAGATATGTTTCGGTACATTTTACGCCTTATTAATGTCCTCGCACTTCCTACCCCGCACAGCTAAACTGTGGAATGACCCACGGTATTTTCGGTCCGATACTACGAGGGGCGTTCAAAATATTCTCGGTATTGATATCTTACAACCTCTTCTAAAATTTCTTTCGTTACTGGCCGCTAAGGTTTATTCATTGACATTAAAAAAAAGTATAATTCGAACCGAGATGTTCTTTTGTTTTTCTGCAATTGCTGAACAAACATGAACATCATGTGGGAATTGACAATGTTAACTAAATTAGAACATCGATGCGTGATAAAATTCTTGACAAAACAGGGTAAAAATCAAAAAACCATAAAAGAGGAAATGGATTGTGTTTACCGTGAGTCTGCTCCTTCTTTATCTACCATTCAAAAGTGGTCAAGCGAGTTAAAACGTGGAAGGGAGAGTGTTGAAGACGACCCTAGACCTGGCCGGCCTGTAGTAGCTACTTCACAAGAAAATATTGATAAAGTGGAAAAACTTATATTGGAAGATGGTCGAGTGAAGGTAAAATCTATAGCACAAGTAACCAATGTCTCTATTGGTACCGTACATGATATTATCCATGACCATCTTAATATGTCAAAAGTAAGTGCAAGATGGGTTCCGCGAATGCTGACTCGGCTTCAAAAAGACATGCGTGTAGCTTGTTGTTCCGATTTTATTGACCTGTGCGGTGAAAATCCTGATGAGGTGCTGCAAAGAATAGTTACTGGAGATGAAACCTGGGTTCATCATTATGACCCAGAGAGTAAACAAGAGTCCATGCAGTGGCACATTAAGGGTTCAGCTCATCCCAAGAAGTTCAAGGTCATCCCTTCAGCTGGCAAGGTCATGGCTACGATATTTTGGGATTGTGAAGGAGTATTACTGATCGATTATAAAGAAAAAGGTGTAAATATCACAGGACAGTACTACGCTAACATTCTACGTCAATTAAAGGATGCAATCAAAGAAAAGAGGCGAGGAAAGTTAACCAAAGGTGTTATGCTTCTGCATGACAACGCCCCCGTCCATACTGCTCATATTGCCAAGGCAGCTATTGTTGAATGTGGGTTTGAAACTGTTACTCACCCACCGTATAGTCCGGACTTAGCCCCCAGCGACTTCTTTTTGTTCCCCAATCTTAAAAAGGATCTGCGTGGAAATATATTTTCCGATGATGAAGCATTGAAGGCGGCAGTGGAGGAGCATTTTTACACCAAAGATAAAAAATATTATTATGCAGGATTAAAAAAAATAATTGATCGATCTTTTAAGTGTATGAACATAGGGGGGGAGTATATTGAAAAATAAAAATATCAAACTTTTCGTACTTGTTTGTTTTCATTCTCATACCGAGAATATTTTGAATACCCCTCGTACCTGCATACTTACCTTCAAGAAAAGAGCGTATTAAAATCCGGCGACGCACTTACAACCACTCTTGTTGCAACTGTCCATGGGTGACGGTAATTACTTACCATCAGGCGATTCGTCTGCTCATTTACCTCATATAGTAGGTATATAAAAAAGTATATGTATGTTCTTATGAGATTTACACCTACCCTTTTTTTTCTATTCCGCACATCAAAGCCGCCTCCGATGAAACAAAGGCAAACTAGATTTAAAATACATTTTGTATCGACATGCTAAATTAAACTAAAATTTTATAACGGCAACTGTAGGCAGGTGCTTACCGATTACACTCCTCACTAATATTTATGCCATTTGGCTATACCTACTTTTTATAATGGCCGTAAAAATTGTGAAAAAATTTAAAAGGTGTGGAATGACAGCTGTTGGTTATCGCTTTCTGCGTTCGCCGACGTTTTTCGAGCGAGAAAAAAAATATTTTTAATTTTATGAATCTCTCCTAACTTAATAGTATTTTATGCCACAGTTAGGTATGTACTTAAAGCTCCTTTTATAACCTACATACTTATGTCGATTTGCATATAATTTTCTTTATTACCTAGTTATGTGAAATATAATTTGTAAACAAAATAATCCCTCGTCATACTTATTAGAAAGAGAATTAATTGTATGGAGCAGATAAAATCGTGCACGAAACAAAACCGGCCAAGTGCGAGTCTGACTCGCGTTCCAAGGGTTCCGTACATTAAGTCACGCACGCTTGACTGCACATTTCTAATAGGTTTTCCTGTCATCTATTGGTAAAGAACTATTTTGTGTATTTTTTTCAAAACTTTTGACCTAGTAGTTTCGGTCGGACAGACAGACAGACGCACGAGTGATCCTATAAGGGTTCAGTTTTTTCCTTTTGAGGTACGGAACGGAACCCTAAAAAAGGAAAAAAGATTCGGTCAGGATCTTTATTATACACAGACAAGAGGTAAAGGATAAGTACCTACTTTTTAATTTTGTCAGTAAAAGAAAATTATTTAAAGGTCGTAATCGTTTTAATTTTTTTATTAGGTTCGATTTAGAACATTACACTTAAAATCCCCTTTTCATCATCAACATCATCAATTCCACTGAAATCTAAAAATAGTTTAACAAGATAAGAAAACAATTAAACATTTGCCAGATAACTATGTCCAATAAATGCCTCCGCTTCAGGGTTCACAACTTGTGAATTTTCGTTCAATTTATTCAGTTTGGCAAAAAATATAGCATCAGAAATTAGCTTCTGACAGATCACCAACTGTTCTCCCTTTAGATCCTTCATTTGATACCCGATTGATTTCCCGTATGTGACTTCCCAGGATACGTTACGTTGAAAACTAGGGAGGAGTCTTCTTGCTAATTCTGAAGGATGTGATCTTTCTATTAGAGGTTTGCCTAGTTTTCTTTTTCGAGTGTTTCGAGTACTGGGACTGGGTTCATTTTTCACGATTGGTTCGTCGTCAGATGTTTGCTGAACTTCAATTTTTATGGCAGTAGCCTCGTTGTCCGAAGATTGCTGTAAATTAATTTAAGAATTTAACGAATCACTAAAAATATTGCTAGAATTTAAGAAAAAAATATCTGTTGGTGAAAAAGCACAGCACCGAACTTTTTTTTTCAATTTTTAACACAAAATCAAGGATTTAATAGTCATCATCATATCGAAGCGTCCAAGTGATTCGCAAATGAAGTCCAACCTTAAAAAAAATTAAAATGTATAAAAGTTGTAAATAAATATCTGGTTATGATATCTATTCTTTCAGAGCTAAATTACATTTCCAGATATTTTAAGAACCGTGGCGGATGCGAATCTAATTTTAATTGCAAGCACTTACTTAAAAATAACAACCAAGAAAAGAAAGAAAAAATATTCTACTTACATCATCTAAAGGGTCCTGTGAATGAGAACCATTTTCGTCATCATTAACATTACTGCTTCGGTTGTTCAGGAAAGTTAGTAAATGGTAATACCACAAAGTTGGAACATGAACTTTACATCCTAGTCGTTTTGATGCCATTACCTGAAACACATTTTTGAAGAGAAAACTTCTTTAGCGGCGCTGTGCACTTTTTGAGGTGGGGAAAAAATGTTAAACTCGAGACAGCGTAAGACTATCACGTGACGGTAAGACGGACACATGACCTGATCGAAAAACTGTTACATGTAATGTCATTGAGTTTTTCTTTATTGATAATGCCATCTAGTGAGTTTCGCTCTAACGGGTATTAATATAACTAGAGTACTAACAGTGGTGTGCTTAGGGGTTTCAAGTAATTAACGCTAACGCTAGATGGCGTTAACCTCAATTATACATAGTGCATTTTGCAATAGTCATTGAGTTTTCACTTCTGCCGGCACTCCCTGAGTGCAACCCGTTGTTTTTTTACCTAATAAAGCATTTCAGTCGCCATAAACATATCGTCAGGTGTAGGTGTGTTTGCACGACGGATCCGAAATGTATAGGAATATCCGCGGATCCGGATCCAGATAATCTCATACATTTCGGATCCGGATTGCAAACCCTAGTCAGGTGACAAGCAGAAGTCACTAAGTACAACCACAAGTTCATAGCCATAGTGAACCTTAATAGTACGAAAAGAAGGTTGATTTTTGTTTAAATATTTTATAGTAATTAGTGACTTTTGCTTGTCACCTGACGATTATCAAGGTAGGTTTCATTCGATAGCGTGACGTGAGTTCTCGTTTTGTCTATTTTTGTATGGGATTTAGAACAAGCGCGCCAAGCGGGATGTTTTGGAAACTCAAATCCCATACTTAAGGACAGATAACGCGCGTACGTCACGTCACTCTATCGAATGAAATTTACATTAGGGGTAAGTAGGTACATACTTACTTTTTAAATATGTTTTTTATGACGAAAGCTGCTGAAACATAAAATTGTTCGCCCCCGGAAACCCCCATACATCACATACCTTTTTATGTTCCTTTATGTAATTCGAGCGTAAATTATCAATTTTTTTCTTTAGCGTAGTTGTAGTACTCTCTTCATCCCATTTTCGATAAATTTTGAGCAATTTGTGGTATCCTTCCCATCTTACACCTTTATTCGAATAATCTTCATGATCCCTCTTCCAGAGAAACGGCATTTTCCCATAATTCTCTATTACTTCTGTTATAACTTCATGTTCTTCGTTATATTTCGCTGCCTTCGACATGACTCGGAATCAAATAGAAAATTAAGATGGCGGCCGTTCAAACACGGACGCGTGAAAACAAAATGGCCGCCGAACGTAAAAACACAAGCCTCACGTTCTCTCTCCGCGCAGGTTGCGCGAGTACTGGCCCCCTCAGCCCCTCACCGCTTTCCGCTCCCGAGCGAACATCACGAACCGTTGAACGGATGAACGAATGAAACGGACGTCGTGGAACGGACTCGGTGGGAAGCTATCGTGTGTGGTACGTCATCGTTAAGTCAACCTTGTCGCAATGCACGAAGGTTGATATTGGACTGTGTCGCGCGCGTAAACTTCTTTGGCAGTCAACGTATAGCGCAGGATACGTCTACTCTGCAACGGACGGCGGTGCAAAGTGTCCGGTGGAACGGAATAATGGCTGCCGGTGTAATGGGGTCAACGGTTCTGTGCGCCGGATGCGGCGCGTCGATAACGGAAGACTACCTCCTGTAGAATTCGCGTTTTGAAGCGTTTGCAAATGAACATAAGTCTTTAATATTGTATCGCAACTTCGCAAGCCAGACGTTATATAGTTTTACAATAACCTCGAAATCCCAACACAACTTTATTCCAAAATACATAGAATAGCTAAATTTCTTTATTTATTTGGATTTGGATTTACACCATACGTCACGGTGTCTTAACGGGACTGGAATGAGCACTATCATAACTAGTACGGCATCGCGAATATCTAATGTGAGTGACAGAGAGTCGTTCCATAATGCTTCATCTAGTAGTATGTAATCTGTGGTTAGGTACTTCACAAAACGGGTGGAAGGTGGTGGATCGACGAGTTGTCTATTTAACGAAAAAATATTACTAGGTACGTACAACAGATATACGTATATTAAAGTCTAAATAGTAATTGTTGTCACCATCAATGCGTAAAAAAAAATATATATTATTAAGTAGACGCATAAACTATGTTCAAGAAATTGAGGCTCCGTGTGAGGAATGTCAGGATTCACAATTTGTGAACTTTCATTCAATTTATTAAATTTCCCAAAAAATATAGCATCTGATATAAGCTTCTGACAGATCACAAACTGATCTCCCTTTAGATCTTTCATTTGATGCCCGATGGATTTCCCGTATGTTATTTCCCAGGGTTCGGAACGCTGCGTTGGGAGGAATTTCCTTGCTATATCTGATGGGTGAGATCTTCGATCCGTTATTGGTCTTTCTAGTTGTCGTTTTCGCGTGATGGGTTCTGTCTTAACGATTGTTTCTTCGCTGTCCGATGTTTGCTGTAAGATATTTATCTAATACCTTTAAACGAGCAATTCTTGTTTATTTAGATATTTATTTATTTATATATATATATATATATATATATTTCGGGGATCTCGGAAACGGCTCTAACGATTTCGATGAAATTTACTATATGGGCATTTTTGGGGGCGAAAAATCGATCTAGCTAGGTCTTATCTCTGGGAAAACGCGCATTTTCGAGTTTTTATATGTTTTCCGAGCGAAGCTCGGTCACCCAGATATTATTTATTTATTTATATGTATATATATTTCGGGGATCTCGGGAACGGCTCTAACGATTTCGATGAAATTTGCTATATGGGGGTTTTTGGGGGCGAAAAATCGATGTAGCTAGGTTTTATCTCTGGGAAAACGCGCAGTTTCGAGTTTTTATATGTTTTACTACTACCTAGTACCTCATTTTGATAATTATCTAAAGGATCTTGAGAAGGCAAGTCATCGTCCACGTTGGCCCTTCTTTTGTTCAGGAAAGTCAGTAAATTGTAATACCACAAGTTTGACACATATACTCTACCTCCGGCTTTCTGTGATGCGATCACCTGAAACACGAATTATTTATTAATAAAATATTTAAAGTAGATACTTACAGAACAACTGTTAAACTAAAACACCAATCATCATCAAATAAAGGATTTAATACAATAAAACAGACATAACTCGGGAAACTCTACTACTACGCCGCCATTGCAGCGATGCTCATCCGTCAGTCCTTACCGCGCTATAGTGATGTGACCTTTTCCAATACAAATGTTGGGCTGCAATCGCGAAAGCTCATTATCGGTTATCACAACTAATTATGCCTAAATTATAAATATTAAAATCCATAAAAATTCATTAGGTCATTTTATCAAGCAATTTACAGTATATAAATATCAAGTCTTACGTTTCTTGCAGTAATGCCATTACTGCAGCAGTATTGCAGCGTGACATTACCTCCTGGCGATTGCATTGCTTAACTACGCCAAAATCTATGTTAATACCCCGTTTTTCAAAAAATTTCGCCAACGATCCAAATATAGTCAAATCACACCTTTTTCTTTTCCTTAAAGTAATTCGAGCGTAAATTCTCAATTTTCTTCTTTAGCGCTTGCATAGTACAATCTCCATCCCAATTGTGATAAATATCGAGCAACACTTTATAACCTTCTTCTCTAGCTGCTTGATTCAAGAGAAATGGCATATTTCTATACGTTTCTATTACTGCTCTTTTCAGGGGAGGTGTGATAGGCAGATGCGCGTATCTACACGTAGGTCTCGTAGTATACATATGTACACGTAAACCACGTAGTGGATACTTAGCGAATTAATAAACAGATAAAACACCTCTCCATCCGATAAGGGATTTCCTCTTCAAGACACGTAGTTTAATAATATATATAGTTGATCATTAGAATTACTAGGGAGATTGGTGGTGACTTGTAAAGTGACATGATATAAACTATAATACAGGAACCCGAGTTTAGTGTCTACTCCCCTCTCGGTACTCTGCCTATTTCAACTTCATGTTCCGTCGCCTTCGCCATTTTGAATCAAAACGGCCACTTTAGTAAACTGTAATCAAGATGGCGGCCGCGTGAAAACAAGATGGCTGCCGAGCGCAAAAACACCCGCTTTCCGCGCTGGTTGCGCGAGTACTGACTTGTTTGTTTATTACATTGACAAGGTCGCCGGATACTAATAGTAGGGAGGCAGGCCCCTACAAAAAAACCGGCCAAGTGCGAGTCGGACTCGCGCACGGAGGGTTCCGCACCATCAACAAAAAATAGAGCAAAACAAGCAAAAAAACGGTCACCCATCCAAGTACTGACCCCGCCCGACGTTGCTTAACTTCGGTCAAAAATCACGTTTGTTGTATGGGAGCCCCACTTAAATCTTTATTTTATTCTGTTTTTAGTATTTGTTGTTATAGCGGCAACAGAAATACATCATCTGTGAAAATTTCAACTGTCTAGCTATCACGTTCGTGAGATACAGCCTGGTGACAGACGGACGGACGGACGGACGGACGGACGGATGGACGGATGGACGGACAGCGGAGTCTTAGTAATAGGGTCCTGTTTTTACCCTTTGGGTACGGAACCCTAAAAAATGGTCAAAAAGTGCCCGACCATGTAGATGTAATAAGCGCCCCTCACCGCTTTTTCTCTCCCGAACGGTTATCTGGGAGCCAATTCGAACTTAGATTTAGATAACAAAATTATGTAGTACTTATCGTTAAAAAATTACATCATTATGATATCTAAATCTAAATCTACCATCAAAATAAAAAAAATAAAAGTGATTGTTACGCTATTTTTTTCTACTACTTGTTTAAATTATGCAAACTCCTATAGCTCAACGTTCATATAGACGACGCACGAGTGATCCTATAAGGGTTCCGTTTTTCCTTTTGAGGTACGGAACCCTAAAAATCGACTCATACCATTTCGTACGTCAGTTCCTTGTGTAAGTCGTGAGAACTTCATCAGACTGCAAAAGTTTGTTTCTATACCGTTAACGTACATTTAATGACATGTGACAAAAATATGTACGTAAAAATACAATCATTACAGTCAGCTGACTGCAGCCCTCCTACCAATCGCGACATGGCGACTGCGAGAACCTCCCGCTGCGCCGTCGGGTAAACAGCTGTGAAGATCGATTAACTACTTACAGTATGACAAAGCGTTGGAAGTGTTGGAACTGTACAGGGCGGCAGAAAATAGTGGCGAAATCTTCGACCCCTTCCCTGCGTATAAAGATAAAGATACTTAGATAAAAGATATTTATTCGTGACGATCACAAAACATGTACTAACATGTACAGACTGTTCAGAACGCATCCTAGACGGCCGATTGCGTCCGAAATTAGAAGATTGGCAACAATCGGATGCGTATATACTTAACGTCGGCCTAACGACAATCTTCCAAAATATACATTGAACGAGAAACTCAAGTTGTACTGTACCTATTAGTTTTAATTACCTATATTTTACCTACAAATAAATCTTTGTACACAAGTTTTAAATAACAAGTCTTCATTAAAGATCCACTTAGGCATCCCTGCGCTAGCTAGAAAGGAACTTAAGCCTCAACACAGACAACAACAGCAAGAAAAGAAGAAATCATTAAGTTTGCATCACGAACCCGAAATGGACCCAACTCAGCAATGCTAGCTATAAAGCTAGCGCTGGTCTTCCTTAGGGCCCATTCGGTGATACCCACTGTGCAGTTAAACTGGTGGCTATGCCCTCCGTTTGATGTGATTCTGGTCGGTTTGCACATTAGGGTTCCGTGGGCCGTCCCACTAATTCAGGACGTTGTTGTAAACGCTTACAGTGTTGTAACGCTTACGCTTAAGGGTCTCCCCATACTTATCGACGCGGATTCGGCGAAAGCCGATAGTAAACAGCATAAACAGGTAAGGTTCGGTTCGGCTCCGTTCGGCCGTCGACGGCCGACGCGTCGGCGTCTTTTTCGCTCTTATTGCGTGGACATAAAGTTTCATTTCTATTGGCATTGCCGATTCCGCGTCGATAAGTTTGGGGAGACCCTAAGACGATAGTGGAGCCGCGCGAATCCGCCTTTTCATACAAACGTAGTCCTCTTTCCTTTTAAGAGTCTCATGAACCCGCCGCCGAAAAGCCGCTCCTATATCCAAGCTCCAATCGAAGTATAGGAGGCTAGAAGCACATTTTAAAACGAATCATTTCCTACATTAAATTTTACATGAAAATTTAGCATGAAGTTTTACGTCACATCCGAAACGGCAACTCAGTCAATTTTTTTTTGTTTATTCTAATTATAATTCTTAGCAACAAAAACCAATACCAGACATGTAAAACCCGGATAGATGCCATAATAATATACTTTTTAAAAACAAGAATAATTTCAATTAAATTAACTACCTAACCTAATATTTTGTCTTCCTCTGAGACTTGTCCCTTTTGTTCTAATAGTAATGACGGTTTATTCAGAATTTCTGATTTTACAGAAGTCTGGATGGCTAGATGTTAAGGGTATTTCTTGCTTTCAGTATAAAATAAATGTATCAAAGTCCAACTATTAATTGTATCGAGCGATCGACTCGCCCATTCATTTAGCAATTGTAACATGCGAGCATCCAACCCCGCATAATCGATGTTCACAGCTGTTAGCCGACCGCGCTGCGGGAGGTTCTGTGCTCTGTTACGGTGTCGAGGCAAAAAGGTTGTTGCGAATAGTGGTTGTAATAATTCTGTTGACGTCATATGAGAAGCCACAAATCCATGGGCGTAGGCAGGTAGCACCAGTAGCCTCCTGGGTCTCAAATTTTACATATAATGTATGCCCCTCTGTGTGTCTGCTCAATCGAATAATGAGAAGTGGGTCTAATATAGCTTGCAAAATTTGACTCGAACTTACATACATGTAGGTACATTATGGTACATACATACAAACATATACCAAGTTAAGAGCTTGTAAAACCAACAGGAGATTAACGCTCGATCTTGTTTACCTCCCTTGTTCACTTGTGTAACCCCCCACAGCTACCGATGTCGTAAACTTGCTTAATCTCAAACCAAAGCCATAAACCACACCACGCACTACCCATAGGGTGAAACCCGGATACGTGTCCCACTTGGAAAAAAAATGACTTCCCAAAATTCTAACAAATAAATTGTGGTTTTTAAAGGAAACGCAAAGGTACCAATCAGCTACCTATACAACATAATAAGTAGTCATGCAAAAACATTAGGGTTTTTGACCCTTCAGGAAAATGGGCGTCTTTTTTGTGGACATTACATTTTAGAAAGGTATAAAACATACAGTTTTATGAAGTACCTAGATGATTAAACCATGCCCATGAGGTTCATGAATATTTATTTTATGATCAGCACAAGAACGACACATAACCTTAACTCATACTAAAAAGTTATCGATCCAATAATAATCAAGTCAACAAAAATAAAAGCCGAAAAAAGATGAAGCTTAACAGTCATGGTATCGAATATCAAGCTATAATATTCGTTGTAGTTTGTCATGATAAATACATAGAAAAAGCGGTCAAGTGCGAGTCGGACTCGCCCATGAAGGGTTCCGTATTTAGGCGATTTATGACGTATAAAAAAAAACTACTTACTAGATCTCGTTCAAACCAATTTTCGGTGGAAGTTTACATGGTAATGTACATCATATATTTTTTTTAGTTTTATCATTCTCTTATCTTAGAAGTTACAGGGGGGGGGGGACACATTTTACCACTTTGGAAGTGTCTCTCGCGCAAACTATTCAGTTTAGAAAAAAATGATATTAGAAACCTCAATATCATTTTTGAAGACCTATCCATAGATACCCCACACGTATGGGTTTGATGAAAAAAAATTTTTTGAGTTTCAGTTCGAAGTATGGGGAACCCCAAAAATTTATTATTTTTTTTCTATTTTTGTGTGAAAATCTTAATGCGGTTCACAGAATACATCTACTTACCAAGTTTCAACAGTATAGTTCTTATAGTTTCGGAGAAAAGTGGCTGTGACATACGGACGGACAGACAGACGGACAGATGGACAGACGGACAGACAGACAGACATGACGAATCTATAAGGGTTCCGTTTTTTGCCATTTGGCTACGGAACCCTAAAAATATGCAGGTTTTTCAAAAAGTAGGGCATCTATCCGGGTTTTACCCAATTTCACTCCACCCCAGTAATTGTGTCCACATTAAACCAACACTTTCGCATAACATCTTTGCAGCGTTCACACGTATCACCAGTTTTACGACGCATATAAAAAATGTCATACGATTTACATACAAACAGGGAAGGTTACCCCACGATGGTTAAAAATGGCTGCTGCGATATCAAAATGATTTCAATATTACATTTGAATTGCAGCTGCAGCAGCATTGCTGTTGCGACATTACTGCCGCGGCGTAATAGCGACCGCTATAACAGTAGGTAAATTTCCTTTATAAAATGAGTGACATTCGCCACCGCATTACCGTCACGATTTGACGTTCAATCCAGGATCACTCATTTTACCTACAAATTGAAAATGTCAGCGCCCGCGTCAAGTTCACAGCAGTAAAATCGCAACAGTAATAAATTAATGCAGCTGCACTTGCCTTCCAAACTTTTACCCACGTCGATTAAAAATGATTGCTGTCACACTGTCAAAATGATTGTAGGTAGTTAATGGACACGTCAATATTTTGCCTTGTGAAAGGAAGTTATTAATTGTCTGCGATTTGTATTATGGTTATTTTCGGACGATGACTGTTTATGGGTATTGTGTATGGAGTATGAGAATGATCGTTGAAACCCTCATTGTGTTGAGATCGACTCCCGGTCGGGTCAACTTGTGTGTTAACAATTCAATTGATCTTATTAGGACGTACGATAACATACATTCGTAAGTGGATTAGGGATTACATAAGTATGTCATTAGGAAACTATTTGACTCAAAAGTGTAGTTTATAGGTAGTAGACAGTAATGCAACTTGTAAGATAGATCAACTACTTACTTACCTCCATTATTATAATATAATACCATAGGTAAGTAAGTTGATCTGTGGTATGGTACCTACTATCTTTCGCCAAAAAAATTAGATCTAATATTGTGTTTTTTTCTATAGAGGCCAATACTTAAACGTACTTAAATCCCCATTTAGTTTTAAATTATTTTCATCAAGCGTCATAAAGAAGACTTCCCTTACTTGCAGTTTTCATTTTGTGTTTAAGCGCAATAATATAATAAGATTTCATACAACGATGAAAATTTTCAAAGTGGTTGAGCGCACCCCCTTGTAGTTGAGATAAAGTTACAAAACTTGGTGTACATTATCAGCATATTAAGTGTAACCAAATAACGGGGTGCCGCTTCTTCTAGCTAGAGTTTGAATTTTTCCCATACAAACGTGAACCACCCTAAAGTACGTAAGGACGGCCTGTATGCATTAGTAAGACATTTTTACCTTGCTGCTCCAAATGGATTTTTTTACAAAAAATATATTTTATGCAATAGTATATTCTGCATTAAATAACAAAAAATTGAGGTTGTCGCTATCTCACAAGTATTAAAAAAAAAGTAAAAAATATTAAAAATATTTTTTAAGCCTTTATAAACAAGTTACAACCTTGATTTTTGTTTTTGGAAATATACTAATATTAGATGCAATTAACATCCAAATTTCAAAACAATCGAACCACTAGTTTAGCTACAAAAAAATAAAAACGATTTAAAAAAAAATTTTTTTTTAGCCAAACCAAGGGGATTCTAGCCTTGAAATTTGGTACTTAAATCGATATCTTATATTAAGACAAATAAACGCACCTAAGAAAGGTATACACTTCAGCCAGGGTCAGTTTCACTATAGGATTGCGGCTAGACCCTTTCATTACGAACCTAGGACCTCCACCGTCCCAACTCCCTACTAACTGAAATTAATTGGTCGTATATTATTCATTACATATTAACTTCATTCATTATAACCATCTTACTCACACATCCACAAATCCTCACACGTTGCTAATGTTGCTATGCACTCGTGCGTGCACTGCAGTGGGGGTATCCCTAAATAGAACATCATATGTGCAACATCTGATCGCCGCCATCTTGGAAACGTCTTTGATGTTACATGTGTTAATCGTTAAGAATTAGGTGATGTAGGTTCAAATTATGTGAGTATGACAGTTTGGAGACTTGACATTTTGACATCAGTTTAATTGATGCCTAATTACGAACTGGTTAACTGGAAGATATCCCTCAAAGGGATAAGTTCGCCTTTGTATTTCTTATCAATTTTATGCTGTTCTTAATATGTCTTTTTGCACAATAAAGAGTTTACTACTACTACTACTATTACGGTTTTAAAAGAAGCATTTGACTAACTATAGCTGAAGCGATATTTAAGATACGAAAATAGACACTTATGGGTACCTTTTTTAACCACCAATTAATTAGGTACTTTTTTATGATTAGGTACAGTAAAGTCTTATATATTGTATTGACATGTATGTATTTAGTGCTGAAATAATTACAATCGAAATGAAGTCATTTATTAAAAGAGTAAGTACGGTTAAGGAATTTTAGTAGCTACAGAAGTCACACTTACAGTGACAATAGTATAAGGTCCCTACTAGCGACTTTCATATTGATTGTCTCTGTGACAAGGTACGAAATGGTACCGAAATTAAATTATTTAGCTGTAAGTATCTATCTATTTATAGGTTCTAAATCTTTTATTTTCATTGGAATAGTAATATAATGTGCCTATTGTAACAATAATATAATAAAATCGAATGGCTGTGTGCTGTTTATAAGCACTTTGATTACCTTATCTAGATTTGATTATGATAATACAAAACTAACCCATCTATTTATATACATTTCCATGTTACTGGCAAATCTATTATACATTTATTCATATCTCCAGCAGACTCGATATGTATCCATCTCATTACCTCCAAACCTTTCTAAATATATTATATCGCTCTCAAAAACCTATCGGTATACAAAGCGCCAATTTATGTATACTCTGATCAGTATCAACAACGTCAACCAGTCATCACATTACCAGGGAAACTCAATAAATATCTCCCGCGCATCACCGAATATGCCCAACTCCGCAACATCATGAATTTCATCAATTCTGCATCCCTTTCACGCTTGTGGTTTCATCTCTGTCGCTCCCATTATGACAATAAAGTGACATTGAGCGTGAGATTGTGTCCCGGGGGAAAATTTTACCTTTGCGGCTGCTCAAACCAAGGCCAAGAGATTATAGAGTTTATGTCTTTCCCTGGAAGGTTCTGGGGAGATTTTTGGAGGTGTATCTGTGGCTGGAGGGTATGAGGAAGTGCCTCCTCGCGTCGTATCGCCTTCCGCAGCTCCTGCGACGACTAATTATGATAAGGTACAGAGTTTTATGAGTCGTTCACATTTCTGAGACGCTAAGATATTGGACGGGACAAATAAAGATAATTAAGGTTCAAGTCAAGTCTTATGTGCTTACGTTTAATGCCCGGTTGCTTGTCATTATGGTCAAAATCCTCTATCAAAAGATATAGAAAATTGTGGCGTACTCTAACCTAGGACAACTTACAATTACATGCCTTTAGAAAATTCTACTCTACTAATTAGGCACAACGAGCAGTTCAGAGCCATAATAAACCGTAAACTAATGATAAAACAAGGTTATTGATTCGTGTTTTCTTTTTCCAATTAGTGAGTTTTGAGTTTGCTTCTTTTATATTTAATGCATATAAGTAAGCCCACAAACAAAGGAAAGGACTCATGTTTATATTCAATATACTCTATGTTATCCTATCCACTCAAAAATAAAAATCTGAAGCATCAAAGCCTAAAAAATATTAGAAAAAAGAAACCATATCTAAATCGCTTAGATATAAATAATTCTGGTTGCATAAAGCTATCATGACTTCTGATATAACTCGCTTTGCCAATAGTTTTATAACACCAATATCTGGTTAAATCAATAGCGGGGCGCAGTATCAATACGAAATTGTCAATTCAGCACACCCTCCAAATGGTATCGTTGAGTTCCCCTCAACACATGACGTAACTGACGTAGGGTGTATGAGCTTGAATGTCTAATGTATTCTAAAACTCCAGCTTTTATTGCTACCATCTGTAGCATGATTGCGAATTTTGCGAAATGTGTTACATCTCAATGAGTTCCTTCTTACTTACTTATGAAATCTGCATGCCTTGAAACTGGAATTCATCTAACCAGGTACTATAGATACAAACCTTAATTATATGATAAAGACCCGTAAAATAGCATAAATAGTTGCATTAATTTAATATAACATATATATTCCAGAATAACTTTTTGGTAAAGCATGTTTAGACTTAGACACTTTAGATATCGTCAAGATATTTCGATTTATCCCAACAAAATATAATCAGATGAAAGTCACATTGTTAAGGCAATCCTTAGGATACCGACCTCGGGTACCGAAAATAAGAAACAAGAAAATAATAGAATCCTAATTTATACGTATATACCGTTAAAACTGATTGATTGAAGATGAAAACGCATAGGTATGTATTATGACTATGAGAACTGAGATAAATATAGTTACGTATTTTAGAGCCAAGTTTAACAAGACTGAAATGATATTCATCGATGAAATAAAACAGTAGTTTGCCCGTCAACGTAATGAGGCCTGATGCTGTCAGTTTCACTTAGCCAGTGTCACGAGCGTACAAACAAGATGAAAGAGGGGCAAATAGCTGGTTGAGTGGTGCTGTAGTTGTTAAAAATGCTCATTCACTTACACCGTGTCGAGCAATAAAATTGGTGTACCGCAAGGTGGCGTTTTGGGTCCACAATTCTTTAAGCAATGTTAGCTGTGCCTCAAGGAAATTTTTGGTCCGCTATTTTTAATATTTATAGTTCGTTTTTTTTTGCATTAGAAAGAACTTGAAAGAAGGTAAGCAATTTTGACATGTCTTTTAATTGAAAAACTCTTTTTAAAAATCAATAACTATTACTTATGAAAGCAGAAGACTATAAAAGATCGTATTAGATTCATAATTGTTACATATCTACCGTAACTTATTTATAAAATGTGTTTTTCAATTAAAAGACACATCAAGATTGTGTACCTTATTTCTATTGCTAAAAAAACGAACTATAATGGTTGAAGTCGGAGTATCTAAAGGCAGCGTGTTGGGTCCACTAATCTTAATATCAAGTATTGTGACAAAAAAACTTTTACAGTACATATGGGTTACTTTTCCGCACTAGTGCGTAAAATAGCACTTTTCGTGCGTATGTCGAAACTTTAAAGTGCCATATGTGCTGTAAAACGTTGTTCGATACACGTGCGAATAAGTAATTCGCAACTCGTGTCGATTTAAAACACTCCCTTCGGTCGTGTTTTAATTTATCGCCACTCGTTTCGAATTTCCTCTTTTTCGCACTTGTATCGAAAATAACTATTTAACAATTTTTGATTTTCCAATAAAATTTCTTGATTTTTATCTCGTGTTTTCCTTTTCATACCTAATCACGCCTGAGGCTCAGTCAGACAATCAGACAACTATAACGAGTCACATGTAGATGATGTAAATGTGGTAAAACGGCGTAATACGCAGGAAATCATAGTGAGCATATTAAGCTGGTTCAACTATACCTTTAAATCTATCGAATTACTTCGAACGTGCTCCGTCGTTCGTAGTCGACTTCGGTGTGATAGCCCCCTAGTTTTATTGCCGATAAAACAAAATTGAGTCGCCTGTTACTTTGCACGGGTCATTTCACTGGGCCGGATGTTAGGGAACCGTCTATTTTAATTCGCTAGTTGGCTCCGGCTCCGTTGATTGCTCGTTGTATAGTCGTATAATTTAATTGTGAGCCACTTTGAGCCTTGTCTGAATAACAATACTATCAATATCAATCCATTTTGATCGCGAAATTCTGTGACCAAGTGGAAAATTATATGGAATTTTATTCGTCCATTCTGTTTTCGGAAAAGTTTTCGAAATAACAGCCATTTGTTCAGTTAAAGCTATTCGACTCGTGATGGTCTACAGCTCATAGAATTCGTATTTTTGTATTTTTTGTGTACCTAGTCAGAATAACTTTTTAGCTTTTGTATATCAAAGTACGTACAGACCTACTACATTAATCAGATTGCAATTAATGTTAAACGTAATGTTCTCTTATTCAAATAAGATAACACCACTTTCACAAATTGCTATCATTTCAAAGGCACGCAAAAGGGATTTAAAAAAATACCACTTCTCTCAACCGGCTATATATTAAAATTAAATCCAAAACCTGTCATCAGAACTCATAAATTCTCTGCTCCTGATAAAACAATAAATTAGCAAAAACAATAAAAAAACTCAACGCTAAAACTCGAAGCCATTAATTAACCCTAATGAAACAAAAGCGAAGCGATTAACGGAACAAATTCAAAAAGAGAATTATGCTTTTTTTTTTCTATTTAGCCGCTTTGTTCGGGATCTGAGTTTAATTGCCAGCATCAAAATGCAAATTCGGAGCCCGCTAGTCCAATCAGAGGGGTTTGGGCTACTAATTAAAGAAAATGAATAATGAATACCATTTTGGAATTCTCTGTGGAGCTTTTTACAAGTCGCAAATATCTTCTACCCTGACGTCATCTTTTGAAATCGCTCTTTCTTCCAACTTCGGAATAATTGGTCAAAATGTGTATATTACCTATAGTAAATCACGCTTTATCTCTGTCTGAGTATTTTACATCGAAATGTATGATTACAATTACCTATTTAACGAAAAGAATTTAGATTTTCTGTGCTTAGGTGTTCTTAATATTGTTGGTTATTATCGTTTACTATTATAGTGATCCCACACATACACTGGAATATGATATAACCGCTCAAGGCTACCTTTCTACCGAGGCGGAGATGAGACGTGCGAGAATCAAACATTACCATTGATCCAGCTGAGAGGAGAAGACTACCAATGCTATTGGTTCCCTCTCATCTCCGCTCAGTGAAGCGGCAGCCTTAAAGTCTTTGTCAACTGGACTAAAGCAAAGCCAAGCCTTCTGCAAAGTTTGGGCAACTCCCATGATAAATGGAATGCTGGATACACTTTTGACACATTTTCACTTTTTGTTTCGTCAGAATGGCTTTCAACTTCTTCTGTTTAGGCTACAAGTTAATGTAGACCTTATTTCTGTGATATAAGGTATACAATGTTGTTTTAGGTGTTTGTGCTTGTAAAAAATCTTTTCATCTGAATGTAAAGAAGCATTACCTGTTATTACAGTACCTACACAGTTTGTAATGCATCTGTTTTTTTTAATTCAACAAAAAAATCTTGTCAACGTATCTAATCTTAACTAACAGTAAAAAGATTTTGACCCAAATACTTGTTCACTTTCTTTTGTTTGAAATTGTAGGTAATTGTATGTACTTATACAAAAATATGTCATCCGTTAAAAACTTCTAACCACATTTTTATCCCTCAATCTTAAAGGTTGAATTTCAATAAATATTTCTTCGTGTTGTTTTTAGGGTTCCGTAGCCAAATGGCAAAAAACGGAACCCTTATAGATTCGTCATGTCTGTCTGTCTGTCTGTCTGTCCGTCTGTCTGTCCGTCCGTATGTCACAGCCACTTTTTTCCGAAACTATAAGACCTATACTGTTGAAACGTGGTAAGTAGATGTATTCTGTGAACCGCATTAAGATTTTCACACAAAAAAAAATTTTTTTGGGGGTTCCCCATACTTAGAACTGAACTCAAAAATTTTTTTTTTCATCAAACCCATACGTGTGGGGTATAGGATATACGTGTGGGATAGGTCTTCAAAAATGATATTGAGGTTTCTAATATCATTTTTTTCTAAACTGAATAGTTGCGCGAGAGACACTTCCAAAGTGGTAAAATGTGTCCACCCCCCCCCCCCCCCGTAACTTCTAAAATAACAGAATGATAAAACTAAAAAAAATATATGATGTACATTACCATGTAAACTTCCACCGAAAATTGGTTTAAACTTAAACGAGATCTAGTAAGTAGTTTTTTTTAATACGTCATAAATCGCCTAAATACGGAACCCTTCATGGGCGAGTCCGACTCGCACTTGGCCGCTTTTTTTGATTTGTTGAACATATCTTAGGTTTCAATTTTCAAGGTAGTATATATCTTCGATCAAGGCTGTGCGTTGTCTGTTCTAAATGTATATGTATGTATAGGTATTAGGTACATACTGTTATTCAAATGGAAACTCAGTGAAATTGAACCTCCTTGTGAAGTCTGTTGAGAATATCACGATAAAAATACAGCACCGTCAAAATTTTCCAAATGATCTCCAGAAAAATGGGTGTCAAAATCTCCCCAATTTTAATAACGCTGTTGCCAGCTCGGCTTGGGGCTAATTTATTTCCTTGTCCTTATTCCTAATGTTTCGCGAACAATCGCTAAAACCTTTGAAAAATTCCTCCGGAAATACCGCAGGGCTATAACAGCGAAAATCGAAGTTCGCAAATTGCGGGCATTTTTCTCTGTCACTCTAATTACGCCTTCATTGAAGTAAAAGAGAAGGATCCCCGCAATTAGCGAAAAATGGTTTTCGCAGTAGCCTCTCAGGTGACCGTTCATTCCACAGTTTAGAGGCAGGAAGTTTCTGGAGAAACGCACAGTTGAGGACTGACAACCAAATGGTGAAGATTAGAAATATTTGGCTGTTTATTTGGATAACCCCAGTAATGTAAGTTATCAGAGGTCACTTTAGACTAGTTATTTGGAAGCTAGAGCGTGATAATGTTTGGGAATACGAACGAAACGGGGAGACCGGTCGATTTGCTTGTTTATTCTTTCCATAAAGGAATATTGGGTTCGTAATAAGTAAGCGAGCTTATATTTAACTTTAGTTATAAGGAAGGTATTTCGTTGGAAAGCTGGTCGTTCAAACAAAAGCCTTGAAAGTTTTCTACAGTCTCAACTTTGCTTGCTTGCTTTTTCACCAATTATTAGGGTTCCGTACCTCAAAAGGAAAAAACGGAACCCTTATAGGATCCGCCCTTCCCCCTCTTTATCTCCGAAACTACTGAGTCTAAAATTAAAAAAAAATACCGTTCTTTTAATAGAGTTCTATCAGACAATTTATTTGGGATATAAAAAAAAAATAACGCTTGTTAAGTGTCACACGAACGAAGCCGCAGCTAATATACAATCGAAGTTACCTACTATCACGAAACTTTCAAAGTCTAAAATATGTCTCTCTCTCTCTCTCTCTCTCTCTCTTTCAAATTTGAGATCAAATTTTACAAAAATCTTTCTTCTGTGGACAATACAATAAAATTTAACGACCCGGGTGCATAATATGTCAAATTTAATACATATCACGATATTCTTATTTGAGTCTCGAGTATTGAAAAAATGTGTAACAAGCCTGTAAAGGCGCAGCGTAAAAATTTGCCGCAATTGGGTATGAGTATGACCCATATTTATCTTAAACTTTTGTCTTTTCTCTACCGTAAGTAACCAAATTTGATGATTGTTTATTTATATGAAATACTATACTTAACCACCTTGCTATACAAACACAACAATATCTCTATACTGCCTATCCAAATACCATATCTCCATAAATATCACAAAAACATTCTTACGCTGTTTTTATACCGTATCAAGTTAACACACTAGCCGCAAAAAGCACGTAACCCAAGATTTCTCAAATTCAAACAAAGGATGCGGGCTCAATGTGGTACCATGAGGGTACTATGGGGGTATCCTTTGGCATAAATTTTGAGAGCACGTTGACACTTAAGAGGTTAGGTGGTGCAATTTAAAACAGATGGCGGTTATGGGTTTGGCAATGGTGTAGAAAGGGGACTGAAAGTGGCTTGAGTTCGCATGCTGTCAACATTACCTAAATAATGTATGCACACGAAATCAAGAGGAAAACAGCCGTTATAAATTCACGTCACAACATAGCCGTCTCGTAATTAAATTACAATAATTGAAAAAAAAAACTGATGTGGAAAATTGGTTGAGTAATTACGTAAATGTAGTGTGTTGTAGTGAGTTTATTTCTTTTTCAAAGGTACAAAATATTCGTTTGGGTGTCAAGTAGGTACTTACATCTAAAAATAGTATTTTTAGACATAAAATAAAATAATAACATTTAACTTTTTAAACACAGTTATCTGTGATTTTTAAGGAAAAGATAAAATTTACAATACAATACAATACTCTTTATTGCACACCTCACCAAACTCGTAGTTTACAATATTATAAATGTACAGTAACATAAACAAAGACAATAGAGGTAGCAACAGGCGGTCTTATCGTAAGTACCTATAATTAGTTTTATTTTGTTAAAATGGTGTTTTACATAAAAATTGAAATCTATTTGAATCTAAAACTGTTAATGACACTTAACTGTCAGCGAACTGGTAAATAATGACGCTTAACGATGGTTTAAGTGAGATGGGGACGAATATAGTTTTAATAGCCTGCTTTCACCAGACTTCATGGTTCTACAAGGGTGATACGTTGACGATTTTACGACATATTATGTACAAAAATAAAAATAAAAGCAATCATCGAAAGATACCTATCTTTTAACTATTTTAGTGAGTATTAGATTCACGGACATAAAACAAAAACAATTTAAACTAACTCTTTATACTTACGACAAAATCTAAATTGAAAAAAGTGACAACCCAAAAACATCATCTTTTGTATCTTTTTCTTATGATGTAGCAATGAGTCTTGAATAAGTAGTAGACTTTTTAATTTTTATGTCTATTCAGTAAAAGGGTAAAACACTTTATACGTACATAGGTGCATACATTAATAATAGTAAAGGTGACGTTCGGATATCAACTACAGCTGCATTACTGCTGCGGCGTTGTTGTTGCCGCCACTATATCTGTCAATTTCCTTGATAAAATAAGTGACGTTCGTCGCCGCATTAAATAAAATAAATAAAAATTTAGTTCAGGCATTACTGCGGCGATTATGATTTACTCTGTCACTTATTTTATAAAGGAAATTGACAAATACAGCGGCGGCAACAGCGACGCCGCAACTGTAATGGAGCTGCAGTGGACATCCTAACAATAACCTTTTAGTCACAATTACAATTCCTGTCAACAGTAAATCCAAACTATTCATCCGCCTGTAATTTGACCCCTACATTCACTCGGGTAATTTCTATGCATATTAGAAAGGGGTGGAGCAGCGATGGGAACGAGTGGTCAGCGACAAAGGAATTTGTGATGCAAATGTCGAGAGCTTCAAAAATATACAATTTTGCACCCTATTCCTTTACAAATAAGTGTCAAAATTTTAGAAAGTTTTGATGTGAAACTGTTTTTATTCCCTTTTGTGAATAAAAGTATTTAATTCTGATACAATGCGTACTGAAATAATGGGTTGTTATTTTCATAAAAGGTACTTACGCGCGTTTGGCTTTGGGAGGCAAAATAATGAAATGTTCTCTGAATAAATAATTATTTTGGAGTTGAATGAAAGTTCTTTTAGTTAAGTACTTTTTTATGACTTTTTATTGATTATTAAATTCGTTGGGAAGTTTGAGTCGATATGACGTACTTTTGCTTCAAGAGTATGTAAAATATTTTTTCTACTCCAGCACTTAAATGTGTCAATTAAATGACTGACAGTGATATCTAAAGCAATGTCATTTGAATGCTTTGTCTATAGGCTCATAAGATGACTGCTAGCAGTCATCTTATGAGTATAATACAACTGCTTTATTTTTTATAAAGATACAAGTTCCGATCATCTTGATTGAAAGAGGTATGTTTTCATTTACAATAATAACTCTTTTTTTTTTTAAATAATAACTCAATTTTTTTTAAATAATAACTCTTTTTTTTTATTAATAACTCTTTTTTTTTTTTTTTTTTTTGCTGCAGCTGTCATAGAAAAAGTAATGTATGCAACAGCTCATAATTGGTTCTTAAAATTCTCGGGTCTTTTTTTACAAAACTCGACTACGTCTCGTTTTGTAACTTCGACCCTTGAATTTTAAGAACCCTTATTATATCACTGTTGCATAAACTACTATTTTTCATTGTCTAAGATCCTAAATTGGAGAATAGGAAAAAAATATGATAGGCATGTTAAGTCGTATTGCTTTTTTTAGGGTTCCGTACCCAAAGGGTAAAAACGGGACCCTATTACTAAGACTCCGCTGTCCGTCCGTCCGTCCGTCCGTCCGTCTGTCCGTCTGTCCGTCCGTCTGTCACCAGGCTGTATCTCACGAACCGTGATAGCTAGACAGTTGAAATTTTCACAGATGATGTATTTCTGTTGCCGCTATAACAACAAATACTAAAAACAGAATAAAATAAAGATTTAAGTGGGGCTCCCATACAACAAACGTGATTTTTGACCGAAGTTAAGTAACGTCGGGCGGGGTCAGTACTTGGATGGGTGACCGTTTTTTTGCTTGTTTTGCTCTATTTTTTGTTGATGGTGCGGAACCCTCCGTGAGCGAGTCTGACTCGCACTTGGCCGGTTTTTTTACCTAGCGTGACAAGGCGTCGTCAATTAGACTGATGAGATGATGATGATAGCGTACCTACATTACGAATACTATTTAAGTACCTAATTTGTATGATAAAGAGAAAGAAAGAACATCTTCAGAAGTCATAATTAATAAATAATAATAAATATTAATTGTCATAATTGTATAGTTGTTAAACAAAAGATTCATCGTTTGAGGAGAACAATCTATATTTTAAGCACTACGCCCACACGCACGCCCGGTCTAAGCCTCATCAATTTAAATTTAAAAATATGCTCAAAATATTTTAACACTTAAAAAACACTTTGATCGTTAAACGGTGCAATTTTAGATTAAGCTAGTTTCACAACGTAAAAAAACAAGACACAAGATTTTGTGTATAAAAACATATTTTATGACATAGCAACAGATGTACATAATCACTGGATTTACTGCCCGTGTCATAAAACTGCATACGCGTCATTTTATTCAACACATAAAAGAAAAGTAATTATATTTAGTTTTATGATCTCCCCTGGATATTATAACCATGCCGTTATAACCTTAAATTGTCACGTTATTTTGAACCATATCCTTATGTTATTAAAGTCTAAATGATGTTTTTGTAACTGCAAATATATTTTTGCGAAATTGTTAGTTATGTCTCAGAGTTTGTCGCCTCTTGTATTGGGTTCACGTTTTTTTTATGCAATTGTGGTTTTATACTATATTTACTTTTATTAATGCTTTGTCATTGGATTTAGTATGATATAAAATCTTTTATAGCCTTTCAATTTGTTTGAAATGCAGTGAATTATAAATAAAAGTTGTGCAGTTAAATGAATTTGGTCGTTTACGAGTTATAATAAATTTAGAATTTTATGTTAGACATTGAAGATGTGTGGATATAATTTAGATCTTTAGAAATATATTATGTTCTCATCGTCTGAAATAAGTAGAGTATGAGAAGTTTTTTTATAGTTGTATTACAATAAATTTTATTTAATAGACAGATTGTTCTACAATAGAAATAGTAACGAAAACATCAATACAATAGTAACGAAAACTGTACCAGCCATATATATTTATATACAAGTTTCATGTAAGTAATTTAAGCATGTCGAGCGTTACTGAAATTGTATGGCAGCGGCTTTTAGGTGTCGGATTCGTCTGACTCTTAAATATTCTAGCCCAAGGTTCATTTTTGCTCCCATCTCAAGCCCCACTCTGTATAAGTATACACTATACAGCGCAGAACTAACCTACAATAGTGTCATTAGTGTGAGAAAGCTTGCATTAGTTATTAGAGCAGTTTGTAGCCCTATCAGTACCGGTAACACTGCAATACTTTGTCAACTATTGTACCTCTTTCTAGAATACTACACAGTATATTCATGGTATATTTAAACAGTACAGTACTTAGTTCTTACTTTATTTAAATTATAACAATGATATTATATAACCTAGATAGGTTATACTCATACTTGAGGAGCACAAAAAATACTTACATATTTATTTCTGTGCCTACGAAGAAATCTGTTAATTTTGATTAATTTTCTCATTCCATCCATCTTTGTCACACACGTTGTTAAACATAAGGTCGTCTCTTTCTTTTTCGGTGTGCTCGTTAGCACGTGCACATTTCTCGCTTGTCCAGCCGCGACTAAAGGCAACTTGTCCAATTGTCACAAGTTAAGCGCTTCAATTTTGGAACGCCTATAACCTATCTTGAGTTATAAATCATCGAATTATAAGTGCTTGATCACTGAGGCCAATCTGTGATATTTCCGGACCGATACGAGCTACAAATCTTCAAAAACACGGCGTACTCCCATCTTAAAGGTCGGAAACGCACTTGTAACCCTTCTTTAGTTGCAGGTGTCCATGAGCGACGGTTTTTGCTTACCATCAGACGATTTGTCTGCTCGTTTGCCTATATCCAAAAAAAGAGAAGGCTTATTTCTCGTCTAGGAGTTTAGTCAGCAATGTCAGCATCAGCAGCAGAATTAAGTAGCTAAAGCGTTTTGAAAATGACCATACCTATTCTCTCAACAATATGATTTTTTTCACTTTGAATATTTGAAATGAGGCCCGCGGCTAATCTACCTGCTCTATATTTAGTGTCTGACCGAAACCGGATTTTTTGCCGAAACCGAAAGCGAAGGTTTGGTGTTGCTCTATTTATAGTTTCAGGCAAAGGTCATTTTCATGCCGAAACCTGCCGACACCGAACCTTCGGTCGGACACTATCTATATTCCGCCTGAGACAATCAATGTACTGTCTAGATAACATTAACTGTAACATGCCGCTATGGTTGTGCCATTTATGCAAATCCCGAAGCATAACATAAAGCGTCAGTAACCAGCGTTTACGGACGCGACGCTATTGCTGTTCGGTGCCACTTTCTATGGGCTTGTGGTGGTCCATAGGGTATGGTATGTAGTAAGTACATACTACATACTTAAATTACTATGATTAGGTGAGATTTTTGTAGACTTCGATCATCTAGCAGTTACGTTTTAAAATTTCGCCGCTCTCCGCCGCCCCGCTCGCTTTTGGAAAAGATTGAATTTGGAAAATGATTACGTCTGCGTGTCGCGGCAGGAACCGCGGTTTGACTAATTAGTCAAAATGAAACAAGCTCATTCTTCACACTGAATACAGTTAAACTTTTACTTTTAAAATACAGTTTACCTATCTAATAATGATTTGTTTTATTAATTAACATGTACATTAACGACCTTTAAAATTTAAACTTTAAATTTTAAAAGATTGGATTATTTTTAAGTTTAAAAATGAAATTGCTTCTATTGAAACACGTTGATTATTCGCAACAGACTGACATTTATTCAACAAGTAACGGTACTCATAGGTTACACACACATTGTGGATAGATGGCGCTAGTAGTAAGGAACATACATTTAAATTATTTTTGATACTATACCAATACCCCCACTTATCAAAATAAGCTAAACATCCTCAATAAAACACAAGGATAAACATTCTTAAGAAATTAAGAAACCAAAAAACCACCACCACTACAAAAGAAACAACCCCATACATAGATATATATTGGGTAAACCTACAAAGAAACAATACCTAGCATTTTCATAAACTTGTAGTGTTTAAGAGAACACAAACCTTTGGTCAGTAAATCAGCTGGCATTTCCTCAGTAGGAATGTACTTAATATTAACATAATTATTTTTAACAACATCTCTGACATAGTGATATCGTACATCTATATGTTTAGATCTATTGTGACTTTGATGACTAGATGCTAATTTCAAAGCACTCTGGTTATCACAATTCAAATTAATTGTATGAACCTTTCCTGTAATTTCATGTAATAAATTTCTGAGATAAACCGCTTCTCTGGAAGCTTCAGAGAGAGCAGTGTATTCTGATTCCGTACTAGAAAGGCTAACAGTCTTCTGTTTTCTGCTTTGCCACGAAACAGCTGACCCTGACATAACAAAACAGAAACCAGTATAAGACTTCCTATCTATGGCATCACTTGCCCAATCACTGTCAACAAAACCTTGCAAATCACTATTATTATTACTATATCTCAAACAATAGGTTTTTGTTAACTGCAAGTACCTTAAAATGCGTTTTGCATAATTGTAATGTTCACTGTTATAACAATTATTGAACTGACTTAGGTAGCTTACCGAATATGCAATGTCCGGCCTTGTCAAAACAGCCAAGTACATCAAACTTCCTATTAACTTTTGGTAAGGAACATTAGGTAAACTTCCTACAGTTTTTTCTAAATTTAACTTGGGTTCAATGGGAGTAGTTTGCGTTTTACATTCTGACATCTGAAATTTAGACACTAACTGTTCAATATATTGCTGTTGATCTACAGTTATCACACTTTTATTTTTATCTAAATTTATCCTCATGCCAAGATACTGTCTTACAGGGCCTAAGTCCTTCAACTTGAACTCTGAACTTAATACATTTTTCAATTTTTCTGTTTCAGTGTCATTGTTTGAAAAAATCAGAAAATCATCTACATAGAGCCCGACAATTATCTTTACTTTCCCATTAGTTTTTGCAAACAAACATGGTTCATATTGACTGTTTTTAAAGCCTAATTTACAAAGACAATCTTTGACTCTCTCATACCATGCTAGAGAAGACTGCTTCAGCCCGTAAATAGCCCGCTTTAGTTTTAACACATTTCCCCCACTTTTGTTTGCAAAACCTTCAGGAATTGACATATATATGTTTTCTTTCAGAAAACCATTTAAGAAAGCTGTAGTAACATCTAAATGCGTTATACTCATTCCTAACTTTACACTAAGAGCAAATAATAGTCTCAGAGTTGAATGACGCACTACAGGAGAAAAAGTGTCCGTATAGTCTACACCAGGCTTCTGCGTAAAGCCTTTGGCCACGAGCCGCGCACGATAACGCACATTATTGTCCACATCACTTTTTTTATTAAACACCCATCGACACTTCACTACAGACACGTTACCGGGGTTCTCAACGAGCTCCCACGCATCATTGTCCTCGAACGACTGTAGCTCTTCAGCTATAGCACGTCTCCACTGCTCCCTCTCGGGCCCCTCGAGAGCCTCTGAGTATGAGATTTCCTCTGATGCTGGAACAGTACTGGGAACACACATGCTGCTAAAGCCATACCTCTCAGGCTGTTTTCTCAGACGCTTACTTCTCGGCTCTGGTGTTGATGTATTCAGGACTGGTTGCTCTGGCTCTTCATTTGACAGAGGCTCGGTTAATGTCTCATTTCCATCAGCGTATACTGAAGAATCTGAAGAGAGTTCAGAATGATCCTCATCTGGAACATCAGGAAGCGAAGCCCCCACTGAAACGCTGCTCTTCTCCTCCACACTGTTTATCGGTGCCTCTTCATTAGGTATCCAGATAGCCAAATCTTCACAGGAGTCGCTACTATCCATTTCACCTTCCATCACAATGACATCTCTGCTGGTAACAATGGTCTTCTTTGAAGGATTATACAATCTGTATCCTTTCACATTCTCTCCATATCCAACCAAGATATGCTGCGCAGCTTTCTTATCCCACTTCAAGCGTTTCTCCTTCGGGATATGTACCATCGCTTTACTACCAAACAATCTAATGTGACTTAAATCAGGTTTTGAACCATACCATAGTTCAAACGGAGTTTTCTCTAAACCTGATACAATGGACCTGTTTTTCAGATAAACTGCGGTGCTGGCCGCCTCTGCCCAAAATCTCTTGTCCAACTTTGCATCATAAAGAAGACACCTAGCTTTCTCAACCACGGAGCGGTTGGCTCGTTCTGAGATTGAGTTCTGTTCTGGAGTGTAGGCATTTGTAGTCTGATGTATAATGCCGGCAGCAGCAAGGTAAGTTTTAAACTCACGGTTGCAATATTCCAGACCTTGATCAGTATGAAATATTTTGATCTGCTTTCCTTGCTGATTCTCTACTAGTGCTTTAAATTCTTTAAATTTACTAAAAGCTTCGTTCTTTTGTTTTAAAAAGTAAATGAAGGTCATCCTGCTGTAATCATCAATGAACAGCATGAAATATCTGTTACCATTTAAAGAATTAACCTCCATGGGTCCACACAGGTCACTGTGTATTCTGTGACATGCCTCTGTGCTCCTGGTACCAACATGAGTAAAAGGTAACCTTGTTTGCTTCCCTTCACAACAGGTTTCACATTGCGCCTTGGTTATGTCCGAAGATCCTTCATATGACACACCATCAACAATGCCGTTCTTCATTTTATTTAAATCTTGGCTATTAATGTGAGCCAAACGTTTATGCCACAGCTGTCCTGTAACTGCCGGAGCTGCCAACAAACAACTCTGTTTCTGTAGCCGCACCTTGTAAACACCGTTAATTAAATCGGCTATGGCAACCAAAGCATTGTTTTTGTCACTAATATAACAATGTTTTTTATCAAAAGTGACACTGTTGCCATTTTTTGTGAGCTCGCTTACTGATAACAAGTTTGTTGTCAAACTAGGCACGCACAACGCATCCTTCACAGTTATTTGACATTCCAAATCCGAAACAATTTCCACGTCTCCGGAACAAACAACTGGCACTCTTTCATCATTTGCCACGATGATTTCTGGTAAACACGGCGTATAGTTTGCATTTTTCACCCAATCTTTGTTTACCACAAAATGCCCGCTCGCACCTGAGTCCACGTAAAAATCTTCCTTACTGAACTTCCTTGTGAGGAATACAACACTGAATACGCATTTACTAGCATTTTTCTTCGTCATAGGGCATTGATTACGATAATGACCGCTGGATTTACACTTATAGCAAATAATATTATCTTTAACCTCTTTTGTTATTGTATCTGTCACTGTCTTCTTGTTTGACATTGACTGCCCGCCATTATTTTTCGGCTTAGTGTTGCTAGAGTGATATTTATTTCTCGCTACGAATGCCGCACTGCTGCCAACTTCAGAATCATTCGTTACTTCCATGTCAAGTAACTTTGACTTAATGACATCTGCAGTTATCGAAATACCCGAATGCTCAATTGCCATTATCATGGGTGAATAACGGTCAGACAAACCTGCTAACAATAATGATCCTACCCATTCATCGGTTATTGTAAATCCTGTGCCGTTTAACCTTTGAGCTGTTTCGACCATTTGTGTGACATAGTTAGACATCGAGTCACAGTTTTCAAGTCTTATATTAATCAAATGTCGAAGCAAGGTTATCTTTCTTGAGAATCCAGAGTCGTCAAACATGGTCTTCAACTTAGTCCATAATTCCGCTGAGCTCTGTGTGTTCTTGATATGCACGTACAATGCTGGATCAATAGTTAATATTAACTTTGCCTTCGTTTTTGCATCTTCCGCTGGTTTATTTTCAAATCCCTCCGGCGGGTTGATGTACTTGTCAGTTCCGTCGAGCACCAACAAGCTTTGGGCCGCGAAACTCCACTCGTCGTAATTCTCCCTGCCTTTCAACTTAGGCACACTGGCAATATAGTTCGTAGTCATGTTTCCGCGAATACACGTTCACTTTTATCTACTTTAAACTAAAATAACTGATAAAAACTGGAAACGCCCATAACCTATTGAAACACGTTGATTATTCGCAACAGACTGACATTTATTCAACAAGTAACGGTACTCATAGGTTACACACACATTGTGGATAGATGGCGCTAGTAGTAAGGAACATACATTTAAATTATTTTTGATACTATACCAATAGCTTCCCATAAGTTTCTCTCAAAGCTGAACTTCGCGACCCCCTTGGACAAGTGCCGCGACCCCCCTGGGAGTCGAAACACACACTTTGAAAAAGACTGATCTAGCTAGATTGGCCACCGTGAGAGTCTGCCGCGAAAATCGAATTTTCATTACCTGCCTCTCTATATCGCTCGAATATGCACGCAGATTACGAACTTTCGATTTTCGATTTTCGTAGTAGGTTTCTTATTCCTCTGGTGACAATAGGGCCAATAAATCGGGTAACATCTCTATATAAATAAAGATTAAAGATGACGACAACTTGAAAACTTTAAAATGTTAAAGAGATTGACAATTAGATTAGGTACTACCAGGAAACTCTCATAATTTTTTTTTTAAATCTAAGATATCTACGTAGTTACACAACACCAACACTGTAGGTATACATGAGATTTCGCTTTTCCTTAAAAATATTAGCTTATTCGTTGATATACCTTACCTATTGAGTAAAGTAGTCTCCGAAGTGGCCGATTATCTCTTATCAGCAGATCCGTTTCCTCTGAATTCAGTACAGTAAATATGACATCATCTTCATCACGCCATTTCTCCAAAACACTTATCATCGATTCGGGGAACACGACACATATCTGGAGAATGACCTTGTGACTTTGTTTCACGCTAACAAAAAACCATTTGTGACTTTGTTTCACGCTAACAAAAACATAACACTACTTGAGGGATATCATAATTTATCTAATGCCTACTAATACCTTTTATATGCCTACTTTAGAATAGAAGTATACAGGGGCCTAGGGACTCGTGCACACTAAAATAGGCCAATAGAATTTACACTTGAAATGATATGAAAATTGACATTAACATTCAAGTAACATATATCTATGACTGGTACTAGTATTCGTTATTAAGAATTGTAACATAAATAAATAAAATAAAGCGTGTAGAAGTTTTAGACGTGTTTTAGACGTTAAATTACGGGTCCACTAGAAATAATTAGCTAATTATTTAGTAATAGGTAGGTATGTTACATTCTCACTACTAAGGTACAAAATTGACGCCGTAAATATAGGTAAACGACCGGAAACTACTAATCAATTACCTACTAGATTTTTAAGGCAGTGAAAATGATATACCACTTCAGTTCCACTAATTGTTTGACATTAGCACCCACCATAATTTACACTTTTCCGTCATTAACGTCTAAAAAATAGATTCAAATAGGCCAAGAAATAACAATGCCATCGAACAAAGAAAAACGAAGCGTCTCAAAAAGAAAACAATAAATAATTAGAGCGTTATAATGAGACGTTTTCGAGTGGGGGGGAAGAAGGGGGGTGAAATTATTCGGAAAAATTAATCGCCTGGAAAACGCCGGGAGACACTTAGATATAAGTAAGTAGGTACTGTTACTTTTTTCTTCTGATTATTTGAAGGTTGCGATAATAAGACATTGTTTTCTTTTAGGTACTTACATTTTTCGGTGCTTATGAAAATGAAATGTGTCATAGAAAAAATCGTTTATTCGTAGCCGTGACGATGTCTCTAATTAATGACTTACTTACCCATATTATTATGGTTAAATAATAGTACATTACGGTACAAGTGCGAAAAAATTGGAAATTCACAACGAGTGGCGATAAATTAAAACACGACCGAAAGCGACACGAGTTGCGAATTAGGTACCAATTTTAGGTCATTTTGTATGGGATTTTCAGTTTCCAAAACGTCCCGCTTGGCGCGCTGTTCAAAATCACATACCAAAATACACATAACACAAACGTGAACGCTTGTCATGCTATCGAATTAATTTTACACTAGGGGTTCAGGATTCGACTCAAAATTCGAAAAGGCTAGATCGTTAAGTAAATAAAAAACAAGCAACAACGGTTGCACTCCGGGAGTGCCGATAGAAGTGAAAACTCACCTCACTATGTTACCGAACGCCCGGTAACACGATACATACGCTTAGCGGAAGTATTCTAATTATTTATTATATATTATTATCATTCTCAAATAAGATCACTCTTTTTCATTGACATGTTTATTTACATACTGCCATGACAACGTCAAATTATTTGAACATAGGTAAAGAGTCTTGAAAAGGAGTCCGCAACATAAATGTCAAATAACATTGAGTTTTTCTTTATTGATTTAAATGCCATCTAAATTATGAGTGGCCATCTTTACGCCCCTTACGGCCACGTGATCGCCTTATGCCCTTTACGGTCACGTGATCGCCTTACGCTGTCTCGAGTTTATCATTTTTTCCCCACCTCAAAAAGTGCCCAGCGCCGCTAAAGATGTTTTCACTTCAAAATGTAGAATACCTATGATATTGGAAAGTCGATATTCCTAGGTGTTTTACTTTTCTATCTATAGGTAACATATCACAGACAAACAACAGTACGACCTTTCAATCCGATTACCGTTACATAATCCGAGCGATCTGCTTTCGTAATTCAGATACGATTAAAATATAGATAAGTATGGATAAGCTAAGTACTAGCGAGCTAATTAAGACTAGGTATATTGTAGAGGTCGTGAGTGCAAACCCTGACTCAAATACTCGTACCTATGTCTTATTCAGGACTTATTATATGTAATATCATTTTATATAAAACCTGTTACTCTTTCGGGAAAGGAAAGCATCGCGAGGAAAACTGCATCCATCAGTAAATAAGGAAATTTATATGATATACTATTATAAATTGTGGAAACAACCCCTGGTAATTCCGGCCTGATACGACCTTAAATTAAAACCTTCTAGAAAAGAGCGTACTACCATCTGAAAGGACAGCAACGCACTTGCAACCTCCGCTGGTGTCCATGAGCGACGGTAATTGGGAAGCGGTCATCATCGCCCATGGACATAAGCAACATCACAGGAGCCACTTAAGCGTTGCCGACCCTTGAGAACCCTAAATACGGTTCTTGAAGAATCCCATGTCGTAGCGCAAAGGAAATACCTCAGGAGTAGGGTTTACACGACGGATCCGAAATGTATGGGAATATCCGCGGATCCGGATCCAGATCCGGATAATTTCATACATTTCGGATCCGGATTGCAAACCCTACTCAGGAGGCAACTCATTCCACATTCTGTACGTTCTGCTCCACTCGTACACCTGCTCATTTGCCCCCTATATCATAAAAAAATACCGTGAAATAATGAACACAATCAGACACACGTACAATCACAGACTGCTGCCGTTTCGCAGTCAGGTAAAATTGGTTAAAAGACTGGTTGAAGACTGGTTGGTTGGAAAGATTGGTTTGACGACTTACCAGTCTTACCACTAAACTCAAGTAGTAAATATATAAACCCTAAACAATGTGTAAACATGCCCTTATGTGAAGGCCAGCCACTTTTACCCGTATCTATCTGACAAAAGCTGATCCAAATCGCAATCCTTTTCTAACAAAAGCTGTCAAAAAGTGACATCCGCTTGTATTACAAGTTACAAGCTTTTGAGAAACGGGCCCCTGTGCCCTGTTTATCAAAAGCTTGTAACTTGTAAAACAAGTGGAAGTCCCTCTTTGACAGCTTTTGTTAGAAAGGGACTTCCACTTGTATTACAAGTTACAAGCTTTTGATAAACAGGGCACTGGTATCCGTATCGATTACCACGTCAGGAAAAAAAATTACAATTCAGGAATTTTGTCAGTTAATTCAAAATTTATTGTATCTGGTAACACTGCCTGTATCGATCTTATTTTGTTTTTTTCTCTTGTCGCATCTATCTTCTAACTTATCTAGAGGTGAGTGACCAGTGCACCGAGCATGATAATTATCTTATCATACTTATCAGATAATCCTATGATTTATAGTGTTTTCGCCGTCGCAAGTCAGTGACGAGTCATTGCGGTGATTAGGGCACACCTATGTGTAATGATAGAGGTTGATGGCGTGGTGTTGACAGATATCGAGGCCTAAAAAACATGGCCATACATAATCCCATAAATTGACAGCTATTTATACTGGCCAATCATAATAGTACAACGTTTTACAGTATATAATGGCCCTTTAAATTGTACCGCACTAGGGCAGTGAATTAGCACCATATAAAATATTTCTGTTATACTTTACGAGACATTTTAATATGCCTAAACTCAATGTTTTAGTATTTTGATCCTTAGTTCCTTTGGTAATCTTTCGATTGCACTTAAATAAAATAAAAGATAATTTTATTTTATAAGGTACTTAAGTATTAAGTTTGTATTTTTTACGTTAAATAAACATTTTCTCCTATGAAAAAAATAAATAAATTAATTAATTAAAAAAAAGATAGGTAAGTATATTCATATATTGTACTAGCGATCCGCTTCGCACGGGTTAACACATTATACATAAACCTTCCTCTTGAATCACTCTATCTATTTAAGAAAACAGCATCAAAATCCAATGCGTAGTTTTAAAGATCTACGCATACATAGGGACAGACAGCGGGAAGCGACTTTGTTTTATACTAGGTATGTAGTAATAAGTAATATTGATTTTGCTAATTTAAAATTGGTCAATACGAACAAGAGAAATTGACCTTATTTTCCATTTATTTTCGTATAAGTACTTAAGTTAAAAGTATAGCACGACTGCTATATAACAATTCAATTTATCTTTAGTAGGTTACATACCTACTTATTATATAATAGGGTTGAAGTTCAAAATAATGAAGGACCCTAACCCTCCATTTCCCTAAGCCTTACATGTTACTGACATACGAAATCTTGTGTACATCTTACAAATGCTGTGTTTCTGCGTGGACGAACAAACTGTGAGGCGCTCGGGAGGCTCCCAAAGTTTCTTATTATCTTTAGGCACCTAAGCAAATTAAGGCGACCTCGGTTCGGTAAGGCTGCATTAAGAAAGAAGCGGAGCGATGTTTAAAACTGTCACGTACACTCGAATTTATATTCTCTATCCTTTAATTATAAGATTTATAAGTTTTTTATTTGATATTCGCACGCCAGAAAAGGCGTAGATAATATTGTAGAACAATTCTGTACCTACTTAAGACCATTATGTAACATTACTGCGAATAAACCGTTTGTAATAGGTAGTATTTGTATAAATATGTAGTTACATATTTTTTCACATGTACCCATTACATGAACTCGACTGTACACGCATCCAATCTCAAATCGTAATACTTAATACTCACATAAAAATGCAAAACTTAGCTGCAGTTCAGTTTACCTGTTTTACATGCTTAGTTATTTTATATTTCGATTTTCCAATGGACCCTGAGCGTTGTGGATATAAACCGCTCCTCCACAAAAAGACGTAGCCTTACCCGTTACACGCGCAGCAGGCTTAAGCCGACCCGCCAGCGAATTATTTACGTACATAAATAACTAATACTCCAAGGTTTCGACCGCCCAACGCAAAAACGTCCCAAAAACCCACAACCTTAACGGCGCTTATACCGTTATTGATACTACAGGCTTCCAAGGAAATGGACTAAGTTTGGTCTTAATTAAAACCTGAATATTCATTCTGCAACTAATGGGTTGGAGTTGAGAAAATTGAAATTTTTAAGACAAGGTTTGAGGTTTCCAAGTTATTTTCATTTTACGGAGACCCCTTACTTAACTACTCAACGCAGGGAGGAATATATTTTAACGAAATTGGTAAGTCTAAAGAAACCATACAAAAACGTCTAGAAGTGTATTACAGTTGTTACAGACTTATAGAGCCATTTAAGATTCAATTTCCAAGTACTTAAATCAAATTAAGTACGTGAGTTACGTGACCTATTACTCAATTTTGTTACGCAGGAAATTTTTGAAAAAGATAATTCTGTTAATTTAACTCATAAATTGGGTCAACCTCAGAACAAGAAATGGCTGGAAACTCAATATACTTAAGTACACCTCCAATATGACGCTGTGAAATTTGACTCAAAGATTACGAAAAATTTTGTGACTCGTTCAAGTTACTCATGGTGAAAATTTACAAAAATCGGTTTTCCACAAATATCAATTTTTATATGACCTTTTTTGACTGGGTTACAAATCAAATAATGCATCTTACACATTTAATCTGATTATCGGTATACATATACCTATAATTACTATGTAAACCTAAACAAGTCTCGTATTAAACAATAGGTATTTCTACATTTTGATTCTCATTTTAATAATCCATTATTTCACTTAATTAAATTCATACTGAATTCAATATGGCAAACGATATTAGGAGCCTAAAAAAAGGACCACAGTTTTGGAAAATTTAAGACTACATTTTGAACTGTTCTGACAAAATGTAGAATGAAATCAACTCGATGACATGCGTTTTAATGGTGCCATTTCGTTATTTACTCCCTGCAATACCAGGGGTCCCAAATATGCCAAGCTCCCGATAATGTTTACCCCCCAAGATAATCTTCTGTAAATCTTACTCCCCTATTCATAAATTAAGATCAACACGGCCTAGTGATGATATACGCAAATTTCAAATAGAGTCTGTTCGGAAAGAGAACATTCCACGACAATTCTTTCTCCCCACAGACCTTAGAGTAGTTTGTTTACATTTTCACTAGCGACCCGCCCCGGCTTCACACGGGTTAACAAATTATACATAAACTAGCCTCTGGAATACTCCATTTATTTAAAAAAACCGCATCAAAATCCATTGCGTAGTTTTAAAGATCTAAGCATACATAGGGACAGACAGCGGGAAGCGACTTTGTTTTATAATATGTAGTGATTACCAAGCCAAACTAGAATCACTTTCCACTCAGACAACAGTAAGCAAGCAGTAGTAGGACTTTGTAATTTTACAAGCGTTTATTTAACTTGCAATGTACATATGTAACTATATTATGTAATAACTTAATAAGTAACTAGGTTATGTTTGTACGGGTCAAATCTTGCAAGTTAAAATTGACCCACTTCCCGGTTCCCGATGAAGCTGAAAATTTGCATGCATACAGTAGGTAGTAGGTACCGGTCAAAAGTTTAAGTTAGCCCTTTGTTTTCGGTATACCAATGAGTACTTTTGTGCGATAATTTTTTGCAGTTCTAAAGTCGCAATTTGTTTCCAACTGATCCGTTTTTGTTTCCAGAGATGTATTTGATTAGTCAGTCACAATTTACGTACATATTTCTAAACAACTCATTCCCTTAAATCGTGTAGTCCTAGCACTCCTCTTGTGTTCTTTTAAATATGTTCTTAATCCATATAATAAAGCGTGGGTAAGGCAAATTGGTATATTCAAAAGTTTCTGTCAAAGTTAACACGTTCGGCACCTTTCTATTTCTAACAACCCAACAAGTTATTCCCTTACCTATCAGTTATCTCTTCTCACACGTCTGTTGCCAAAGTATGAATTTCCAAAACTCCATATGTAATTTCGCGTTTACAAACTTTTTGCAAATCCAAAAACAGTTAAAAAATGTCGTATCTTCCATTATTATACAAAGACGTTTAAGATGTTTTTAGAGTAAATTTTGCTTAACGTATTGTGCATCGTAATATGAAGGTGATTAAGCTGCTTTTCGCGTGGTTGTATACACGTTGTGTTCAAGTGATAAAAGACTTAATTTCAAGTTGTTTAAGGTTGTTTTTCGCTGGATTGTGTAACACGTTGTGCGCAAGCGATTATGGTAATGTATTCAGCCTGCGTCGCATTTACGACATCAAACTTTCATCTAAGGCCGGCCGCGGACGTGCGACTGATGGCGGTTTTTTAATCGCATATGCCATTAGTGTCGTCAAAACCATTTAATAATGTTCTATCGAGCAAACTGTTTGTGATCGTGTAATTAAGTGATATCTTTATTGTATAATAAATGAATATCTGGGAGACCGAGCTTTGCTCGGAAAACATATAAATCTAAAAATGCGCGTCTTCCCAGAGATAAAACCTAGCGAGATCGTTAGAGCCGTTTCTGGCATCCCCGAAATATATAGATATATAAATAATACATACAAGAATTGCTCGTTTAAAGGTATAAATAATTTAAAATCAATTATAGTAACGCCTGAAATCTTCACAATTCGTAATTTACACACATTTACATTAAACTCTAATTTCCAAAGCGATTTAGACAGGCCTTTCCTTGCACATTTGCAACATCCCATATAAGTTGCAGTCGGGTTGCAGACCGTCTGTATCGGCCCTTAAGCACTGTTTCCTTTATTCAGACGCGGGTAAAAGGCAGAAAAGAAAACATTCTTAGTTTATGTCCCTAATAAAAATAAAAATAAAACGTCCATAATTCAGAATAGTGGCGCGTGTTTAGCCAGCCTAACGGGACTCACCCCACTAATTCAGTGCCGATTAATTGTGAAATATTAAAAACTCATTAAGTCGCTACGATTAAGTCACGCAGTTTAGTAGGCTCGTTTGATCTTTGACATTTGATTAGTGAATGACTAATGGCCCGATTCGGATTTTGAAATAGACATCTGTTAGATATCTTTTAGACATCGCCAAGATACGATAACGATATGTTTAAGATCTAACCTGTCAAATGTGACATTTGCGCGATTCTGGAGATACTCTTGAACGATTTCCACAAAGTATGGCTTAGAGATCCAATTCACATCTAATAGATATCTAACTCTATCTAACGTAAAATTGACATTGGTTGCTTGAATTGCGCTGCAAAAGAGAACTAGTTGAAATCTAAACTATAACGTATCTAGAATGGATCTCGTACGTGACGTCTCTTGTGAATATCTTGAAGTTCGAATACGGCAGTTACACTGTTGTTGTCTTGTACAGTCACCTGCAATAATATGTCACACAACGAAGGCCACAAATATATCTGACACGATCTTATTTGTGAACTTTGCGAACTCGGCGCCGTGGACTGAGGGCCTACCGCGAACCACGTTCGACGTGTTACCTCCCTGTCACACTTACGTACGAATTTACAAGTGCGACAGAGAGGCAACACGTCGAACGTGGTTCGCGGTAGGCGCTCTGGACAGAAACGGCTTTGGACAGAGAAGCATGGCGGTCTTTGGTGTCGGAGGCCAGGATCCACTTCGGGTCGCTGCGCCACAGCAGTAAATAAGTAACACATTCGGCATCTTTCTATTTCTAACAACCCAACAAGTTATTCCCTTACCTATCAGTTATCTCTTCTCACACGTCTGTTGCCAAAGTATGAATTTCCAAAACTCCATATGTAATTTCGCGTTTAGAAACTTTTTGCAAATCCAAAAACAGTTAAAAAATGTCGTATCTTCCATTATTATACAAAGACGTTTAAGATGTTTTTAGAGTAAATTTTGCTAAACGTATTGTGCATTGTAATATGAAGGTGATTAAGCTGCTTTTCGCGTGGTTGTATACACCTTGTGTTCAAGTGATAATAGACGTAATTTCAAGTTGTTTAAGGTTGTTTTTCGCTGGATTGTGTAACACGTTGTGCGCAAGCGATTATGGTAATGTATTCAGCCTGCGTCGCATTTACGACATCAAACTTTCATCTAAGGCCGGCCGCGGACGTGCGACTGATGGCGGTTTTTTAATCGCATATGCCATTAGTATCGTCAAAACCATTTCATAATTTTCTATCGAGCAAACTGTTTGTGATCGTGTAATTAAGTGATATCTTTATTGTATAATAAATGAATATCTGGGAGACCGAGCTTTGCTCAGAAAATATATAAATCTCAAAAATATGCGTCTTCCCAGAGATAAAACCTAGCAAGATCGTTAGAGCCGTTTCTGGCATCCCCGAAATATATATATATAAATAATTTAATACATACAAGAATTGCTAGTAACGCCTGAAATCTTCACAATTCGTAATTTACTCACATTTACATTAAACTCTAATTTCCAAAGCGGTTTAGACAGGCCTTTCCTTGCACGTTAACTGCAACGTCCCATATAAGTTGCAGTCGGGTTGCAGACCGTCTGTATCGGCCCTTAAGCACTGTTTCCTTTATTCAGACGCGGGTAAAAGGCAGAAAAGAAAACATTCTTAGTTTATGTCCCTAATAAAAATAAAACGTCCATAATTCAGAATAGTGGCGCGTGTTTAGCCAGCCTAACGGGACTCACCCCACTAATTCAGTGCCGATTAATTGTGAAATATTAAAAACTCATTAAGTCGCTACGATTAAGTCACGCAGTTTAGTAGGCTCGTTTGATCTTTGACTTTTGATTAGTAAATGACTAATGGCCCGATTCGGATTTTGAAATAGACATCTGTTAGATATCTTTTAGACATCGCCAAGATACGATAACGATATGTTTAAGATCTAACCTGTCAAATGTGACATTTGCGCGATTCTGGAGATACTCTTGAACGATTTCCACAAGATATGGCTTAGAGATCCAATTCACATCTAATAGATATCCATTTCACATCTAATAGATATCTAACTCTATCTAACGTAAAATTGACATTGGTTGCTTGAATTGCGCTGCAAAAGAGAACTAGTTGAAATCTAAACTATAACGTATCTAGAATGGATCTAGTACGTGACGTCTCTTGTGAATATCTTGAAGTTCGAATACGGCAGTTACACTGGTGTTGTCTTGTACAGTCACCTGCAATAATATGTCACACAACGAAGGCCACAAATATATCTGACACGATCTTATTTGTGAACTTTGCGAACTCGGCGCCGTGGACTGAGGGCCTACCGCGAACCACGTTCGACGTGTTACCTCCCTGTCACACTTACGTACGAATTTACAAGTGCGACAGAGAGGCAACACGTCGAACGTGGTTCGCGGTAGGCGCTCTGGACAGAAACGGCTTTGGACAGAGAAGCATGGCGGTCTTTGGTGTCGGAGGCCAGGATCCACTTCGGGTCGCTGCGCCACAGCAGTAAATAAGTAAGTAGGTATAATTTTTAACACCACACTAAGTATCAAAATAATATGAGTGCCGTATCGCTTCGGGGCGGTCTATGGTCCTACATTACCAAAACGTAATATCTAGAATATCAGTGACATTAAAATTGAACCTTAATACTATGACGATACCGGTTGTTTCTCAATATGAATGTTGTACTGGCACGTGCTAACGCTCGAGCTAGCGGCTGTGCGATAATAGAGACAATGGCCTTTGTTTGAAAGATTAAGGTTCGAAGCGAAAAGTTCACCTCAGAAGAGCCATACTATATATAAGATATTATTTGTTTGTAGAGCCATAAGAGCGTGTCACATATTTTTGCGGCCCGCGTAGAGTAACATAATTATTGCTGGTGACTGTACATGTACTGACTGCGAGTGAATAATATCTATCTCTTATACTGATATATCTCTTTTGGTAAAAATATTTGAGATGCGATGCCTACTTGCGCACTGTTTTATCCGCTGCAATTGATCACAACTGTACAAGTTTTTAAATGGTCGTCAACTCGCATGTGACCCTTAAAATTTAACGCGAATTTCTCCAAATTTCTCTTATATACATAAAAACTATATATGTATTCCATAAATTAGCCTTTATCAGTATCAGAATACCAATAACTGTCAGTTTGCCAATTTAAATTCGATTCGCGCTTTCGTTCGAGCCTAAAACAATAAAAAACCAGATAGGTAAAACCGGTTTTTATAAAGACAACATGCAAAATATATTCAAGTACAATCTATTTTAAACCTTGGATGATTAAGATAAGGTTCAAAACAAGTGTTTGGTTTTAAGATTAGCGATAATTTGATGGATATACTTGTTTTTGAAGATAACAGTTTTATTTGAGAAAAATTAGTTGTTATCAAGTCAACAGATAAATATAATCGGAGATATTGACTGCCGTATTCGAACTTCAAGAGACGAGACGTACTAGATCCATTCTAGATACGTTATAGTTTAGATTTCAACTAGTTCTCTTTTGTAGCGCAATTCGGGCAACCAATGTCACTTTTACGATAGATCGTGTTAGATATCTATTAGATGTGAATTAGATCTCCAAGTAATATCTTGTGGAAATCGTTCAAGAGTATCTCCAGAATCGCGGAAATGTCAAATTTGACAGGTCAGATCTTAAACATATCGATATCGTATCTTGGCGATATCTAATAGACGTCTGTTACAAAATCCGAATCGGGCCCTGAGACAGACATTTTATGTCCTTCAAGAGTGCAGTGCTACTGAAATGAAAATGTTCTAAAATCTACCCTTAGAACAAAAGTTGGGAACATCTGACGCTCTCGAAAATAAAGGTTCTTTTACTTGGTTGTAATGGTGTAGGTACTGAAGGGTAAAGGCTTATATTGATCCCGAGGGAATCATAGCATTTTTTTAATTATGTCATTAATTCATACGAAACCAAGTAGGTTATAAGTAAAATAATTTACCTATTTAAAGTGATGGTAAGGTTAGTTTACACTACTGTAAATCATAACACACGAAAACAGTGTTATGATTGGCAGTAGAAATAAATTTGAATCCAACTTAACTACTTACGCGAGTTGCGCGTTCGCTTTACACAAAACTTACTTCTTAATTACTTTTATTACATAAAACTTTCCTTTAGTGACCCTTACCTAGAAAAAGAAGCCTACTTGGCCTTCATATAAACAGGTATATACGGGGTGTTATAGAGTGTTATAGTATATACTATATACTGGGTGTATACTGACAGGGCAAGGAAAGAAAGCCCAACACACATTGAGCTGTCAGTTAATACATGAGTATAGCTTTTTAGCCCGCTGCGGATAAGTCCAAGGGGTGACCATACTTTTACATGAACGTGAGACTTCGTGGGACTTGTTTCAGTCAAAACACTGAGACAGTTATGCGTAGTGTGTATAGGTAGGTACCCCTGCGTGATATACACATAAAACGTAGCAAACTTAAAATTTGTCTCTTTCTAACAAACACAAATGTCAAATACCAGATAGGGACAAACGATTATCATCGGTTTGATAGACGTTTAAGGATACAATCAAACTATGTAATCAGAAAAGTAAAACAATAAAAATGATTTTAGTTTATCAACGACACTGCAAAACCAATTATAATACCTATTTACATACTTACGTATCCTGGACCGGCGAAACAGTAATATTTAAGTAAATTAAGTAAGTAACTAAACGAAATACTTGATTCAGAATTTGCTATTTTAATAGCGCAGCGTTCGAATGACAAGGGTGAATTATAAATAACTAAGTATTTTATAATTTGTTTCATATTAACTTATTCATACCTACATCTACATTTCACAAATATGTTTAAGCTTGACTGAGTGATATTATTTTCAATAGTCCTTAGTCACGATAATTGCGTTTAATATCAAAACAAAAGTCCCACTAAATCAAACATCACACTCACCCTACAAAAACATTTCGAGTTCCCTTAGGAAGGAATCTTGCCGTAAAATTGCTACCCTGAGACAGCACTACCACATTACCAAGACCCCTCTCTCTAGGGGCTTTAAAGCAAGATGAAGGGTCAACAGATCCTGGGCGGTTATCTCAAAGTTGCCATATGATTGATATGACGTAGTAAGTCCGCCTTTGAAGTCGAATCTGCGAACGCGTGAAATTGGAAATTTATTAAGTTTACTCGCGAATAATTTATCATTTTACAGACGATTTGAGAGCTTAGAATTAAGATGTCTACAGCTTCAGAGTGCCTGACATGTCACGGGTTTAAGGGGTCTGACGGGTTTTACAAATTCATAAGTAGGATAGCCGGAGGGAAAGGATTGTGGGCCGTCGTTGCATATAAAATGCCCTTTAAAGAGGTCCTGTTTTGGAATTTCTAAACAGATAGAATATGAAATATAATCATGATGATGATTACTTTGATAAAAGTTATTATCATTATGATTTTAGCAAAGGTAAAGCGAAGTTTATCAATCAAACTTTAATCTTTGAGCATTTAATTCGTCTATTTCGGCATGATTGTACTATTTAAAGTACTGTTAGAGTGTTCTCTAGGGAAATATTTTGCTGTGACAAAATTACATTTTCTTCACGATCTTCTTTTGCTCGATCTTTAACATTAATACCAGCCTAAATATATGCATGCATGTAAATAAAACTCCTGGATACCTACAGGTTTTTTTTATTACTGGATTTTTTTTTACAATATCATTGGTACAAGCTGGGCTCCGAAGTTCGGATCTCGCACTACGACTTTTGGATTCGTAAGGGGTATGTAATATGTATGTATATCTTACCACTCATCTATAAAATAAATAGCTCATCATCGCATATCATTGCTTCATCTCTACACCCTAAAAAAGTTACACGAGCAACTGAGGATACTTCTTATAAAAAAACCGGCCAAGTGCGAGTCGGACTCGCACACGGAGGGTTCCGCACCATCAACAAAAAATAGAGCAAAACAGGCAAAAAAACGGTCACCCATCCAAGTACTGACCCCGCCCGACGTTGCTTAACTTCGGTCAAAAATCACGTTTGTTGTATGGGAGCCCCACTTAAATCTTTATTTTATTCTGTTTTTAGTATCTGTTGTTATAGCGGCAACGGCTATCACGGTTCGTGAGATACAGCCTGGTGACAGACGGACGGACGGACGGACGAACGGACGGACGGTCCCGTTTTTACCCTTTGGGTACGGAACCCTAAAAAGCAAGTCTTACTCGTAACACCTACACAATATTCAAATGATAAAGACACGCGTGCCTATAAAGCTTAACGTAAAAAACAACGTGTCCATTGTGAGTACGAAATAGTTATTTTCGATACAAGTGCGAAAAAGAGGAAATTCGAAACGAGTGGCGATAAATTAAAACACGACCGAAGGGAGTGTTTTAAATCGCCACTCGTTTCGAATTACCTATTCGCACGTGTATCGAACAACGTTTTACAGTACATATGGCACTTTAAGGTTTCGACATAAGCACGAAAAGTGCTATTTTACGCACTAGTGCGGAAAAGTAGCCCCATATATACTGTAAATACTTTATCACCCTAACGCCGAAAACATTGTCATGGTCAGAACAACAGGGGGCCGACTGTGTTCTGAAAAATTGACATGGTTTTGGATCTCATTTTGTTACGACTTTGAGTCGTGTGATCAGGCGTCTCACTCGTGAATCACACGATAACTTTCAGTAATATGTGTCAGGTGTATGTATATTCTGTTGCTCGTCAGCAGTCAGCGTGAGCCGCTACCGCTGATTGGTACTCACGATCAAGGTCATATCAAAATAAGATTAAAACCATTTCAAATTCCTAAAACAGAAGCGGCATTATCACGGCCAGAACAACAGAGCGATAAAACCCAAAACGGGCTGTTAATTTATTCAGCTCATTTATTTTATTAATATAACAACAAGGCGCCATCGTCATTGCCATCTTGTTGGTTCGCAAAATTGTTAGTTTTATGTTGAAGTTAAAGAGTCGCAAGCATGATACTCTTTTATAATTTGTTTATTATTTTATTTCGTCAACTAACTTTGACATCGTAGTAAAATTATGACACTTAAATCAATAATCGTTTTCAATGTGTGATTTCTGATTTCAGACTCGACCAGCGTTACTAGAGGAGTCCCACAGGGATCTACCATAGGATCTGCCCTTTTCATACTGTAAAGAAAATATTAATTTTTGCGAGCCTTGCACAACTAATCTGTAGAATTAACTGTCGCTTGCAGTATATTTGGACCGATACGACCTTTATTAAACCTTCAAGAAAAGCGTACTTCCATTTTAAAAGGCAATTGCGCGTGTAACCCCTCTGTGGGTGCAGGTGTCCATGGGCGTCAGGCATCAGGTGATTCGTCTGTTATTTTGCCTTATGACATAAAAAAGTGTACCTATATTTCTTGCAAACCAAGTGATTGGGTCTATTCGGTTTTAGGAAGAAATAAGGGGGACACTAAAACGCTCTAGTATTGACTAGACTCTAGCTTACTAAGTAGGTAGGTATGCTAAATACAGAGGGCCAACCGCGAACACTGAAGTTCGCAAATTGCGTGAATCTTTCTCTTTTACTCCAATTAAGGCGTAATTAGAGTGACAGAGAAAGATGCCCGCAATTTGCGAACTTCGGTGCTCGCGGTAGGCCCACAGAAGATACAAAAAGCTCGCCATGCTTCCCCATGTGGCTATAAAAAGCCAGCTGACGTAACAACGCGCACCATTACGTGGTTTTTTTGCGGAACCGGTTGGGACTGGTTTTTGCGATTTAATCAAGGGCACGCTTGCAAACCTTGCTGGTTTACTTGTGTTTTTAGGAAAATTGATTTTATTAGCTTTGCATCTGAGTATCCGAAAGCGACGTCAAGGATAAAGCGAAGTGGAAGCGAAAGACACGGAAAGCTGACCAGTAGTGGATGTCTTTCGACGCCCCTTTTGAAGGGGTGTGAGAGGCCTCTTCCGCCTTTCGGCTGCGGAGGCTGCGTCGAATCGCGCCCCGAAAGCTGACCCCATCACCATGTGGGATATATAGCCTGGAAGAGAGAGAGAGAGAGAGAGAGCATCTGAGGCTTAGTCGGTGTGATGTGACGCTGACATAGTGCACCGTATCACCAGAGTCCTGCGAGCTCCCAGTGCTATCTTGCTTCAACTTCGTCTCCTCCTCGTCGTCTCTTCCTCCTAGTCCTTGCTGCAGCATATGCTGGCTGGAGCTACCCCAAGTATCAGTAAATAGATTTTACTAGCTTCTGCCTGCAACTTGGCGTGGAATGGTGATTTCTATGTCCTTCCTTGGGACTCAATCTATCTTATACTCTGACACTTCGTCTTTTATTATGTATGATCTTGATCGCTGATCACGTGACGCTTTCTACGCTAAACAATACGTCGGACGCCTCGGCAAGGTCCCGGACCGGACCGGAGCTATCCTTAAGTCCGAAAGTTAACAGACAGGGAAAAGAAGACCCTCTTTCTCCAGTTATTTTGCCAGTGTTCAGTCCATCCTTCAGTAGCGCCTCACGCTCTGGGGACACGAAGGAGCAATGAAATCGAGCCACGTGGTATGAAATCTAATTTGAATAGGTACTAAATTATCCGTTTTTTCTCTTCAGTGCACATAAAACATTAATTTTATAATATATATGTCTATACCCTTATTTAAAAAGGCTGCGAGACCCAGTGACCCTGTTTCCGCCATATTCGCATTTATGAGCGCAGGCGCACGTAATGTTACTACGGACCGCTAACTCTGACCAGGGGTCCGTTAGAATGGTCCTTTTCTTGTATGTAAATTCAATGTTGACGTGTAAAAGTGCCCTTGTGGCCTATTTGCTAAATAAATGTTGAAGTTTGAAGTTTGACCTTATCTTAGACTAGTTATACTTCGATTATCAAGTTAAAAAAAAAGAAATAATAAGGCAAAATACACAACTGGGGCCTAGCCAAAATGATAATTATTGATTAAAATAGCCAATTGAAACTTCTTCTTTTTGTTATCATGTCTTCAGCTGGCTGGCTATTTTTAACCGACGAAAAAAACGGAGGAGTTTCTCAAGTCGACGCGTATATTTATAGTATTTTTTTTATGTATGACCACGCATAACTTTTTACAGAGTAGTTCGGTTTTGATAATTATTTTTTTATTGGAAAGGGTATACCCCGAAGTTGATCCCATATCAATTTGGAAAAAAAAATCCAACCTTAAGGGTAGGGAAATAGGGGATGATTGATTTTTCACTCACCGATTGTAGCGTATGACCATGCAAAACTTTTTACATAGTAGTCCGATTTTTTCATTAATGTGTCGCGCTCCTAACAATGCGTTAAAACTAAAAATGGAAAAATAAAAACTTTTTACAAAAAAAATAAAACCGATTTCAAAAAGGATAAAATAAAATATTATCCTTTTTGAAGTTTATGCGTTACCAACTGATATGTTTGAAGTCGGTGCCAAGCCAAGTAGTAACAATACCAGTCAAAAATAATCAGCTTTATGGCTATAAATCCCATTTTTGACTGGTATTGTTACTACTTGGCTTGGCACCGAGCATATCAGTTGGTAACGCATAGACTTCAAAAAGGATAATTATTTTATTTCATACTTTTTAAAGTAGGTTTTATTTTTTTGTTAAGAGATTGGTTCCAATAGTTTGGTGGTTTGGTATTGGTGGAGATTGGTTGGTAGTTTATAATTTACTATAGGTAATTTAGTATAAGTCTCACTAACATAAGATTAAGGGAATGTACACTAACACTATGGACATGATCCGAAATAAATATATTGAATTGAATTGAATGACCCTTGTTCTGTAACACATACAACAAAATTGTATTTTAATTTTGACTCCTATTTTGAAGGATTCCATGTCAATCCGATGGACTGCGTGTCTAAAAAATCTTCACCAACTCATTTCAAGTCCTGGACATGTCAATTTTTGCTTCGTTTTCTGCAAATATTTTTTATCGAAAATCTTATTAAAAAAAGTAGAACCCTCTTAAAGGAAACGGTCGCTCTATTTTGCACATATTAGGACGACGATTTAAATAAAATTACAGCGCGCGCGCAAAAACCGGTTTGCTGTTTTTGTTCGCTAATTATATGCCTATGATACTGTGCTAATAATTAAATTTACATGTGTGTATGTAACTTATACGTCTGTTAGTATGGCTTGTATTGTTCTGGGCAGTATTGCGGTTGGTGCGATATATTTTTCCCCCTAATAAATTAAATGGGATAAGTACTAGGTGGTGATTATTATTTAAATAAGTGTCACATGAACCCGCCGTCAAAAAGCCGCTTCCATACAATACCTAACTTCGCTCTCATTTTAAAACGACAAATATAATTAGGTACATGAAACTTGGCATGGACATTAACTTAACATATATCGATGGTCATGAACGAATATATGTCATAATATTGTATTAGCAGGATTATGGCACAAAATATTTAATAGATTCTTATTTTTAATTGACAACCAAAAGTAAGATTTTGTTTTTGATTTGTTTCTAAATCATATTCCATTAATTACCTACCTATATGACATCCCAGTCCCACTATGTCGTATCTTTACGAGCCTTCTAATTATTTTATTGCTATATGATATTTGAATTAATTAACGCAAAAAACCTGTTCTAACTACAGATAATCAGTGTAACCATAATTAAATGTTTTTTGCCATGCACACACATGTGACGGTAATTTGGTGACTAAATTTCGGTCACGTTTTATTATTTATTTGCAAAGTTGCTACAAGGCCACTTAAACTAGTTTTAGTTTTATGGGACTTAAAAATAACGTGCTTCTTTGCTTTTTTGTTTACTTGAATATGTACACGGATCCATTACTTAAATAGGTACCTAATGAGGTAAAACTGACCGGTAGTTTTGCAATAGGTAAATATCTTAAGTATGTATTAGGTTAGGTCCAAAAAAGTTACATAGCATCACATATAAGCAATATAAGATCATTCCACCAAGGATATGCTGCTACGAATTTTATAGATGTAGATTTAAATGTTTGTTTATGTTCTTTATTTTAAAGGTGACATTCGGATGGCGACTGCAACAGAGTTATTGTTGAATTATCTTCCATTTTAACCTTAAACCCAAAACGAAATAAGGCCTTAATGAAATTAGCGATTTCCTAGCGATGTTAACGACTCACAGAGTGTAAACATTTTAATAATAATATCTACTGAAGATGTGGAAACGTAGGTGGCGAGTTTGAGTGACACACCGGTGTTGCCTTTGAGCCATCCTAGATGTCGCTTTTTGGCTAGATGGCCCATCTAGTGGGGGCGAGTTACCGTCTGCCGGATATAAAATTGCATACCATTTTATTAGACAGGCGTCCGGTTTTATCCCATAGCCCAGTATTTAGTCCATCGCTTCCACCCAATAACCTACTGCCGTATTCGAACTTCAAGATTATTCACAAGAGACGACACGTACTAGTTCCATTCTAGATACGTTATAGTTTAGATTTCAACTAGTTCTCTTTTGCAGCGCAATTCGGCCAACCAATGTCACTTTTACGATAGATCGTGTTAGATATCTATTAGATGTGAATTAGATTTCTAAGTAATACTTATCTTGTGGAAATCGTTCAAGAGTATCTCCAGAATCGCTGAAATGTCAAATTTGACAGGTTAGATTAGATCTTAAACATATCGTTATCGTATCTTGGCGATGTCTAAAAGATATCTAATAGATGTCTATTACAAAATCCAAATCGGGCCCCTAGTTTATTTTAGGTTCCATCAACTCTCAATATCCATTACACCCTGACGGGTGCTGCCTGTGCTGCCTCTGCGTGCGTCCGATGACACGTGCAAGGGCAGCATCCGCTCGGTGTGCACCTTAATTTACATTAAAATGTCAAAAGGGCGTCTACGTGTTGGCTTCGGCTTCGCGCAAGCCTCCCACATGTACAAAACACCATTGTTCCGTGACGGGTAAATTGCCGTCATCATACAGGTGACATTTCGCCTTATTTAGCCAAAGACTCCTGAAAGAATAATTATCATTGTTATCACCCACTTAGAAAGTGTACTGTAATACTCTGCCTCGTGTAACATTAATAATAACTACACACAATCTATTTACATAGCACTTCACTTTGTTAGTCTTGTTAAGGATGTGACGTTATCATGTTCAAGTACTTTTTCGTGTAGGTACCTAAAGGTTATTTTCCTAGCAGTGAACTCAGCAAAACTATGTATGAAATATTAAAACTATGTTTTCTATGAACTATGAGATATGTGTTTATAAGACACGATTAGTACATTTTTGCCAATTATGCTTTTTTCGCTAATATATATAGTTTGAAAGGGATAAACATTGTTTTAACGAAAATATCGGAAAATTCTAATAAACGTTATCGTTTTCTTCAACAATCATGACAAAACACAAAGCAACAAACACCCACTTATAACAATTTTACTATTATTACTGATACGCTAACCAGCTGACTATTTTAGGCTCACCTCCCTCCTCCTTAGAAGAATATCAATCAATGTAATTATCACCATATAAAAACCATCAGATTATTCAACTTTATGCCGGCTGTACACACTCGACGAGAGCCTCTCGCCGAGAATGTCGTCGGGCGAGAAGCTTTCGACGAGAACACACCATCTACACCCTCGTTGAATCATTTAAACCGCGGATATCCGCCAAGACGTACATGGAAACTGTTGCTGCAATTTGCCTCTGTGCAACAGCTTCTATAAATATTTAAGCGTAAGTAATATATATCACTAAAAAAATGGTTTATTTTTATGTTTCACATCTTTTGGGTTCCATAGGACTGGTTCCATTTGATAAAATGACGGATCACATTTTAACGGCTCATCACTAAAACGTGTCTTTACAGAAACACACCGGGTGTTTATTGATACATAATAATATTGACATCTCCAATTTGTTCAATGACTTTTGTCAGGTAGTAACACAAATCTCTGCTTTGACAATGAGTGTGTACATGCTTTGCCTGTCTGCCACCGCGAGAGCAGGGCCTTTGACTCGGCCCAAAAAACCGACCGCAATCGGAGAACGGCGAGACGAGAAAAGGAAGACCGAGACAAGACGAGAGCAGTCTGTACACACTCGCTCGCTCGCTCTCGGCCGGTCTCTGGGTGTCTCGACGAGTATGTACAGCCGACATTAGAATCTATTTTCTCAACTCAAGGCTTGAAGCACAGAATAACTAATAGTACTACCGTACAGAAAATTCACTCCTTCACAAAAGTCAGATTTAGGTAAAAAATTACACCTATATCGCCGCCTGCAAGCAAAATTGAAACTATAACCGCGCACGAACCGTGAATCTCCTTTGCGCGCCGCAGTTTTATGACCGAGCTGTGAGTGTCGGCACGGGGTTATCACTTGACAAGTTTTTATACCTATACCCACTGATTTATTATTTTTAAGATAAATATGTAGGAATTACAAACGTTGATTATGTAAACATACATTTTTTATCCGGAGATAGTATGTCTGATTCTCACGGAAGTAAGTTTCGAAGCCGCTGTGTATTTTCAATTTTGCGCGAGCGCGTGACACGACTATCGTGCACGCCGAGCGGCAGCCCACTGCCATACGCCTGTCCGATGGGCGCGCCGGCCAAATGTACCTAAACTGCGGAGTGACACCCCCCTGCTTGAAGTCTTAAAGGCTCAACCGATGTTGACATATTATGAATCATGTATATAGGTACTGTATGTGATAGTATGATTTTATCAAGGTCTTGTTATCATTTGTTATCAGTAACAATGAGGTAAGAATTGGCGTCCATTCGTCTGAACAACATTAGGTACGTATGAAAAAGTCAGGTGAGCATGAGTTTCTCATATTAAATAGCAGCCTAAGTGCACTCATATAGTAATAGGTATGTGTTTAAAATTTTAAGTGGTGGATATGTCGCAGTCGGATTGTATAATCCGCCGTATTACATTACGGCTAGCCGTTTTACAAAACAGGGGCGTTTTGAAATGCGGCGGTTCGACGATTAGCCGGATTGAATGCGGCTGAATGAAAATCCGCCGGAATGTATTCGGCGCCATACGTTCTTCAAGACGGCTAGCCGTAATGTAATACAGCGAGTCATTAGCCGCCGCTTTGACAGTTTTTAGTGCCCATTTTTAACACTCGTGGCGCTGCCTAACAAACTATGAAAAACGCTGGGGTGTCCATCAAATCTGGAGTTCGTCGGACTGTTTCTTTTCAAAAAACATTTCCTTTGCAACTTAACTAGACGGAGCCCCGCTTCGCGGGGCTCCTATTTCTGAGCGGTTTGCCCTTCGGGCATCTGAAGCTACCTAACGAACCTAACCTACCTAGCTATTGATTTAGTGAGACGTCCGTGAAAACATTACACTTTGGGGAAAAAAGCGTAGGTAGGTAAGTAAGTTAGGTTCGTTAGGTAGCTTCAGAAATTGGAGCCCCGCGAAGCGGGGCTCCGTCTATTTAAGTTGTGAAGGAAATGTTTTGGAAAAGAAACACATGAAGTGCGGTGGGACCATGGTAAAAATAAATTAAATTGCAAACATTGTCAAACTCCGGTTACGTAGGCGACCGAAAGAATGGTCACTCTACAATTTAAATAGTAGATACGATGCGGCTAAACGTAGGCCGCCTTATTGAAGAACGTATCGTAATGACAATCCGGCTAATCGTCGAACCGCCGCATTTCAAAACGCCCCTGTTTTGTAAAACGGCTAGCCGTAATGTAATACGGCGGATTATACAATCTGACTACGACAGATATAACAAGTTCATACCACTTGTCTACGTCTCAGTGTGATTCTTTGTTACCTACATTATGAAGTAAAATGACGGTCTCATAGCAAAAAGCAAAGGCAAATGTCGTGTCTTACAGGGACCTAAAGAACCTGGCCGAGGACCGCGAAAACTGGCGCATAGGTACTCCAGTGACATGAGCCACGCTCTTAAATTATGATGAAGATGATGATGATAGTAAAAAGCAACTTGTGCTTTAGTCAATTGATCGCGACTTTTCTTTCCAAGTGAGTATATATTTAGTGTCAACATACATATGATACAAACTACGATAAGTACAACAGATTGTAAACCTGCGTTTTCATCATGAACATAATATTATCATTTCATGACACTATCCAGGTGACATATTAGTCCCTATCACCCTATCACCTATCGGCTCTAATTACACAACGCGCACGCGCACGACACGCTCCAATCACGCGCACGCCGCGGCTGCGTGATGCAGGCCTTAATTAATCAGCTACTTGACAGACGGACTGGCGGTGTGTACACTCTGTTTACATACAAATAAACGTCATGGACTAGGATGAGCCTAATGGGTCAAGTAAGACACGCAGACGAGCTCCTGGCCCCGTAGCTAACATAAATAACGCTACGTAACGAACGAAAGGCAACTGTCACTGTCACTCTAATATGGAAGAGTGATAGAGAGACACAAAGCGATTCTATGGCGAAGCGCAAGCGATTGCCAACTCGGCTAGGCCGCGGTGTTCCGTTCCCGTTCCCCCGTTCTGTGCTCCTGTTGAAGCCACTCGTTATGGAGCGAAATATGTCGAGCAATCTTCGATTTTTAATACGCAATGACCCATTTTAATATATTGCACACAATGTAATGACATATATATCGGTCCAAAGTAATGATAATAGTAACCCATAATGTACATTTCATTCGACAGCGTGACGACTGTTGCGTTTGCGTTATGTCTATTTCAATTCAATTCGTTTATTACGGTGTATTTTTATGGGATTTTAAACAGCGCGCCAAGCGGGACGTTTTGCAAACTCAAAATCTCATACAAAAAGTTGCGGTAAATGGTGCCTTAGACGAATACACAAATAAAGGCGACAGAAGCAAGTATCCTCTAAAACCATCGTAGCTGGTTGACGTTCAGTCCCGTAGCTAAAAATGCTGAAATTATGACCATAACTCTTCCAAGATATAAGTAAAACAATAAAGAATTCGTATAAAAGAGACTGACATAACTTGACGAACGAGATATTTAGATACTTTATTTGACTTTAAGAATAACGTAACAAACAAAACTGTTAAAAATTTGGTAATGTTTAAACTTATGTTATGGGAGAGTAGTATTAAAGTAGTTAAAGATTTTTAAAACTACGTGGCATGACATTTTTAAAGTAAAGTTGATCCTGTGAACCTCACTCGTCGTAATCGGGTCAAAAAGTTTTTTACTATGAGTTAAAGGTACCTATGCGTCTTTCCTGTGGACATCATAAAGTAAATGGACTTTAAAGCTTTTTTTTTTGGTGTAGGGTACACCAAAAAAAAAAATATGTATGCTTGCTTAATATTTTTTTGGTTTTAAAAAACTGTATGTCCATAGAAATTACGCCCGTTTTCTCGAACGTTATTGACCCAATCCATTGATATAGAATAAAGAACTAGATACCCAATCAGCCGCAAAAAATGGCCCCACAAAAGTAACGTTAAAACAGATCACGCGTTACTTTTTCGTTTAGTCTTGTTTGAAACGCTCAAATGTGAAGTTGTCAACAATTACGAAATGTGATGTTAAAATATGTAAAAATAACAATGATAAAACAAGGAAAAAGGATGGAATGTATTTCTTTCAGTTAGTTCTTTGGATAGCATTACATAATTTATGTATTCTGGTGGTAATTTTATGGTTTTGAATAAATTAATTTGCTAGTACCAAAAAAGGGATGTCAAGGAACAAAAATCTAATGAGTCGATGTGAGGTCAATATTTTTTTATATTTTTATATGGAATTCGTAAGGAATAATATGTTTAAATTCAAGATTTCCAAGAAAACCTATGCGATATGCAAAGTGGACTGCTATTTAATTATAGCAAGAGATAGGGGCGATGCAGTTTTAAACTATCCGGTGGCGAATGCACTAGTCCCAAAACGCACTATTAGTCAATACACTCTAATTTCGAAAGCCCCTCTTCTCATAAGAAACTAGGCCCAAAATACCATATTTCCAAAAAGGCTCATTCTCGATTTACACGAGAACCATTGAGAACTAGTCCCAAAATACACCTTTCCCAAAATACCCCAAATTGTGTTCACCTGTGCGTGGCGTAATACTTTATTCTCATAATGCGTAGGTCTCAAAACACTCTAGTTCCAAAATACCCTATTTTTTTGGAATGTCTCTTTGTGACTGCTTTCAGCCGTAATCATTACCCGTTTGATGCCTAAAATATTTTTTTCAAAAATAGGATTTACGTATTTAATTATTATTTTGAGCTATACAGGGTGTAATCGTTAAGTGTTGCTCGGCGATAGTTCCGTAAATATAGCAGATATCAGAAAATTTCAAATTGATATCGAAAGTGCATATAGTGAAAGTGAAGGGCAATATACACACGAGTGTTTTAATGCCTGTGTTGATAAAGCAGTGTATGGAACTATCATAATTAGGTGGGCGAGAAACTACCCTCATTTATGGCATTATTTAATTATTTAATGCCATAAATGAGGGTAGTTTCTCGCCCACCTAATTATGATAGTTCCATACACTGCTTTATCAACACAGGCATTAAAACACTCGTGTGTATATTGCCCTTCACTTTCACTATATGCACTTTCGATATCAATTTGAAATTTTCTGATATCTGCTATATTTACGGAACTATCGCCGAGCAACACTTAACGATTACACCCTGTATAGCTCAAAATAATAATTAAATAAATCCTATTTTTGAAAAAAAAATTTTAGGCATCAAACGGGTAATGATTACGGCTGAAAGCAGTCACAAAGAGACATTCCAAAAAAATAGGGTATTTTGGAACTAGAGTGTTTTGAGACCTACGCATTATGAGAATAAAGTATTACGCCACGCACAGGTGAACACAATTTGGGGTATTTTGGGAAAGGTGTATTTTGGGACTAGTTCTCAATGGTTCTCGTGTAAATCGAGAATGAGCCTTTTTGGAAATATGGTATTTTGGGCCTAGTTTCTTATGAGAAGAGGGGCTTTCGAAATTAGAGTGTATTGACTAATAGTGCGTTTTGGGACTAGTGCATTCGCCACCGGATAGGTTTTAAACAAGGCAAAACGGCACTTGTGTATTCGGCCCATTTCCCTGTTTCCGACATATACACCACCAATAATGCTAAACCTGTCTGAACACAGTGACAACCACAGGATTTTTTTTATAAAGTATGGACTTTATAAAAAAAAATCCAATCAGTACCTAAAATGTCCCCGTGCACCCGTGCGATGAGTAAATGTAGATCTAAAATACACAGTTATTTTATTTAATAAGTTGAATTTATTTCAAGGAAATTAATATTTAACGACGTATACTTATTAAAAATTAAATTTGTTTGAATTTGAACCACGAATTAATTTTATTTGAGCTCCCGATTAAATTAAATTTGGTTTATTTATTACTTCACTTGGTTTTTTTGTACAGTAATACCTATTAAAGTGTACCAAAGTGACTCCATTCATTCATTATTCTCGTTTGACGTTGTTTGACGTAAATAAGTTACGTTTAGTGCCATCGGACTAATTTTTTTTACAGTGTTGGTACTTATGTTTGCAAATTTGACACTTAAGCTTACGACATTAAGCTCTTTTCTGTACGAAACATTTATCTTGACTCAAAATTTACGTAAGCGTTTTTATCATCAATGCAAATGCTGCGAAAACGTCATTGGGGGCCACATTTGTTGACGTTTTTGTTCTGCTTTGTGTGTCTATTTCTTTTATATTAAGTCAGTGACCCAATCGGATAATGCAGTGGCAGGGTCTGTGTGTAAACCTGAAGTATTTTTATATACTCCGGCACACCTACTTTATCAGTAGAAAAAGGCGACAATTAAAAAAACTTGGCGCGAAGGGTTTTCTCATAGAAAATTTGAATTTCGCGCTATTTTCTACTGACAAAGTAGGTGTGTATATTTAAGTTCTATTCAATACTGTTACTATTCAGAAGCGTTGCTATGCACTTAACTATCCAAATATAGTTATGTTAGCACTCAACGGCCATGAAACATCTTTTGTACATACACGTGTGTCCATAAATGTGTCTGTTATTTGCATTTATCATGAACAAAACTTGTATAAACTTGGTCCCTAATTACCTAGAGTATCAACAAAATTAGAGTCCAAGTTATATTAGGTTTCATAGTCGAGAGATGGTGAATAAGATAGCAGATAGCACCAAGAACACAGTTAATGCCTGGGAGCGGCTATCAATGTAAATAAAGAACATAATATTTGCTGATTTGATGGAGTTTTTGCGTATTTTTCATGTTACATAACTGCATATCAGTTTTTTTCGCCTGTGTCCTAGTTGTGTGTGTGTGTGTGTGTGTTTTTTTTTTGTGGAAAACAAGTTTAGGGCAATTTTGACTCCGCTTGTATCCTCAAGAAATGTATCTCCCCTCGTAGTCTGTTCCTCCTAGTCCTTGCTGCAGGATGTGCTAGCTGGAGCTACCCCAAGTATCGATATCAGTATCAGTTATCATTAGTCCTACCTCACGCAATAACTAGGGACAAAATTCAACAAAACAAATTTTATTTACACAGACTTTTCAGTGACAAAGTCAGAGAGAGTAGTAATTTCCTATGAGCATATGATATTTAATTGTTTATAGTTGCACCTCTCCACTTTTGTCTGTTAATGTTGGTGCAGAGTTGGAATTACATCCAAATTATTTTTGTGTAGAAGTATTATGATTTATTAGGTACATACTTATAAATCTTGAAATACAAAGTTGAAATGTTGGCGCCTACCTTACTTCACAACTTGTATAACAGGAACCTACTTAAACAATAAGTTATGATATAAATCCAGGTATAATAACAATTATAATTTTGAAAGTCATGCAAATTTATACTAAGTATCAACCGTTTCCCAAAAACAAGGACTTTAACATCGAGAACGAGGTTATTCGGAAACAATCGCTTAATAATTGAAAGTAAATATTGAATTTAAATATGTGTAAGTATTTATTTTGTCTGGATAAAATATTCGTGTGTAACTACTAGTTATATGGTATCGTTAGTCTTTTCCTGTTTACTATGGGTAGGGCACTCTGATAAAAGAAAGCTGGTGGTGATAATGATGTAATTTTAACAAAAAAATATAACAAGTTTAATCTGGAGTTGTTGCTGTAGGTTAAATAGGATTTTCTTTTGATAATTAGTTTCTAATGTTTTTACATACAAAACATCTACTAGCTCTAAATTCTTTGTATACTTACCTAGTTACCTAGGCAACAATTTTAAGCCAAAAAAACTAGTACCAACCGAACAGAAAACCACTAACTACCTCATTGGTGCGAGCCGGGGTTTAAAACCCGAAATAATAAGACTAGTCTTCTGCATACATACTCACGAGGTAAGCAGAGATCACGGATTTCCACTTGCTACGATCCTGTCACCCATAACTTCTTTCACTTTCATAACATTCCTCAGACACGCTCGCCGGTTTTCAGTTTTCAGTATTTCCCCGATCTGATCTGAAAGTCCGCCGAGGTTTACCCCTTCCAACGCTTCTACTTCTCCCTTATACACTCTCTTAGTTAGCCTTCTTTCACTCATTTTTTCCACGTGTCCAAACCATCTCAACATACCTTTCTCAATTTTTGACACTAAACATCTTTGTTCAGTCCACACTCTTTCAGACTCTTTTATTCCTTCAAAAGTTTTTTCATCGATTAGAAGTTTAAGAATATTTCATCACTTTTATATTCTGTAATTTATAAAAATAATATTACACTTACAACATATCTTTAGTAGGAAGTTTAAAATCTAAATATAGCTCTCATGTATGTATGTAGGTACCTACCTACTTATGTTACATGAACCCATAGCGAAAGTCTTTCTAATTACAAATCTGTTACCACCGACGATATCACTTGTAACTAATGCCCATTAAACAACTACATTCCTCATTTTCATCGCTTTTCATCGGTGTTCGGAATATCACCATCGTTACGTGACTTCACCGCTCAAATATGCAGCCGTGTTCATATATAAATTAAACAGTTTACTGCAATTTCATGTTTAAATCGTGAAATTCCTGAATGTGAATCATTTTCATGTACGTGTACTGGACACGACCGGTCGTCTGAAGGTTTTATGAAAATTCCATTTGACATTGGAAAATAATCCCTGAACTTGGCCAAGCAGTGCATTAGAGCGCATTGGGAATGAAGAAGCAATGTCAAATGCGTTCAAAGAAATAGGTTCTGTCTCATATATTTACGGTTTTTCATTTGACGGTGATGAGGGCATAGGTAATGATAATGACAACTGATATGCGGCTACAAAGAGACGAAATTAAAATAACAACGATACGTAACGATGAGTATGTACTTTTAAATTCTATGTATTTAATTACTAATATCTGGGTGACTCGAAAATGCGCGTTTTCCCAGAGATAAAACCTAGCTAGATCGATTTTTCGCCCCCGAAAACCCCCATATAGCAAATTTCATCGAAATCGTTAGAGCCGTTTCCGAGATCCCCGAAATATACATATATATATTCTTATTCTTATTCTTATTCTTATATATATATATATATATATATAAACACGAATTGCTCGTTTAAAGGTATTAGATAGATAGATAGATATTATTTATCTACTTACTAACTAGGTAACTAGTAACTAGTGCCCACGCCAATTACTGGGATTAGTTGCCAAGCGGACCCCAGGCTCCCATGAAAAATGCCGGGACAACACGAGGAAGATGATGATTATTTATCTACTTACAGATTTTAGTTTTACACCTGGAAAAATTAGTGCAAAAACGACCATTTTGCAGATGTTCACGATATGAATTGGAATCGATATGTAAATATGATAAGTTGATAACCGCCTGTTGGTTCAGGTTGGTGATAAAGTAAATAACTGGGTTATTTGTCGACTCAAGGTCGCACGTGTTTAGCTCGGTACGTGGCGTGCATATTGATGTGAGCATACCTATTTGTATTGTTGTATCCTCCGGCGGGCCGTGGTATAATAATATAATATTTAATAACATAATACACACTTTAAATACTGTTTTTTAATGAGATAAACGGGTGTGTGATGTCTTTTGTCGACAATAGCTAAAAAAAATTGTTTGTGTTACATTTTTGTATAAAATTGGCTAGGCTTTGTTGAATTTACTTAGATTAATAATTAATAATATTATAATTTTATATTAAAATTCTACTAATATTATGAATGAGAAAGTGTGTTTATTTTAATATTTATTAGATGTCTGTTTTCCTTTTCGTAAAACTACTATTTCGGTGTAAGTTCTAACTCCATCCATTAAGTATGAACATATATCTTGATCTAAAATTTTGACCATGCCGGGGGTCGAAACTCCCAAGATTTCCTCGAAAACCTTAAACCAAGTGTTAACTCAATAACCTGTAACTGTATAAGCTTGTACACTGAGCCCACGACAAACATGCGCACACGCAAGTCAACATTGCTTATCGGGCTATCTCTGTTGCCGGCGCAGGCGCAGCAAAGAGTTGTCTTATCGCCGGACAAACGTCGTGATTCCTTCAAACAGATGATAACTTTATTTTGGTCTTGAAAAGCTTGCTTTTGAAGGTGAACTAGATTAGAGAAAGCAAGACGTGTGTTGGTCAAAAAGGTTAGAGAAACGGGTGTCTTTCCTGTAGACATTACAATTATTTATTATAATAAGTTAATGATTTGTGTCCATTTTGCCTAGGCATAATAAAGCTTTTAAGAAATGGAAGGTTTCATCTTTACTATACCTACCTTCAAGGGTCTAATAAGGGTCTCTAATAGCTTCACAAAGAGATATGTCTCTATATGTAGAACAATTAAACTTCTGTGGCGACCAACTGGGAGACGTCCGGTCGGAAGGCCTAAGTAGCGATAGTTCGACGAGGTCCAGAAAGACCTGTGCGATATCCAAGCGGCTGAATGGTGTCTGATCGCACAGGATAGGAGCGAACGGCGAGATCTAGTGTCGGAGGCCAAGATCTACTTGTCGCTGGTCTTGATCGCTGAGCCAGCGAAGTAAGCAAGTAAGATACTTTAGAATGTAGAGATATATCTATACTTAGAAAATAATTCCTGTACGGATATGATGGTCGTTTATGTCTACGTGACAGCGTGATTAAACGATGTCCGTCACTTTTTATCCCGCGCAGTTGAAAAGTGACAGCGATCCATAATACGTGCAGGCGGACCAGATTATTTTAGAGCGTTGTTTCATTAGTTACTTTTGATGCTGACTGTTCACTAATAGCACGTCCTGCTGACTTGTTTACTCTGTATTCAGCTCCATTTCTAGATGTACTTCGTGACCGCATAAAATACAAATGGAATCGAATTTAAATAAACATTTAACCAGTCCGTGTGACAGAAAAAAGGTTATTGATGAACAATAACTGACAATGGATAAAAACTGAGATGTCGACCATTCGATGTAAATTTATATCAACTGCATGGTTACCACGGTTACTTTGTATTGGGGGAGCGTTTGGGTGGGCGAGTTACTTGCTAATATCATTCTAGTAACTTGCCTGGAAAGAGAACCTGTCGAATATAACTCCCGTTGCGTCAAATACCTCAACGCTCGATTTTTTTTTGCCTTTGGCACTCGCAGAAATTTTCCTTGGATTGGAAGTCTTCAACCCTTTTTGTCTTGGCTAACTTCGCTTACATAATACATATGTATTTTCTAACTAAGAGCATTATTTTTCTCTATCACGTGCATTTCTGCTTTTTTACGCTGTCACAGAAATAGAAATATTTCTTCTTCCCCACATGGCCAAATACACTTGTAAATAATTATAAGCGTAGCACGAGTATAAGCGACCACTTCAAGTATTGTTTTTAAAAATATCATTATAACCTAGCAGTTATTTAAAATACCGGTATGCTCTTAGTAAATTTTGTTTCGTCCTCAAAATAGTACAAACCTATAAATAAATCTTGGACCGATCACTCTACTTTACTCGTATGGGGAAACATCGATAATTGAGTTGCCCCCCTAGACTCCAATGTCTGATTATTGCTACACTGCCAGTTACTAAAACCTTTGCAAGTGAGTCTGAACTCTGAAGGCAGCACAGCTACCTGCTACTACGGCAGAACTATATTTCACCCGAGTTTTTCTACCCGGGTTAGAAAGACGTACGGCGCCTGTCCACAGTGTCCACGCAGGACTTAAACATGTTGCTTTAGGTCCTTGTTTCTTTAGAACCGAGTATTTCCGTTTCGAACTTGAGGAAACCACTGTAAGTAAAATAATGTAGGTATATGTGCAAGGGCAGACTCTACTCAAAAACTTAAAAAGGTCTTAAAACCTTTTTAGTGACCTTTTTTAGGGACCTTTTTAGTGAGTTGGGTCGATAAAACAAAAAATCGGTAAGCAATGGAATTAAGTGGAGACTGATTCAGATTCCACAACTTGTTACAGTTTTGACCTTATTTTGATACGACCTTTGAAGATCGCTCACGGTGATTGGTGCATGCGTGACGGGAAAGTGCGTGATATGTGCGCCAATCACCAAGACGAAGACGATATCACACTTTAAAGTCTTTAAACTCTCGCGTTTTGTAAACATATTTCATCACACACACGGGTCTACCACGGAGGGTAAGTACCACATATGGCGGTCGCGATAGACCCGTTTGTGTGATTAAATACGAATACGATAGTCAAGATCGTATCAAAACAAGTTCAAAATCATAACTAATTGTGAAATTAGAATCGACCTCGTAATGGGAGTATAAACTACAGTAGATCTAAAACTTTAACTCTTAAACTTTATTTAACAAAACTATTCAACCGTTGAAAGTTTATAGACATTGTAGAAGAGGGTACGTAATTTATAGATTTAGGCTTTTGAATTACTTTTCTGTTTGAGCTGTACCTAATAACTTAACGATTGAAATGCTGAAAAACCATAAAAAAGTAATAATAAAGTTTTAACAAAAGGCTATAAAAATATTTATACATACGAGTACTTACTTATACAATAGAGACAAGTAGCGACATCGATCGTCAAAGCAGGTTACTTACTGTAACTCCTAACACCATTACCTGACTTGTGTAAGAGTTCTTGAAAGGTATTTTGTAAGTATACAGAATACAATCGTATTTATTTGGTATATAAAAACAAGGTATATACTCGTTGACTGTCGATGATGATGTAACATTGCCAATAGTTTATTATCATTGTTCAAGTATCATAACTGTAATATCGCCACTCGTCATGTCTAGACCTATTAGCATCTAGATAGTAATCTGTATTAAACAGGCCAACGAGTTATCTAAATTATCTAATAGATGTCTCGTCCGATAAATAGAACTGTTGAGTTTAATTAAAGACATTGAAGTAAAGAATTTTCTAGCTAGGTATATGTGTATGTTATCTCTTATTATGTCAACCATCAATGGACACTTAACTACACCCGCGAGCAAAGAAACGGAATCACTACACACGTATGGGTTCTCCGCTCAATAAGTTTTCAAATGTTCACACTATCCTGAAGAAAATTATATAGAATGAAAGCTGATAATATGATAAATTATAACCTATCAAAGAACACCACATTTTTAGGGTTCCGTACCCAAAGGGTAAAAAACGGGACCCTATTACTAAGACTTCACTGTCCGTCCGTCCGTCCGTCTGTCACCAGGCTGTATCTCATGAACCGCGATAGTTGAAATTTTCACAAATGATGTATCTCTGTTGCCGCTATAACAACAAATATTAAAAATAAAATAAAATAATTATTTAAGGGGGGCTCCCATACAACAAACACGATTTTTTTGCTCTATTTTTTGTTGATGGTGCGGAACCCTCCGTGCGCGAGTCCGACTCGCACTTGGCCGGTTTTATTTGTTTCAGGTTTGCTGGCTGAAAAAATAGCTGTTTTCTAAGAATAGTCAAAAAACACTTGAATAAGTTTACAACTTTTTAAAAATAAATTTTCTTTTCGCATAACTGCTGATAGTGCATACAGGTAATTTTCGCTTGGCATACTGCAGTGTGCGAGGCAGTTATGGCAATTGATGGCAATTGTCCTGAGCTATAGTTAGACCTGTACTATTCTCAAACTAACCAGAGGGGCTACCGCTAAAACCGAAATTCGCAAATTGCGGGGATCGTTCTCTTTTACTCCAATGAAGGCGTAATTAGAGTGACAGAGAAAAATGCCCGCAATTTCCGAACTTCGATTTTCGCGGTTATAGCCCAGTTTGAGTTGAGCAGTCTTTATTTATATATTTATTTATTATTTATAAGACCTTTAGTTTTTTAACAATAGGCTAATTTATAAACAGAATAAAGGTGACATTCGGATTGCGACTGCAGAAGCTTTACTGCAGCAACGCTACTGCTACAGCGTTAATGCAGGCGGTGTCCACATGTTGTCAATTTAATGTTGCCATTAAGGATGACTCACGCTAGACCCGGCAGTGCCCTACCCGAGGCGTCCGACATGTCATTTTCTATGACGGCTGATCGGTGATCACGTGGTGCTTTCCATAGAAAACAAAGCGCCGGAAGCTGTGGCCCGGCCCCAGCCCGGTCTAGCGTGTCATCCTTTAATTAAAACGTTTAATCCTTCACTTATAAAGAAGATTAACGCAAATTCATTTTAGAAATACAGTGTAGGTAATAACGCTTATATTGCAGAATAGGGAACTATCTATCCACCAAATTTTATCGAAATCTGACAAAAAAGTAAATCGACAACCAATAAAAACAGTCCTCTTACTTATGTACTAAATTCATAGTAAATTCGTTTTGATATTTCATAAAAGAGTTGCTCATTTGACTCGTTTTAAAACAACATTACATATTATATACTAGAACAAATTAAATTATTTTCGGAAAATAATCCTCGGTGGCCGAGAGGTAACAGGCACCTGCCGCGATAGCAGAGGATGCTGGTTCGATTCCAGCCTGGGGCACTAGAGGCTTGGGTCACTTTTTCTGAGTACCTATATGACATTTATTTCAGTTAACATACATATCTAATACCTTTAAACGAGCAATTCTTGTTTATTTATATATTTATTTATTTATTTATATATATATATATAGGTATATATTTCGGGGATCTCGGAAACGGCTCTAACGATTTCCATGAAATTTACTATATGGGGATTTTTGGGGGCGAAAAATCGATCTAGCTAGGTCTTATCTCTGGGAAAACGCGCATTTTCGAGTTTTTATATGTTTTCCGAGCGAAGCTCGGTCACCCAGATATTTATGTTTAATCAGGGTTCATCTTTTACTGGATTTACGTATCGTAACTATGTAACACATGTTAGTGAATAGTAGAAGTAAATTAGATATCTAGTGGCGTGTGGTTACTATTAACAAGTGACTACGCTTATGTAATACTAGGTTCTAATTGAATAGGTACTTTGTTTAACTACATGTAGTTAACAAATTGCTCTGAAGTGTATAGTAGGGTAGAATGGGGCATGGTGAGAAGAATTAAGTTTTGTTTAGTATTAAGTTTCTCCTAATTTACTTATATTTAAGTTATTAAGAAAATATAAACGTTTAAAAAAGGCACAAAAAAAATTTTTTGGATTTTGATTTTACAGAAATATGTTTTCAAGTGATTAAAATCGCAGAGATAATAGACATTTTATATAGAAAATATAGGGGTCTCGTTGTTAGTTTTAAGTCATACTGGTTATGTATTGTTTGTCATATTACCATTAGTCATAAAAGTGAAACCGTTAACATTTCAGGATTTTCGTTAGGTTATCCTATAGGTAGATAGGATAGGTTAGGTTAGGTTTATTTTCAGGCAATCCTGAAAAGTGACACGTTTCCTGAACGAAAATGCGGGCAAACAATACATTATGGCTTGAAACTATTTGGGAAACAATAGAGACCCAGAAAATATACGTTGCGTAGCTCTGCCCGATTAAGATAATATATATACGTAAGTATAAAATTGTGTTGTTTTATTCCAATAACCGTTTTTTACTGGCCACTTTTTCAGCTATATTGAATGCCATCTGTCTTAGACGTCTAATTTAAATTTGACAAATCACCGACCGGTGTCCTCCTTGAGATGTGCAAAAGTCATATGGCGAAACATCAAAATCGGAAGAGCCAGCTGTCGCAGCCGTGGCTCTTGACTTAATTATGCTGACAGTTGGCTGGAGATCTTTAAATGTCAGTTTTTGTTGGGATTTTTTGCCAAAAGTGGCCAGTGGACGGACTACTTGGCCACCTGATAGGAAATGGACACTTATCACCTTCTTTGGACCTTATCACATTTACTTGGGGTCGGCCTTCCCTGTCCTTTTTTTCCACTCTTCACGATTTAGGTAGTGCCATCTTTGGGTCTTAACTTTAAAGGTTTCTGGGTGCGTAGACAAGATGCCAACCGTTAACGCTCCGTAGCGAATGACACGCAACTGTCTCTGTCGCATAGGTATATGGAAGAGTGAAAGATAAAAGATTAACGCTAGGTACGCTACGGAGCGTGAACGATTGGGATCTTGTCTTTGAACCCTGAGGGCCTACCGCGAACCACGTTCGATGTGTTGCCTCACTGTCACACTTACGTACGAATTTACAAGTGCGACAGAGAGGAAACACGTCGAACGTGGTTCGTGGCCCTCTGGTCTCTTTGGACCGTCGTCCACCAGGTGGGAGGGGGGAGTCTTCACGAGGGCCCCGGTAAATCCAGAGCTACTGTTGACTACGTGGTCGTCTGGTCGTCTTTGAATATGTCAGTGTGACAAGGTACGAAATGGAACGGTACTTAAATTCTTTGACCGAACTTATTTATCAATATCAAGGAGAATAGAATGTCATCGCCATTCGCCGGCATCAACGATGCAGTGACGCTTTATTTATATTTTTTGGTACAAAAAGAACTCTGAATCACGAAACATTTTTAGGGTTCCGTACCCAAAGGGTAAAAACGGGACCCTATTACTAAGACTCCGCTGTCCGTCCGTCCATCCGTCCGTCCGTCTGTCACCAGGCTGTATCTCACGAACCGTGATAGCTAGACAGTTGAAATTTTCACAGATGATGTATTTCTGTTGCCGCTATAACAACAAATACTAAAAACAGAATAAAATAAAGATTTAAGTGGGGCTCCCATACAACAAACGTGATTTTTGACCGAAGTTAAGCAACGTCGGGCGGGGTCAGTACTTGGATGGGTGACCGTTTTTTTGCTTGTTTTTTTTGCTTGTTTTGCTCTATTTTTTGTTGATGGTGCGGAACCCTCCGTGCGCGAGTCCGACTCGCACTTGGCCGGTTTTTTAACTTTAAAATAAGCGAACAATACAACTTATTCAAATGGCGACCTTTTCTGACCTTTATATCATTGTTCGACCTCGTTATTTAGACTAAAGTACATTTGTATCGCAAAAACTGACTTAGTATACGTTGCTACTGTGTCACTACCTATGTCATTATATTTTACAAATTCAACTTTGCAGTCCTTTATTTATAATTAGACCTTTATTTCAAAGCGTATAAAGTCTAAATTACATGTATTTGTGTGTTTCGACTTAAGTACAATAGTATAATGATAGGTATTATTAAATTTGGCTCCAATCGTAATGAGAATGAGTTAAAATAATGAACGCACGAAATTAGAACTTGAAATTGACCGTTTTTATAACGTGTTAGCTACATCCTCATGTACTTAGTTTATAATGGACTTTATTTCGTCGACATAAGAGTGGTCTTAAGATTCTTAAGAACGTTTGACGTGACACGTTGTTTTCTTTGAAGTGTTTTTTAGATGAGAATTAGACTGTTTTTGTTGCGTGGGTGAGAATAATTTGCTCGTACGAGTTTTGAAGTACGTCCCACATATACTTTACGTTACGTCTAGTACTTAAGTATCAAGTATCAGATACTTTATGTTTATCTAATAATTAAAAGCGAATATAAGTGTTTAAATTGCGATATGACTAAAACCCACTCGAAGTGTTTCTTATGGTTTTGTAAGAATAAGGAACTGACATTGAATCCAATTTTACATACTTACGAAACACGAAACTTTCTGTATATTTCTTTGCATTACAATTTCTAACAACGATACTAGTACCAGACATAGATAATTAGATATAATGTGATATTACTTGAGTGTCCATGAAAACTATGCCAAGCTAACGTTTGTATGAGAGCGGCTTTTTGGTGGCGGGTTTGTGTGACTCTTAAGTACTTGCTAATAGAACTATACAATTATGTAAGTATCATACATACATACATATAAATATTTTATAAAGAGTAGCAGAGCCGCCATATAGCTATTATTGTATCACATAATTATGTTATCCTTGTAACATCCGTCGTTTAATAGGTCTGTCATCAATCATTGTTATTTTTATGAGTTTCGTTTTGCCGCCGTGATTATATTCAACAAACATTTTGAAATTAATAATAAAGCGCCCATTCGGAAGCGGGAAGGCTACGCCAGCATTACTGCAGCGATCATCATCATCATCATTGGCCTTTGCGTTTATTGCAGACGATTTATGGTGTAACACCGGATAAACACCGCTTTTGGTGGCTGAATAGACCGATGCGAGGCAGACGTGTATACCACAGGCCTGACAAGAGAGATTTGCGGGAAACGACACTGAGACTGCAGCAATATGCAGTGCGATATTAAATACCGACCGCATTGCTGCCGCAAATGTCAAACATAGGTACAATATGTAGAATACAATACAAATTTAGTACTCTTTATTGCACACCTCAACAAAAGAAAACGATACAAAAAAAAAAAGGAACACAAGCAGAGGTAAACAACCGCGGTCTTATCGCTAAAAAGCGATCTCTTTCAGACAACCTTCCGGCAGCAACTAATACGATTTTGATATTTGCGGCAGTATATTTCAGTAATCAGATCAGGTCTTAGCCTCCTTAGTTCTTACTTTTTTTTAACCAAGCTCTTATAGGTATTAGATATTTAAGAAGTTATCCAATAACTATTTGATTCATTCACAGTTTTAGCAAATGGTGTACCGATTCTAATTTGGTCAACGATGAAACCTGTTAACATTTTTTACATAAATTTTGGGGGTTCCCCATACTTAGAACTTAAACTCAAAATTTTTTTTTTCATCAAACCCATACGTGCGGGCTATCTATGGATAGGTCTTCAAAAACTATATTGAGGTTTCTAATATCATTTTTTTTTAAACTGAATAGTTTGCGCGAGAGACACTTCCAAAGTGGTAAAATGTGTGAAGTTACAGGGGGGGGGGGGGGGGGGGTAAAACTAATAAGATAATGATAAATCTAAAAAAAATATATGATGTACATTACCATGCAAACTTCCACCGAAAATTGGTTTGAACGAGATCTAGTAAGTAGTTTTTTTTTAATACGTCATAAATCCCCTAAATACATGAAAAAAATATATGATGTACATTACTATGCAAACTTCCACCGAAAATTGGTTTGAACGAGATCTAGTAAGTAGTTTTTTTTTAATACGTCATAAATCCCCTAAATACGGAACCCTTCATGGGCGAGTCCGACTCGCACTTGGCCGCTTTTTTCATTAAGGGGAGGAAGCCTCCGTAGCGTAGCTCCATAAAAAATTATATATATTTATAGAATATTTTGTACGCTCAGCCAAATTCTGATACCGCACGGTCGTTGTGGTAATCCTTTGGTTCCCCTCGGTTCGGTAGTGGACATCTTCCGACAAAATGAGGTTCAATTTCTCATACAAAAACGACTGCTTCAAATAAACATCGATATTAACTTACAATGTTCCATACATACAGCTAAGTCAACATACAAATGATACTCTTCCGATGTGAAAACTGGCTTAGCAGCCTGTTCCGAGCGAGATAGCTTAATACAATATTATCAAGTCAAAAAGAAACGAATACATTCGATTTTCACTTATCGAAAAACATCTTAAGACTACTTCGGGCGTTAAGCAAATATGAACTTTATATTAAAGTCCCAAGGTTGGGTTTTTATTGAAGGAAACATGGAGTTAATAGGTTGGCAAGTTAGCTTTGGCAGCAAGCAACTCGAATAACCGGTCGTGTTTGGAGGCTTGTCCCTGGTCAAACAGGGTCATCACCGCGTTGTTTTTTGACTTGAAATTGTTTTTTACAAATTGGATTATATGCAGGGATGCGATGAAAGTTTAATATTATAAACGTGTAGAAATAACTTTAATTGGCGTTTGATATTTGCATGTTTTTTTGGGTTTTATTTTATGGTCATTATCGTCGTAATAAAAAAGGGATGAATCATAATCAGGCCGTATAGTTTATTCCTACAACTAAGTCTTATTTTAAGACACAAATAAAAAAATATGATTCAAAAAGTACAGTCACCCGCATTACCCGCAATAATATTTTGCACACCAAATTAATAAGATAATGTCAAAGGGCCTACCAGGCGGGAGCGGCCACCCACACACGAAACATCGAAAGACGTTATCTGCCTCTCTATCGCTCTTGCATACTCGATCGACAGAAAGGCAGAAAAAGGCAGGTCAATTCGAATTTTAGTTATTCAATCTGTTTCCGTTATGAAGTGACGTTTTTGGTTGAAGAAATTGGCCTGTTCCTATTTCGCTGTATGGCCTACTGTCTTATTTTTGTGAAAGATATTATTAAATACATCTCCAATCTACATCCTGTATCTGTTTATGATATATGCTCTGCCTTTTACGATGTATGAATACGAAACATAATTATCATCAAGTGTTTTTACTTTGTGTATTTGTAAGTGGTAACATTGTATTTATTTAGGACATGGTTGGAGGTTTCCACGATGAGTCAAGTTGTCCACAAAACTTTGACCTGATGTTTATCTAAGGATAAGGTCATGGAAAGGTAGTACTTGTAGGCATTTATTTTAATATCGAATTGTTTTTTTATTTTTATTTAATACATTTCAAACACGATCGTCAACCCTAGCAAGTTGTTTTGCCACCGCCTTACGCGTTTTTTTCTGTCCGGCATACATTATGGACATTACCATAATACTTGTACATGTACGCGTGACTTACATCACCAAATTATAGCTTTTTGTTTCTATTTCTGTTAAAGGAAAACTGATAATTGGCGCAGAATACAGAGCGGAGAACTTTTTAAATTACTCTCTTCGCTCGTGGTTCTTTGTTGAAGTCTTTCGCTTGCTAGAGATCACTATTAGCACGAAGAGAACAGCAACATTGCTTTGCGCCTTGAACATAATTGCTTGTATTGTTTTTTTTATGCTTGTATTGAATTGTATAACTTTGTCGTTATCGTCAATAAGACGCTAACTACATAAAGCTTCCATCTTAAAGGCCGCCAACACACTTGCAACCCCTCTGGTGTTACCTTGCTAAATACTTGTAAAATCCAGTCGGAATAAACGGACAATTGACTTTTTCAACCAAAAGGTAGGTACCACTTTGTTTGGTTGCCGATAAGGTTGATTTCAAATAAAAGGTATAGTTACCTATATGGAAATAGCGCTTTATTGATTACCTATAATAAGTACCCTTTTGGTTGAGAACAATATATAGGTAACTGATTTCATTATTCACTCCACCGTTCCTTGTTATAAGGCAGTATATTTATTGTTATAGCATTTCCGCTTTCCGCTGCCGTGTTCGCTTCCGCTCCGTCGAGGTCGGGCTTCATTCTATATTTTATTAACAATATTAAATACGAACAAACAACAAACATAACCTTAACTCTGTTTTTATTTCTATGATTACTTTCTGTACGGATATGAATGATATGATGGTCGTTCTTGTTCTACGTGACAGCGTGATAAAACGGTATCCGTCACTTTCTATCCTGCGGTGTTAATAAGTGACAGTTATTTTATCACGGGTATAAAGCCATCCATAATACGTCTGCTGCCCGCAACTTCTAGGCCAATCAAATTAATTTTTTTCGAAGAATTAATTGCACACCCCCTGGGATCGAGCAAACTCGAATTACGCGCATTTAAGATTAAGTAAATAAAATTAAAACGATTTCAGCGTGCTGGGAATTAATTCCTCAAAACGCTATTTTTGAATCTATGGAATTATGGTTTTCGTGATAAAAGGTAAGTAGGCTGATTTTTATTTTGATGTCAAATTTTTGCTGGAGTTTTTGGATATTATTTGGCTGGTCGTGCTGGGAAAATTTTACGTTGAGATAAGAAAATACTGGTTATGAAAATAGGTAATATGATGAAGTTGCGCTTATACTTTACAAAATAGGGAAATCTATCTATCCACAAAATTTTATCGAAATCTATTGATAAAAAAACGCCAACATAAATTTCCCATACAAGTATAAAACTAACTCAAATTGGCGAGTTCTATTACTTCTATCGCGTATATATACCCAAATGAATTTCATCTTTATTGATGAAGCGGTTTAAAACAAACGGACGTCACATAAATTTAAATATTTGTAGGGATATCCTCCTAAGGCCCTATTCAGTTCAGGAACAGACTCGCTTTTGCTTTGTTTCGTTCAATTTTCAAACAACGCAAAATCAACTCTATTTCCTACAATTTACTTCCCTTCTTCCCACTTTCCGGTTTTGCACCGACTTTGAAGTAACAAAGTGTCCAAATGTCACTATTGAACATCAGATTTTCATAATATGATGGACAAAAGCTATCACTATATGTACTATCTTTCCTCATCACAACTATCTCCCTTGACCAATTTTTACGTACCAACTTATAATAGCGTCGGCAGGCAAAGGGTTAACTACGTCCATCTAACTTATCCAGTTACTTTAACTAGATTAGTTGCGAAAGAACCGTTGTCTGAAGGCTCCGAGTTTTGATTGAGTCCGCCAACTTGCACGAAACTACAAATTGTGTAGCGAGTTTGTAACTGCGGAAAAGGTGAAATCATGAAATGTATTAGGTATTGAGAAATTGCTTTATTAGGATTTTGTTAGGAAAATGGCGTAAACTAGCACAAAAACAGAAATGTGAAGCCCAATGTTATCGCCATTCGTAAAATACTAAAGTAGGTTTCCTCCCGCGGCCGCTTCGGCTGTGGTTTTCCCGTGGGTCTACAGTGTCTACAGTATGGGGCTTCTTCAAAAAAGGAGTGTACAGGTTTTTAAAAGGTCGGCAACGCGCATGTAACACCTCTGGAGTTGCAGGCGTCCATAGGCTACGGTGACTGCTTACAATCAGGCCGTATGCTTGTTTGCCACCGATGTGGTATTAAGAAAAAAGTAGGTACCTACAGGTATTTCCTTTAAGCTACTATAGCTACAGAACCGGGATAATAAGTAAATGTTGAAAATAATAATTTTAAATAACCCATTTTATTTTCGACAACACTCGTCGCCAAAGACGCCAAAGGTCAAAATATGCCTCCCTCGCTACACCGGGCCGGGGCCGGGCCCGAGCTTCCAGCGCTGCGTTTTCTATGGATAGCACCACGTGATCACCGATCAGCCGTCATAGAAAATGACGTGTCGATCGCCACGGCCCGGTCTAGCGTGAGTCATCTATTTATATTTTATATCTTTCCCTATCCTGAAAAATCAATTCGCCGTAAACGAAGTCGACTGTACAAGATTGCGCCAAGTACACTCGAAGTAACAATGTGGCTTGTTAACCCTCTACACGCCGAGGGCCCTCATCCACCTTTCGGAGGCATTCGCCCGAAATTGGGATTGGCCTTTGGCACCCTACTGACAGGATATTGGGTATTTTATAGCAAAAGAACTACTGTTGCAATAATGCTGATAGGTTAATCATTTGATATTTAATACCAGTCGCTTTACGGTGACGAAAAACACCGTGAGGAAACCGGACTAATCCCAATAAGGCCTAGTTTACCCTATGGGTTGGAAGGTCAGATGGCAGTCGCTTTCATAACATGCCGGGCAAAATGCCGGGACAACGCGAAGAGGATGATGAGGTATAATCTGAATTCGAACCATTCTCTTCCATTCTGATCCATTTATTTTCTTGCTGAACCCACGGATTGGAATCAACGCGGCGTCTTCAGCTTACGTAAGTAACGCCATGGACCTTTGTTTAGGCTACCCAGCCACCAGTGCCTAGAGGTAGTCCCTGGGCCATCCACCTAACCTTGCCGAGTCACCGCGTCAGCCAAACCATGTGGCATATCTGAAGGTTGTCTTCCTACTCGTACTTGCGACTAGGAGCCGAAGTGGTCGCCAAAAGGATCATCATCATCATCAGAGGTAGTTAAAACAAACATAAAAGTGAATCTCCTTTAAACCTTAAAACATAATTATGATTAAACTAGCTGTTGCCCGCGACTTCGTACGCGTGGATTTGTATATTGGTGGTTATATATTCTACATTAGCTTAGAACATTGTGCAGCAAGAGATTGCGGTAGGACGGTTAATCATTTGTTAATTATTAATATTATACAACGAATGAGACTTTGTCTTTCACAACCTACGAAGTTTCAAGCCCCTAACTGAATAAAATTGTCCTCGTTATAATCCCTCTAAACCCCCTTAGAAGATTTTCATGTCCTCTATTTAATAAAACCTACTACCTAACTACCTATTTACAAAGTTTGAAGTTCCTAGCTTTAAATAAAATTTGAACCCTATACAAACTTTCAACCCCTTTTTAATCATTTTAGGGGATGATTTTTTAAAAGCTGAAATTATTTTTCTTGTATTCTAATAATATGCCTTTATACAACGATTCAAGTCCCGCACTCAAAAAAATGTTTGGCCTCCAAACAAATTTTCAACCCCTTTTTCACCACCTCGGGGGATGAATTATCAAAATCTCTGAAATTAGTTTTCTTCTCTTTTGACAAAATACATTTTTACGAAGTTTCAAGTTTGTAGCTTTAAATAAAATTTAAACCCTATACAAACTTTCACCCTGTTTTAACCCTGTTAGGGGATGAATTTTACAAAACGCTAAAATAACTTTTCCTGTCTTCTAATAATATCCCAAAATAGAAAGATTCAAGTCGCGCATTCGAAAAAATGTTTGATATCCATACAAACTTCCAACCCCTTTTTCACCACCTTAGGGGATGAATTTTCAAAAACGCTGAAATTAGTTTTCTTGTATCTTAATTTAATACCTTTTTACAAAGTTTCAAGTTCCATGCTTAAAATAAAATTTGCACCCTAAGACGAAGTTTCATCCTCTTTTAGGGGTTGAATTTCCAAAAACGTAGCAATTACTTTTTTTTGTAATCGGCTATTATGCCTTTCTAAGAAGTTTCAAAGCATTTGTAATGGATTAAAACTTTCAACCCCTTTTTAACCCTGTTGGGGGATGAATTTTACAAAACGCTGAAATTATTTTTCCTGTATTTTAATAATATCCCGAAATACAAAGATTCAAGTCCCACGTTCGAAAAAATGTTTGATATCCATACAAACTTTCAACCCCTTTTTCACCACCTTAGGGGATGAATTTTCAAAAACGCTGAAATTAGTTTTCTTGTATCTTAATTTAATACCTTTTTACAAAGTTTCAAGTTCCATGCTTAAAATAAAATTTGCACCCTAAGACGAAGTTTCATCCTCTTTTAGGGGTTGAATTTCCAAAAACGTAGCAATTACTTTTTTTTGTAATCGGCTATTATGCCTTTCTAAGAAGTTTCAAAGCATTTGTAATGGATTAAAACTTTCAACCCCTTTTTAACCCTGTTGGGGGATGAATTTTACAAAACGCTGAAATTATTTTTCCTGTATTTTAATAATATCCCGAAATACAAAGATTCAAGTCCCACGTTCGAAAAAATGTTTGATATCCATACAAACTTTCAACCCCCTTTTTACCACCTTAGGAGATGATAATTCAAAAACGCTGAAATTAGTTTTCTTGTATTTTAATAACATATATTTTTACGAAGTTTCAAGTTCTTAATTTAAAATAAAATTTGAACTCCATACAAACTTTCAACCCCCTTTTAAATGAGGGGATGAATTTTACAAAACGCTGAAATAACCTTTCCTGTCTTCTAATAATATCCTCAAATACAAAGATTCAAGTCCCGCACTCTCAAAAATATCTGATCTCCGTACAAAATTTCAACCCCGTTTTTACCACCTCGGGGGATGAAGTTTTAAAAACGCTGAAATTAGTTTTCTTGTTTTTTTTTAATTTAATACCTTTTTACGAAGTTTTAAGGTCCTAGCTTAAAATAAAATTTGCACCCCAGGTCAAAGTTTCATCCCCTTTTTTACCCCCTTAGGGGTTGAATTACCTAAAACGTCGCAATTCCTGTTTTTTGTCATCGGCTATTATGTCTTTCTAAGAAGTTTCAAAGCATTTGTAATGGATTCAAACTTTCAACCCCTTTTTAACCCTGTTAGGGGATGAATTTTCAAAAACGCTGAAATTACTTTTCCCGTCTTATAATAATATCCCCATATACAAAGTTTCAAGTCCAACACTCACAAAAATATTTGATCTCCATACAAACTTTCAACCCCTTTTCACCACCTTGGGGGATGAATTTTCAAAAACGCTGAAATTACTTTTCCCGTCTTATAATAATATCCCCATATACAAAGTTTCAAGTCCAACACTCACAAAAATATTTGATCTCCATACAAACTTTCAACCCCTTTTTCACCACCTTGGGGGATGAATTTTCAAAAACGCTGAAATTACTTTTCCCGTCTTATAATAATATCCCCATATACAAAGTTTCAAGTCCAACACTCACAAAAATATTTGATCTCCATACAAACTTTCAACCCCTTTTCACCACCTTGGGGGATGAATTTTCAAAAACGCTGAAATTACTTTTCCCGTCTTATAATAATATCCCCATATACAAAGTTTCAAGTCCAACACTCACAAAAATATTTGATCTCCATACAAACTTTCAACCCCTTTTTCACCACCTTGGGGGATGAATTTTCAAAAACGCTGAAATTACTTTTCCCGTCTTATAATAATATCCCCATATACAAAGTTTCAAGTCCAACACTCACAAAAATATTTGATCTCCATACAAACTTTCAACCCCTTATTCACCACCTTGGAGGATGAATTTTCGAAAACGCAGAAATTAGTTTTCTTGTTTTTTAATTTAATACCTTTTTACGAAGTTTCAAGGTCCTAGCTTAAAATAAAATTTGCACCCCAGGACAAAGTTTCATCCCCTTTTTACCCCCTTAGGGGTTGAATTACCTAAAACGTCGCAATTCCTTTTTTTTTGTCATCGGCTATTATGTCTTTCTAAGAAGTTTCAAAGCATTTGTAATGGATTCAAACTTTCAACCCCTTTTTAACCCTGTTAGGGGATGAATTTTCAAAAACGCTGAAATTACTTTTCCCGTCTTATAATAATATCCCCATATACAAAGTTTCAAGTCCAACACTCACAAAAATATTTGATCTCCATACAAACTTTCAACCCCTTTTTCACCACCTTGGGGGATGAATTTTCGAAAACGCAGAAATTAGTTTTCTTGTTTTTTAATATAGTACATTTTTACAAAGTTTCAAATTCCTAGCTTAAAATAAAACTTGCACCCCATACAACCTTTCATCCCCTTTTTAACCCCCTTAGGGGTTGAATTTTTCAAAATCGCTTCTTATCTCTTGTACACTTTATAAATTCAACCTAGTGTGCAAATTTCAACTTTCTAGCTTTTGTAGTTTCGGCTCTGCGTTGATGAATCAGTCAGTCAGTCAGTCAGTCAGTCAGTCAGTCAGGACACTTGCATTTATATATATATAATAATAATAATAATATATATAGATAACGCATATTAAGCTGCTTATCTAAACAGCAATTTTATTCACCTGTACTAAAGGCTCGTCTCAAAAACCTCGCATCCGTGCTTTAAAAAGAAACAGCTTATCCTTCTGGTTGGACCGGTTTCTGTCTCTGTCTGACACTAAGTTGAGAGAGCGGGACGGGGAATACCGGTTGGGACTGTTGGGAGTTAACAGGCTTTCAGAAATGGGGTCCCGCGGGCATTTGAAATTAAGAGTTTAAAATAGGGAAAAGTACCCAACATAAATTGTCCTCCGGTGCGCCACTTGCACCATTCCATTAACCCGGGGTTAAGCGGTTAAACCGTTAACCCAGTGTCAAATTGTACTGGTAACCATGGTAACTCCAGGTTTAACCGATTAATCCCGGGTTAGGGTAATGGTGCAAGTGGCGCTAAGAGAGTTTTGTTCGAGCAAATTTGCTATATAATGTTTGATTATGTATGAAAACATGAAAAATAATGAGCTCATGTTTTGTTTAATCGGCTCAAATTCATAATTATTTTTCCTAAAAAAGCACCCTTCAAAGTTTCCATCATAAAAAAACGAATAAAAGTTAAAATAAAAACTAAAAGAAGACAAAAAGTCAACACAAAATTTTTATCCTCATCAAGTAATTTAAGAAGGATTTTTTTATGATATAGGAGGCAAACGAGTAGGCGAATCGCCTGATGGTAAGCAATTACCGTCACCCATGAACACCTGCAACACCAGAGATTTAAATATATTTTTTTATGGATGAAGGTGACGTAAAGATTGTATATCCATTCATTTCACTATCGATCTATAATATAGATCGATAGTACCTAGTATAGTAGTATAGATTCTTTATATTCACAGATATTTGCTGGGTTTCATATCGAAAACCATAAAAATATATCACCATTGCACAAGAGAAAACCTTTTTCCTTCGGGAAAGCTAACCATATATCATTCCACATAATTATGACATGATAAAATCTTTGTTAATATTCATTAAGACCCTTTTATATCGCGCAGTCACGGAACCCAACGCATTTCGGCCCTTATTTACGATAAGTGTACGTCTGAGATACGATAACTACGGCAGTGCGTACGCCCCGGCTCCCAAACCTTCATAATTAACAGTTTTTGTGTAGAACTACCCCTGAATTTAATACGTGAGGACACCCTATACGGTGTTTTTGGGCCGATTTTCATAATGTTGTAGAGTCCTTTTGATTCAGATTTCGATAAAATTTGTTGTACAGTCGCCATCACATATATCGCAGCAGCCAAGGTGTTCACAATATCAAAGTTCAAAGTTTTATTGTATATAAGAATCAGGTTACATTGGAGGTCTAAAATACAATTACTTACACATTCGTTACACTCTTACACTGAGACTTTACCTTTTCAGGTGTACATACATTTGCAACACATATATTTATATATTACCTAAATACTACAACGATCTAACGCCCTGACAATAGAGGCGTGTTCAGATATTTGTAAGCGCGTAGTAGGCCGCTCGGATATTTCTGATGGCGACTAGACTTATAGTACCCATTGAGATATATAACAAGAGACTACATCTCGAACAAAATGTTTCCGCACCTCAGAGAAGTGCATGCACTTCTTTGCTTTTAGTACGTCACCGACCACTGACAAGATGCCACACATGTACAGAAAATATTAAAAAAAATTAAAAATTAAAAAATTCCTTCGTGCGTGTTAAAAAGTTGCAACAATAGCACAAGAAAATATAATAAAAGGGATGGAATAACATTTCACCGGTAAGCACTGGAATAACAGTTGATTTACTATTATTTAGTTTTCAAAGTAAATGTTTGGTCGTAGAAAAAGTATTGTATGCAACGTTGTTTAACTGAGTCAAAAAATACTCGTGGCGTCTTTATTAACAATTTTCGGCTTCGCATGCATGCATACACTTCTCTGAGGTGCGGAAACATTTTGTTCGAGATGTCGTCTCTTGTTATATACCTCAATGATAGTACCTAGAGTTTCCTATTCTGTGCACTATAGGCGCAATTTCACCGTATGTCCTAAAAAAACTTATTACTAAAACGTATGACGTATGATATTTTCGTAAACCTTCATAATTAACAGAAACTACACATCTCTTGTTCGTTGAGGGTTATTGGGTTTTTGGAAGGGTTGTATTCTGAAAAAAAAAACAATTTCTTTTCATTTTAGAAGCATTGCTTGGTCATTCTATATGCCTAGGCCATACAGTATTAACATAGTTGCAAGCCGGGTTTCTCTCCCAGCGTGAATACTGCGCGGGCGCCGGTAGCCATAACCGGTAGCAGACCGGTTCCGCGGCCGGGTTCCACGGGGAAATATAAAAACCTAAAACCTGAACCTAAAATATAGTTACTAAAGCTAAAATTAGCGTATAATATGTACTAAAAGGCTTTTCAGGGCGAAATTACTGAATGAGTATGAGCATGACTTTAATTTTAATGGTACCTAATACCGACCATTATAAATAATCTTTTAATCTTACCGTGCGATAAAATAACCGATGCCTAATTTTCAGGGGTCAGGAATAGCGAGGCTGGTGTGGCGTATCGTATCGTATATGATTATGGTTATGTTATCGTCAACAAGAAACTGTTGTACCTAACCTCTGTTTGTCAACAGTCTGTTGACAAACGGAGGTTGACAAAAAAAGAAAAAAAAAGAAATAAAGAAAGAAAAGAAAAAAAAGGAAAAAAAGAAAGAGAAAAGAAGAAAAAGAGGTGTTGTTGTTGTTGTTTTTTGTTGTGTGTTTGGCTTTTTTTTTGCCAAAACATATTGTGTGTTGTACTGTTATAATAGCAACAAACAAACATCTATCTGTCTATCTATTTGACTGAACCCAGGATTGAAATCCGACCGTACTTGCCATCTGTTTTTTGTCGGATTTATATCGAGCTGCAAATTAATCGCTGATCATTTTATGTACCTGTTAAGGCGGGGACACCCTACCGGACGTCACGGAGAGTGTACTTAATACTAAAACGAGTTTGCTCACACTGGTTTTAAAGAAGGTTTTTAATATTACAATGTGGGAATTAATTTAGTTTGAATTAATAAGGTTTGAATTTTTATATTGTTTTGTTTGGACAAGTTTTTTTTTATTTCAATGTTATTAGCTATTCTGCAAAAAAGTTACAAATATTAAGGTGCGTTTTAGACCTGTGTTCGTGATTTTTTTTCTACCGAGCGTAAGTAAAGAAATCAGGTTTCGAATCGATGAAATTAATAGAGAAAGGGCTCAAGATTCCTGTTTAATTTTTGGAAACCGTATTGTGATCTAGAAACTGCTAAGATTTTTCAAAAACTCTGCTTTCTGAACCTACTGCACCTTAAATAGCCATACATGTCATTTATTAATCGGCCTGCATATTGTAGCTGTATAGTATATTATTTATTGTGTTTCTTTGCAAATGACACGTCATCGACAATTACAGAAGATATATTACGGGCCTCGAGTGTTCATGAAATATTATATCAATTTGTTGTCTTTCAATGCCAATTGGTATCCTATTTTATGTTTCTGAATGAAATTATTCATGCTATCAATAATTTGTGACATTACAGATGTTAAAAGCAGGCATAACTAAGAATCAAATCAAATTATTATTTCACTATTAGCTTGTGCGACTTCGTCTGCGTTGAATGATGATAGTGATTGATAAAACCGGCCAAGTGCAAGCCGAACTCGCGCACGGAGGGTTCCGCACCATCAACAAAAAATAGAGCAAAACAAGCAAAAAAACGGTCACCCATCCAGGTAATGACCCCGCCCGACGTTGCTTAACTTCGGTCAAAAATCACGTTTGTTGTATGGGAGCCCCACTTAAATCTTAATTTTAATCCGTTTTTAGTATTTGTTGTTATAGCGGCAACAGAAATACATCATCTGTGAAAATTTCAACTGTCTAGCTATCACGGTTCGTGAGATACATCCTGGTGACAGACGGACGGACGGACGGACGGACAGCGGAGTCTTAGTAATAGGGTCCCGTTTTTACCCTTTGGGTACGGAACCCTAAAAACTACCCCGATGTACTTTCCCGGGCCTCAAACTAGAGTCTGTGCGGAAAGAGAAGAGTCGTGAAATGTAGGTATGGGACCCAGGCCAATACATTCTACGACTCTTAATTCTTTCCGCAAAGACTCTATCTCCAATATCTCCATACTTATCAAATTAGTAAGTACTCCATGATAAAATGTTCTCGATGAAATGACGACTTAGACGTTTCTTGCAGCAATGAAGTCGGCTGCATTACTGCAGCAGTATTGCAGCGTGACATAATTACTGTACTAATGCTGGCGTAGTCTGAATCCGAACGGTACCTGTCTAAGTGCAACTCATAATAAGATAACTTTCTTTCGGTCGACAGCATAAGACAAGAGTTTTATTTTCAAAATAGTGACCAAACGATGGGAACTTTATATTTGGTCTGAAGATATTCCATGTCTTGGCTTAAACCAGCGGGCGGCAACCCGCGGCCCGCGGGCCGCATGTGGCCCGTGAACCTGTCACTTGCGGCCCGCGAGCCTCCCTGGCTATTTTGTATGTAATATTGACAAACGACAATGTCTAGTCTAGTCATAAATATTAACAAAGTGCGGCCCGCGTCAACTTCGTTAACTACTATGTGGCCCTTGGTTGCTAAAAGGTTGCCGACCGCTGGCTTAAATGAATACAATATCAAGATTATCAAGTCAAAACACATCTCACAATTCTCAAAAATCAAAACAGTAGCGTTCACAACATCGTAAGAAAATTCTCCAAAACAACACAAAGTTACCTGCACACCATTGCTCTTAATAATCAGCTGCTTAACCGTACCCGCCATAATCCCGCAATCCCGAGATAGGGATGTTCCGCTCACGGGAATGTTCCGGGATAGTTAGTGGCAAAAAAAATTGTTTAGAAGGGGCTTAGACTTTGGAGAGGCTTGAACGTCCCGGGAATGGTCCCAGGAATTCCCGTTTCTTAATTTCCCGGGAATACCCAGGACCGGGGGGGCTCAAGCCGTCGCGTTCTCCTATGTGCGGTAACTGGGAGTTTTTTATATGATCCATCTTATAATTAGGATGATACTGATTTAAACTTTCACGATTTTAACACTTATTTAAATAACCGATTTTCAAGCTGATAAACAAGACCAAGTGCGGGTAGTTCGAAAAACTCAGATGTTCATGTCAACTTTAGCCAGTCTTCTCCGAGACCACGGGGGCAACGCTGTCGTCGAAACGTCGGAAGTAAATCTTAACACTTGAATACGCAATTAAGTCCCGTTGTACAATTTAATAATTAGGGTGATCTACTTTTAATCAATTGTTCTTTTCTTTTGTTATTTTTTACTGAGGTGTGCCAATAAAGAGTATTCTATATATCTATCTATCTATCTCTGGAATACATTCCTAGGAACATTCCCACAGAACATCCCTACATTCCCTACCGGCACCCATCCCCCAGATCCAAGTCATTGCGTCTCCGGGTAGATAAGAGCAGCTGAGCCGCAGTAATTCCAGAAATGCGCAACGCATTGACATAGATATCTAGGGACTGGCTTTACGGGCAATAATAATGAGGCATGACAGGGGCCAGTACAGCGGTGTGAAATCGCTACAACGCGATTGGTAGATGAGTTCGCATCACGCGCGCGATTGGATGACGAGTTTGCATTACGCGCGCTATTGGTCGCAACTAGTTGCGTTAGACTGCACGATTGGCTGGAATTCGTGAGTAGCATCGCTGAACTTGTACCATTTTTAGTGCCCCATTAGCCCGTCCTTAGATATTATACGTCAATGGCGCAACGTAAATATTTACTCAGTAATGGGTAGGGAGTTACTCTTTTTTGATGAATATTTAAAGGAAAGCAGTTTTATTAAGGAAACCGGGGAAGTTGGTTAGGAAATGGAAGAATTATTTACAATAAGCATACGAGTACGTGAGGACATAGGCTAGGGAAAATCGTTTATATGAAACTCCAATCGAAACCTAAATAATGTATGGACTATTTCGTTTATTACTTTTCGTTTTTCGATAAAATATTATCAAACTTCAACATTTAGATATCATCTTTGCTACGGCCTACGGACATACGTATATGATGACCTCTGATTGACTGGGCGAAAGGAGAGAGTCTCCAGAGAGTCTCAAATATTTTACCAATAGATATCATATCTAATCATATTTTGTACCTATGTCCGGATCTTGTCCTCTACCGACCAATATAATATTCTCGTGAGATTTTGTGAGCAGGTTCGATAATTGTATGGTTTTTTCTTGATTCTCTTTAAAAAATTAAATAAAATAGCGGAGCCATGGGGGGTTCGCGAGGTCTAGTTTACATAACTTAGGTAAGTAGGTATAGGTACAGTAGTGGAACATACAAACACACAAACAGACAGACGCGACGGGGGACTTTGTTTTATAAGGTGTAGTGGTTTATTATTTTAACATTCATGCTTTTACCCAGTCTGCGTTTTGCAATTCATCTTCGGTTGAAAATCGTCAATCATCTTGACATTCTGTTAAATCTAAAATAGGTATACAGTGTAGTGTTAAATTTAAT